>NW_024039158.1:1200000-1789471 GCF_016077235.1 Cyprinodon tularosa
CCTTTTCAATTCTATGAAACGATTCGATTCTTTATCGATTCTTTTTTCAATTCCAATTTGGGGGGAAAAGGAGAACAAACAGTTTGATTATCAGCATCAACTTTGTTTACTTAACTATTGCACAATCTTACAAACTTAACAAGATCAAGATGTCCACAGGAAATGTGAAACTGGAGTAACATCTGTGTTTAAATGAAAAATAAATACAAGAACAAACTTAATAACCAACGATGTCTAATAACAAATGATGGGATAATAACCTATTTTAAATAACAAAAAATACTAATTATAAAACAGTAGTAGGGAAAATTAACAGTTCTTTTGCAGAAAGATGAGCATATCTGTTTTTTCTGGAAGGATACGGGATCTTTCAGGGCTTATGGTGTCTCCAGCCGTGGAGATGGGGTGGAGGAAGCCTGCACACAGAGGTAGTTTTCAGCCAGTCCAGATAGCAAGGGCAGCGTATCTTGCTTGTTCCACCACCACAGTGTGGCGCTATCCCTGCAGGGGATGGAGGGCAAGCTTTTATAGAGCTGGATTTCCTGATCTACCCTCTGGGCTAAGGAAAGACGGGGCTTTGATTCACAAAGTGACCGCAGCTCGCTGTCTTCCTCCTCGAATAGTTCTTCCAACTTGCGTAACTTGCGTAACTTACGGAAAAAAACGTGGCGTAAGTCGTGCTCCCCAGAGCCAGCGCTCTAGGCTCTGGTGCTGCGGGAATCGAAAAAAGAATCATTCAGCGAGCTGCCAAACGATGCCATGGAATCGGAAAATACGGAACCGGTTCTTAACAGGAACCGGTTTTCGATTCCCATCCCTAATAATAGGTCTGTTTTATGTGTCGTCTTCTCAATTCAGAGGGCCCCCTGCTTTTCTTTGCCTATGGCCCCAAATTTCCTAAATCCGCCCATTTGGGACGGCTGACCCTCCGCAAGAACGCGCAAACGGAGGGTTTGTGTTTTGGGGCCGGTTTGGGGTTCAGCCGTTAACATCTGATCTGTGTAACTCATTAACAGAGCTGATGAACCTGTTGAAGTTTATAAACCATCAACCATGATTACATTTTTAAAACATTATTGCCTTACATAAAACTGTAATCAACCAGTTCAGAATATTTTGCATTGACTGCTACGTATCTACAGTTTCAAAACAATCCAGTAATAACACTTCATGGATTTGTCATTTCACTGATGTGTTGCTAGGTAACTATATTTAATTATTTGTTCCTCTTATCAGACATTTTTTAAAGGCTGCATAATATGTAGAAATGCACGTAATCCTCACATTTCTGTCATTTATATAAAACAAAAGCCACAATTAATCTTTCAAGTATTGTTGTACTTTTTCTTTAATCCAGCTACATTCTTTTAAGATTAACTTCTATTTAACCGAAACAAATTTTTCCAATGGATTTCAAAGCAAACAAAAGAAAAAGATATATATAAATGACTCTGTTCGCAGATACAAAAAAATTGATTTATTAACAAACATTACAATATAAACAAGCGACACATTGCACTCTGAGGCACAAAGTTATTGTCAAAATTTCCATTCCATGGCCCTTAGAAACCTGAGCATGATAAAAAAACAAAAATCCTTTAAATTTGCAACATGATAAAGAAGCATTATAAAAAGTACAGGTATAAATATATGTTTTGTGCACCCTGATGGAGTCTATTTCCTAATACTTTATTAGAAACTAGCCTTGAAACATTTCTCTCCGTAAATCTCAAAAAGTTGAAGAAAAGTTATTCAGGGCATTAAAAAAAAAAAAAAAAAAAAAAAAAAAAAAAAAAAAAAAAGGTACTTTAGTTTCCACCAACAAGAATGATTTAAATAAGTTTCACTGTACAGGAAGGGGGTGATTGGCAGCTCTGACATACAACCTTGAGGAGAAATAAAAAGCAGGTATCACATGCTTGCTGCAACCGAACATACAGCTTGTTTGAACTCCATTTAGACTTTCCATCCAGCAGGGGTCACAGGTCGTTGGTCAGGGGGTGGCGCTGTGCTGTAGTCACTAGGAAGGCCCGTCTTCTCCACGTTTCTCTTTGTATTTGGCCATTTCCTCAGGGAACACTTTGCTGAGCTCAGAAATCAAGAGACTCTTGAATTTCTGCAAATGACAAAAAAATAGAAAATGGGATTTTTGTTTAGATTTTGGAAGGCTTTAAGACTTCTACTGCTGTAAATTAGTTTAGAGATAAATAAACTAATTCCATGTGATAGTGACACATAAACACTGCAATATTTTTAGAGTGAAGATAGAAACAGCTGAATGGAAACATTTCCATCCATTTATAGTCAGGAATATTAGATACATTTTAAGATTATATACAGGTGCTGGTCATAAAATTAGAATATCATGAAAAAGTAGATTGATTTCAGTAATTCCATTTAAAAAGTGAAACTTGTATATTATATTCATACATTACATACAAACTCATATATTTCAGATGTTTATTTTGTTTAATTTTGATGATTACAAATGACAACAAATGAAAATCTCAAATTCATCATATCAGAAAATTAGAATATTGTGAAAAGGTTCAAAATTGATGGCCCCTGGTGCCACACTCTAATCAGCTAATTAACTCAAACCACCTGCAAAAGCCTTTAAATGGTCTTTCAGTCTAGTTCTATAGGCTACACAATCATGGGGAAGACTGCTGACTTGACAGTTGTCCAAAAGACGACCATCGACACCTTGCACAAGGAGGGCAAGACACAAAAGGTCATCGCTAAAGAGGCTGGCTGTTCACAGAGCTCAGTGTCCAAGCACATTAATAGAGAGGCGAAGGGAAGGAAAAGATGTGGTCGAAAAAAGTGTACAAGCAAGAGAGATAACCGCACCCTGGAGAGGATTGTGAAACAAAACCCCTTCAAAAATGTGGGGGAGATTCACAAAGAGTAGACTGCAGCTGGAGTGAGTGCTTCAAGAACCACCACACACAGACGTATGAAAGACATGGGTTTCTGCTGTCGCATTCCTTGTGTCAAGCCACTCTTGAACCACAGACAGCGTCAGAAGCGTCTTGCCTGGGCTAAAGAGAAACAGGACTGGACTGCTGGTGAGTGGTCCAAAGTCATGTTCTCTGATGAAAGTAAATTTTGCATTTCCTTTGGAAATCAAGGTCCCAGAGTCTGGAGGAAAAGAAGAGAGGCACTTCATCCACGTTGCTTGAAGTCCAGTGTAAAGTTTCCACAGTCAGTGATGGTTTGGGGTGCCATGTCATCTGCTGGTGTTGGTCCATTGTGTTTTCTGAGGTCCAGGGTCAACGCAGCCACATACCAGGAAGTTTTAGAGCACTTCATGCTTCCTGCAGCTGACCAACTTTTTGGAGATGCAGATTTCATTTTCCAACAGGACTTGGCACCTGCACAAAGTGCCAAATCTACCAGTACCTGGTTGAAGGACCATGGTATCCCTGTTCTTAATTGGCCAGCAAACTCTCCTGACCTTAACCCCATAGAAAATCTATGGGGTATTGTGAAGAAGAAGATGCAATACACCAGACCCAACAATTCAGAAGAGCTAAAAGCCACTATTAGAGCAACCTGGGCTATCATAACACCTGAGCAGTGCCACAGACTGATCGACTCCATGCCACGCCGCATTGCTGCAGTAATACAGGCCAAAGGAGGCCCAACTAAATACTGAGTGCTGTACATGCTCATACTTTTCATGTTCATACTTTTCAGTTGGCCAACATTTCTATAAATCCTTTGTTTTTATTGGTCTTCAGTAATATTCTAATTTTCTGATATGATGAATTTGAGATTTTCATTTGTTGTCATTTGTAATCATCAAAATTAAACAAAATAAACATCTGAAATATATGAGTTTGTATGTAATGTATGAATATAATATACAAGTTTCACTTTTTAAATGGAATTACTGAAATCAATCTACTTTTTCATGATATTCTAATTTTATGACCAGCACCTGTAGATGTTTGTTTTTTAGAGGAGCAATGGATGCAGAAAAATATATTTTTTCAAAACTTTTTGAACAAAAACAATTAGTCTTAAAAGTTTAGATTGATAGTTTATTTTCTGTAATCCATAACTAAAACAGTACGTGGATAACATCAATTAGCAAGTTTCCTCCCAAAAACATGCTTTGTATATTTGTTAACAAAAATCGTAGCTGAAACCTAACTATATTATGAAGGAGTAGATTATTTAGTAGTTTAATATGACAGGTTCTATACATAACGGTCCGCAAACTGGATCAAACTGGTCTGCATGACAGTCATCCTACTAGGAAGCCTCTTTTAAAGAAGCACCAGGAAGAAAGGTAGACTAAATACACTGATAACTGGAACCCAGAGCCATGGAGATATGAGAGTTGTGCCACCAGAAGCCCAAGCAAGTTGCTAGCATGCCAAATAATTTAATTTAAAAGCCCGGTTAAAATACAGGCAGATCTGTGACTGATTTTGAGATACTTTTGGTAATTATTTCTCAAAATACACCACCATTATGAAAAGCTCACTGATTGAGAGGTTCTACTCCATGTTGGTTTTAGTTCCGTTGTTAGACATGTTTCTGTTAATCTAGAGCCTGTTTCCATCACATTAAGAGTGATTTTTAGCTGACACTTGTTTTAAATAAAAAAATGTATTCTATTGTTTGATTTTGTGAATAAAGTGCAAGCAGAGCAAACTAAACACCATCTTCCACAAACCTAATGAGTATAAAGTGGATGTAGTCTTAAAAATACCGCTTTACATTTGTATGTATTGCATGCATTGTACTATCTATAACTGCGTATGTTACTATTAAACTGTGTTTTATCCATCTCAAATATAGTCATAAGTATCATTATTCAATGCTGAAGATTAGATGTTTAAGATCTGGTAAATAAAATATTAACCTTTTAGTTGTTTTGTTTTTTTTATTTTGCACTATGCTCACTGAAGTTATTTTAGAAGTTAACCATCTTTAAAAAATGGAACAGTAAAGAAAAAGAAAATGGCATTAATATGAAATTTATATAAATTATTCAGTCAAATCGTCATTATGTTTACTGCTCCTGTTTAAACGAGGAGACAAGGAACAAATCCTGCTAGAACTTAAAACAAATTTAATAAATGCAGAATAAGAGTGTTTGCTGAAATCATCCCGAAACAAGGACACCAACATGTGGCTAAATTTCTCCTGTTAAAAATTTATAAGGGTGTTCATACCTTTTACAGGCTTTCCTCAAGTTAGTATAAACCCTTAGCTTGGATGCTTCAGACCCCTTTATATATGGATTATGCTAAACATAAACAAACTGCAATAAATCTGTGAATAAACTTTCCATTCAGACTGAATGGGAAGCTTCTCAGTAATGTGAGATTCCCGGTGATAATCTCTCACCGTCATAGTGTCTATCTTTCCTTTGACCTGCTCGTTCCTTGCCAAGGCTCTTTCCAGACATTCCTTAGTGTACAGCTGAGGGTTTCGTCCTTGGTCGATGTACCTTCAAAATGACGCAGTTAAACAGGAGCAGGTCATGATGAGGCATTTTACAGATAAAGCACAAACTTAATGTGTAGTTTTTTCCAGTACCATATCCCCAAATTCTACATTAAGAATAGAATAGAATAGAATAGAATAGAATAGAATAGAATAGAATAGAATAGAATAGAATAGAAAATCCCTTTATGGTCACACCACAAAGGAAGTGGTCACACAAATATGGACCTTGGAAAAGTGTATAAAAATAACATAATAGTGAAGATAAAAATAAACGAATAAAATACTGTACTGTAAAGTGTTATAACAATATAAAACTGATCACCTGGAGAATGAATAACCAATATAAAGTTAGGGACATTTTTACAGTAATGGATATTTCAGAATAGCAGCAACATCGGAGCTGTGCAAAATGACAGCAGTATTATTTATCTAAGACAGAAACTGTGCAAAACTCAGCATGAATGTAACAACTTATAGAGGTTGTTGGCAACAGTGGTGGTTATAAAGCCTTACAGCTGCTGGGAGGAAGGATCTGAGAAGTATAGCTTTAAATGTTCTTGATCTATGACCTTATTTCAGGAAATGTTTATAAATGCAGATGCCGAATTTTTACCTACAGGCATAAGAGGTAAATACTGTGATTATAACCCATACGGAATCAACAAGCACTCCTAAATACGATAATGATCTCAAATCGATTAATTATGCTATGGAGTTCGGCGTTGCTAGATATAGTAGCATTTGTGATAGCCGCAGGGGAGTAAAGGCAGAAAGAAAATTATCCGAGTAGCTGAGGGATCATGTGAAGCAAACTGCAGCCAAAATAAGCTCCCATCATGCAGCAGGACTCACTCAAACACCTCCAGGGGGACGTTGATGTCATTAAGCTGCTTTTGGCACTTGTCGATGTCTTGTAGCCCAGATATCATGAAGTTCCTGAAAAATGAGTCAACAGAGCGATTTAATGCACACGGTTCTACCGTGGGGCTCTCAGAGCATGTAGCTAATAAAAGCTAACTCACAGTTTCTGGTTCAGAACCGCCTGGCTACTCGGCTGGAAGTCACTGACGATGATTCCCAGCTGTCGAATGTTCTCGATAAATTTCTCCAGGTGCTCCTCAAGATTATCAAACTTTTCAGCCATTTTTAATCTTTTTGTTCACCCAAATAATGCTTTTATTACAGCAACGTATCGAAAATCCATCCGATAAATGATAGCTATTTACTAGGAGCCGCTTTCACTACAAAAACCCCGGAATACCGTTTCACTTTACGGCCTACAACCAGCCAACGCGCTCCAATAGTTTACTGTGACGTAGCCACGTTACCATGAAAACTAGCAGTAACAGATCATCCTATTGTCGTAAAGTGTCGTGCTGTTTCGGAAAAAGCTGTTCTTGTATAGGTTTCGGAAGGCAATTCAACATTAAAGTAAATAAAAAAGCATTTTTAAGATATTTTATAAAAGATAAAAATAATATAAAATATTAAATGGTACTAGAGTCTCTGTATTCATATTTATAAAACTATTCTAGCCTACACTCATAAATATTTCACTCAAATTTTAAGATTTTAAGATGAAATTTCCATTTAAAATTTTTTAGATTAAGTTTGCATAAACCTATAAAATAAGCTTATTAGATGCTTATCTATTAGTATAATAAAGCTTATTTAAGTATAGTATTAATAAAGTAGCCTTACTCAAAGTAGAGCATTTTAATTCTAAATAGTGTTTCATTATTTAAATTGCATAAAAATAACCTGAATCTTATGCAATAAAAAATTAACTTTATGTATTTGAAATAAATACACTAATTAGTATGAATTTTTAGTAAGTATACTTTATCAATTCTAAATACATTTACCTGACAATTATGTACTTTCAATAAATAAGCTATATTACGCTAATGACTATGCTTCATGTAAGGTTTATTTTATAGGATTAAGTTAAAATGATCTAAAAATAAAATTTAAACTTAAAATTTTGCTGAAATAATTTGTGAGAGTGTAATAACCAGATAACTGTTTTGTAGATGGTTTCTATGCCTTCTGGTTCTTTTCCTAGTTAAATATGACTTGCAAATGTTTACAGGTTAAGTCAGTATAGAAAGTAATAATTTGCCTCTATGTAAATTATTTTATACAAACGAAAGTGAAAACTTGGCAAACACATTTTTAATAAACTAGGACTGACTTAGCTGAAAGCAACATCAAAATGAAGGCTGTATGAATGTGAATGTGATGTTAATCAGTTTTGCTTTAGTATTTCCCTTTCTGTCAAATTGGTTTTACAGACACATCCTGATAAAATCCATTAAACAAGATGTTTTTTTTTTTCATTTATCTTATGCAGGGCAGTTAGTTTTATGTCAGCTTGTACACCTAAATTCGGCCAATCATATATTAACGGTCATCTGTCAATCAAATGTTTTCGGTCATAGCATCTTGTTTCATATGTCACAGCTAATATACGCAACGGTTGAAATAAGAAATAAGAATCAGTTCCTTTCACATATCACACATGGAAAAACAGCGCACCACCACATGTTACAGACATCCCAAGTTCCAAAAACTAATTTCAGGGAGATGCTTATTGAACATCCCCCAGGAATTTTTCGCACCATTCCATCTGAAAATAGACGTCCTAGTCTACATTTACATAGGGGGCCTACCTGGTGTCAGTGATGGGGCCCTAAGAGGTCGTGGACCAGTAAGTAACTGCTGACTCTGCTTACTGATATTTACGCCATTTGTGTCCTCTTCCAAAAAAAAAACGTTGTCCCCACTTTCCTCCTCTAAATAAAAAATGTATGACGGAGGAGACTCATCCATGACCTCCGACACTAAACTCTCCTCCTCTTGCATGTTTCCTCTGTCCATAGCGTTCCTTTGACAGTGTCGTTTCTAAGTCACCAATTTAGTGCTACTTGGTCCCAATCCTATTGGGAACCTACTAGCACTAAGTTGCTAACTGGTTAGCAAGATGCCCCCGAGACACCGGCCACAATCAAACTTACTTGCAAATTTTCCGCCACGACAATCCCGCCCTCCTAATAAACGACCAATCGCATTCACTTTATTCACTCGTGTAAAGTCATGCATCACTTGAGAGAATTCCGAAATGCAACGGTTGGAACGACTGTTTCGCTACGACTTTAAGTAAAAGTAAAAAGTACAGCAAAGTTGAACTAATGTAAATTTAATTCCTAAAAGCTACATTTGTTTTTAATTTACTCAAATAAATGTTATGAAGGACTACTCACCTCTGCTACTAACTCTGCAGGTACATGACAGAAAATCCCAGTTGGACACATTAAACATGTCTTTAAAGGAGTTCAGTATTTGGGTTTTGTTGGTCTAATAGAGAACCACCACTTTGTTGCTTTTACTTAAAATTATTGTTATTACTGCTATATAAGTGGCTTTTTATGTCGTTTGTCCTTAAAAAAATATATATTAAGCTGCTAGTAAAGTCTATAACAACTTCTTAACTTAATTTATTTTACAGAACGGAATCTAAAAAACAGCTCCAGATAACTCTATTTTGCTCCTCTAGATCCTGTCTCTTTTTACATTTTTGTGTGGTTATTATTCTTTTTTTCCGTGCCCACCATTAAAAACCTACAGAGCATAACCAGGGTCCCCCCAAGTAAATTTAGTCTAGAACCGCCCCTGTCACATGGCTGGCCTTATTTTAAGGACTTTTATTTTGAAAAGGAGCTCCACCAGTGAGCACTGAGTGTGAGGAGGCCAGAGAGGGATTTACTGGAGGGTGGGGGGGGGGTTCATCCACGGCTGCATTAAAGCAGGAGCTGCTGCAGCTGCACACACATCAAACTTCCTCCTCCCTCTCTTCCTACCTCCTCCTCTTCATCACTGCAGCTCTCTCAGACAGCAGGTCCACTGGATGGTAGAGCCTTTTCTTCTTCATAGACACACAGACAGACGCGCGCACTGGATCGCTGCTCGGGCTGCGGGACTGGAAGCTGGACGCATTGTGCGCATTTCCACAGACCTCGGTAACCTCACATTTCCCTCTGCTGGATTGCTGCTTTAAAATGCTTTATGTTTGAAGAAGCGGGGCATTAATTATAAAAGGGGATATAGTAACATATCATGTGTGAAATAATCTTTATAAGTAATAGAAGCTATAATAAAACAGGCCTATTGATTTGTCAAAGATAGGCGGATCAAACATTAGATTTCTGTCCTTTTCTGATCCTAATTTAAAATGAATGTTGACATTTTATATTAAATACTCGTCGGATTTCTTAGGTGCGTTCACCTGCATGTAACCATTACATCATCTTTGATTTTCCTTTTGTTTGCACTGATGATGAGGCATATGCACCCTCCTGTAGAAATGTATGATCACCTAATTGCTGCTGCGGAACGCATCGTCCTATCATGAAACAACAGCAGTCATTATGTCCGATCGCTTATTTATAAAGGAGGGTGGATGAGTGGAGATGATAGTTGCGACGCTAAATGTTATCCGTGTTGTTTTATTGGGGGTTTTTGCTGCTTCTTCCTTTCAGATGAACCGTGTGGAGGCGATGCGCTGAGGCGCACACGGCCCAGGCTCTCCGGTTGCGCGCTCATCCAGCTAACGGAGAGGGGGTGGACTGCGGTATAAAGGAGGCAGGGGAAGAAAAAAATAAAAGGTTCCTGATCCATAAAGGTTGTGTCTGAGTCAAAAGGAGCGCGTCTCCCCCCCCTGATCAGGGGGCGATCAGCGGAGAGGTAAAAGTATATCCAAACGATGGCCACGTTACTGCGGAAGATCGGTCTGATCCGCCTGCACGACCGAGACACGGAGGACCCGAAGCACCACCAGGGCTCGCTAAAGGGGACTAAAGGGAACCAGAAGAACAACGCCAATAAACACTGTCAAACCGCCAACGAGACCAACCTGCTGAGCACCCCGGAGATCAAGGCGAGGAAGCTGGACCAGCACGGCAAGGACAAGCCGGCTGGCAAAGACAAGCAGGGCAAGGATGGGAAGGAGAAGCAGCAGACCGGGGGGAGCGGGAGCAAAGCCCCCAGCGCCTCCTCCCTGCCCCCGCCGGCGCCTCACCGGCAGCACTGCACCCAGGTGAGGACGCGGCGGCTGATGAAGGAGCTGCAGGAGATCCGGAGGTTAGGGGACCACTTCATCACGGTGGAGCTGGTGGAGGACAACCTGTTCGACTGGAACGTCAAGCTGCACCAGGTGGACAAGGACTCGGCGCTGTGGCAGGACATGAAGGAGACCAGCACCGAGTTCATCCTGCTCAACGTCACCTTCCCCGACAATTTCCCCTTCTCGCCGCCCTTCATGCGGGTCCTCACGCCGCGGCTGGAGAACGGCTACGTGTTGGACGGAGGGGCCATCTGCATGGAGCTGTTGACCCCCAGAGGCTGGTCCAGTGCCTACACGGTGGAGGCGGTCATGAGGCAGTTTGCTGCCAGCCTTGTAAAAGGACAGGTGAGAGGGTTTGGATCACCACAGCAGCCATCTGATCTGACACATTATTTATCTGTAGATCAAAGGTTATTAGGTGGTCTAACCTTATGAATTTATTATATATTTCAATATTATTTATGCCTTTGTTTGCATGTGTGTTATTTCCAGGTATCCATCTTAGAGTGAAACTTTTTAATATTAGTAATTGCTTCCTGCACCTGCTTCCTAACCCCCATCCCCCAAGGTCCCCATCTGGTCTTTTTAAGGGTTGGCCACCGTGGGCGATTCTAGACAGGGGCCAACAGGGGCCAAACAGAGGCATAGCCAGAAAATGTTTATTAGGGTGGCCAGGCCATAACCAATGTACACTGAGGGGTGGCACCAGAACCTCAGGCTCAATCTACACTATTCCAAAAGGAAAATTAACGTGCAAAACATCCATATTTTCTAACATCCATCTAGATAAAAGGTATAGTAGATACAATCCTTTCAGGTTTGAGTTCTGGGGCGAACATCTTTTCCATTGGCATTACTGAACTACTTTTATCAATAATCATTCTGCATAAAATTGACATTTACAAGTACTAATATCCACATTAATTGATTATTAAATATAGTATCATTAATTCTGTACTTATCATCTTTAATGTTATTATATTGATTGCATAATTAACTTTGTTGTCAAGTCATTGTTAAGATATGAAAAATTAAAATGTTCAGAATATTCCACTTGTATTAGTTTGTATTAGAGGGGGGAAAATGGTAGGGGTGGCCAATGATTGGCTGAGGTCCATGGGCCATGGCCACCCCTGGCCCCCCATCTAGCTCGGCCCCTTTAAAGAACCAAAGCCCCTGTAGATCATGTCCTAGCCCCTGGTATGGCTCCTGTACTGAAGACATAATACTCAAAGAAATTCTACTGATGATATGTGCTGGAGCAGACATGGTTACTGATAGGTCTTTTCGATCTATTTCATGTTTTTTTTCTTTACAAATTCTGTTTTATTAATTATTTAAAAACAATAAGGTGATAGCTTCAGTGGTATTGAGATAGGATCCCAGTTTTCATCCGCTAAATGTTTTTTTTTCCAAACAAATTTGAAGAAATACTCTAATTTTTACAGCTGAAATTAGGATTTTATTGAGTTCTAATTCAGATTTTATTGATCATTTACATACAAATTATGACTTAAGTTATTTTAACTTAACTCAAAATACGTAAAATTCCTAAATTCTGAGTGTATATTGACCTAATAATATTTTAATTTAACTTAATTGAATAGAAATTTCACGTCATGCAGCTGTCTTAAAATATTTGAATCCCTTGCACTGTTTTTTATTTCATGCTTTTCTTGGCCCCCATGTAAACACGCTGGCCCCCTCCTGGCCCCCTGGTGCATTTGGTCTAGAACCGCCACTGTTGACCACACAGGGTCCAGGGACCCAAACACTTTCATCATAGGCAGTTCTAGACAGGGGCCAACGGGGGCCAGCGCTCCTGTAGATCATGTCCTAGCCCCTGTTATGGCCCGTGTACTGAAGACATAATGTTCAAAGAAATTCTATTGATGATCAGGGGCAGAGCTAGATGGGGGGCCAGGGGTGGCCATGGCCACCCTTAGCCAAGCTCGGACTGGGAGCAATTTTCGGCCCTGGAATTTTTCCCCTTCCTGGCTCCCTGGTACATTTGGTCTAGAACCACCACTGCGTCTCATGGTATTAAATCAAAACTCCAAATTAAACAACAAGGGTATTCTTTTTGCTTTGTCGTCTTAGAGAGGGTTTAATCAAATCCATTGGGAAGCCATGCTTATTTTTTGTTCCGTCAAACCGTTTTTACGTACAATATATACAGGTATTGTGCATGACTGGCCATGAATGCACTTTGTATTGCTTTACTTTTCGTTTAAGTTAAGATATTACATTTTTATTGTTAATCTATCATGTAAAAACAATTCATATGATCCATCCATCCATTTTCTACCAGATGTCCATCAGTGTCACATAGAGTTGGGGTCTATTTTCAGTAATTCTTGGACCCTGGACAGGTCGCCTGTCCAACGCAAGGCAACACAGAAACATAAAACCATGCATTTACACACAGGGCAATTTGCAGATATCAATTCATGTTTTCGTGCTGTTAGAGGAAGCTAGAATACCTGGTGAGAACCCACATACATACACAAGGCAAAGATGCACATTTCATGCAGAAAGGCCATAGGTTGCTGAAAGAGACAAAGAAGAAACAGACAGGAAGGAGTTGGAGGATGATGGCACTCTCTTGAGTCTAGAGGTAGGTCATAGGTCTATAGTCTAGATCTATGGCTGAAACTTGGATGTTTACATCCACCATGCAATTTACATGCAAATTTGATTGTATTTGTTATTTAATAGAAATACTGCAATTGCAAAACATTTTTCAAAATTAGCAGAATATTGTCATAGTTTTGTACACATTTGTAACGGAAAGACAGCTACTGATACAAACGGTGCCACGTTGGATCCCTAATATTATCCCGTTCTGTAACAATGAATATTGTTATCTGTAGAAATAATTTCCATCGATTGTGGTTCCGATTGCTATTTGGACAGGTTTACTCTTAAAATATATATAATAATGTTTACATCCACTTTAAACTATTAATGGAAAATCGTTTTTTACCTCATCAGCTGTATGATATAAAGCATCAGCATCATGTGTAGAATTTGAAAAAAGATAAATAGATAGCTGATAAAAATGATGAAAAAGGAAAATTAAAAATGATTGAAACAAAAATCATTTTTCATATATTAGGATTTAAAAGTCACATGATGCTTCAGTCTCACGATTATTTAAGTTAATTGCTATTTTATCAAAAAAAATTCTTTATATAAATTTTTCTAAGACACTATTGACATTTATTGTGGTTTTGATTTAGTTTCTTTGCTATGAAATATTATAGATTGGGACCACCGTTCCTACCACATTAACTCAGACTGACCTATTGATGGAAGATAATTTTAAATGGATGCACACAGAAAATATGCAGGAAGTGAATAATGTCAAGATAATAGAAAATTACTTTAGTTTGCTGTCTGGTATAAAATGTCTTTTTTGTGGTTGATAAATAATGTAGGGTTAATACATAACTTCCCATACCAACATCTCTTTAATGCATCAGATCCAGTTTAGTAAAAAAAAAGAAATTGCAAATGGGTGAATTGACAAAACTAGAAAAATGTAGTTTCAATAATCCTACAACAGTAATTTATGACCTAAACACACCATCCTCTGTTGTTTCAAGTTTATTTTAAGACTTTTAATGAAGAAGAATTAGTTTACATAATATAACTATTTACTAATCAAATCACGTCCCTGGTTAAAATGCAGCTCTATTTAGATGGAGGTCAGGGAAGTGTGGGTGGGTGCAGCGGTGGGAGGTAGCAGCAGGCCGGGACTAAGTATTAAAGTATAAATATTTCTCAGTGGTGGCTTTCTAAGAGTTAGAAAACAGAAAGAAAAAAAACAGCATCTTTAAATTAATAATTTACTAGATAATACCTCCCCAGTGGCACAAGAGATTTGAGGCATGGGTTAAGCCTTAAATGGCATTTTAATCCAGGCTATGTTTGATAAAATGAAGAAAAAATAGCCGTATGTGGCAGGAAGGCAGTGTGTTAACTAAGATTTTTATTCAACATGCCGCTTTTTGAAAATCAATATTAACTTGAGGAGTGAAAGATCCATCGATCCAATTTCTGTCACCCTTATCCCTGCTGGGGTCGCTAGGGGTGCCGGTGCCTATCTCCAGCTGTCTACGGGGTGAGAGGTCATCAGTCCATCACAGGGCAGGGAGTAAAAAAACAGAACCCAATAAATAACGCGTGGATGAGAATAAAACAAAGAGCTTATTCTGTTATCCAGGTGGAGACAATAGTTTGGTAACGGAAGCATGACCAGAGCTAAACAGAAACTAAGGCGGCCATGATCAGTGCTGTCTAAATAGAGATAAAAGTAGGGATGGAGGGAGGAGTAGGAAGTAGGAGGGCTTCAGTTATTCATTACATGTCAGTCAATTTTGTTTTTTGTATTTCATATCCAAGGGGTTGTAATCCTTGTTCAATAAGTATCTTCCATGTATGTTTCTGTCTCTTAATGACGTCTGGATTCAGCACTGCAGAGTTCCTTTCCTAACAACCATAGCATTCTTACTGTCGACTCTCTGAAAGGTGAAGAAATAGAAATTACAAACAGAAATCTACTCAATTCGGAATCAGCCTTAGATCCCATGAACAATGCAAAATACTATAGAAAATGTGACAAGATGAAACAAGAGCCCCTAAAAAACAAACATCCAAGGTAAAATCAGAGACAAACACATCAAAATCCTGACAATCTGGGTTCATCACTGATGAATTTATTTTGGCGAATGTTTAGTTATAAAACCATCATCCTACATGAGCAGTTTATATAGTTTAGAGATCCCACTTTGCCTTAGAAACTGATGTGCAAATAGGATTCATCATTCACTGATGAATCAACTGGTTTGCTTTTAAGAGTCCTTGTTACTTATCAGGCTCAGCAGTTTATTATCTTTGGTTGCTTATCTGCTCACTTTGTATCACCTCCAAGCAAAAAGCCAAAACTGTAGAACATGTTGAATTTATGGGACTTTATGGCTGCCATTTTACACAGGACTTCCCCTCTCCTCTACTCTGGCTCTCCCTGCTCTGCTCTCTTCTCATCACCTCCATAGGGTTTGAAAACTAACAGTCTAACAGTCCACACTGGATTGTTCCAAAGCAGAGAAAGCAAATTGTTCAACACGTGACGACAGACTGAGAGACAGATGGAGGCGTACAGACAGCAGGTATAGGCCGAGGTTGTCCTCGGTGATTTAGGAGGACTGGATTATGTAATCTTGCCAAATCTGTTTTTAACGCTGCTGCAGCTCACAGCATCAGCTCTGACATTGTGCTGAAAATAGATCTCAAAGCTATCGGGGGTTTAAAAACCCAACATGTGTCCATCAGTTCATCTGTATTAGGACCATCCAGCTATTTTGGCATGCGCTGCGCGGCGCTTTGGTGTCAGAGCTTACATAAAGTGTCACAGAGACTCCCCCCATTAGCCTCCTCCAGCCCACAGAGCTTTGGTGACATAACACAATATTATTCCAGAGTCATATGTGGTCATAAAGCACGTGTATGTCCAACAGAGGTCATTCATAAAAAATAAAAAAAATCTCTTCCCACCTTTAAAGGGACTGAGGGAAACGTCTTGTTTTAGATTTGCTGTTCGAGGAGATGAGCAAGCAGCCCTGCAGCCTTCACTAATTATACTGCAGCGTCTTCCTTCTCTGCTCTGCTAATGGAAACAATATTGATTAATTATTCCTCCTGTTTGTGTGCGTTGCTTTATCCATTTGTTGACGTGTCTACATCAGCACTTGGATGTGCTGCGTCCTGATTACCCGGGCGATGCTTTCGCCTCCTGTGCATCATGTCAAAACGGGTACAGAGATGTCTATATATACTTAGATACACAGGATATATTTATCTGCCCTTGGCCACAGCTTTCCTTTGACAATAGGGATGCAGCCTATTTAGGAGCTTCCTGCTTATTTTTAGTGTGAGAGGATACATGGGGTGACACATCGCTGAGCTGAGAGTCAACACTGTCTCTCACATGCGGTCGCACACGTTGTCTGAGGACAGGTATCTAAGTTCCGGTTAGGAGTGCAGTCATGTGTGTGGGTAAGCGTAGCCCCCTCCAGTGGTGTGAAAGAGGGAGAAAGCACCTGTCGAGCTACAAACACAGCCTTAATGTCAGTAATGTGTTGTAAACACAGAATTGTTGAACAATAAAACCTGTATATGGAGATGGATGATAGTTAATTCGATGTACCCTGTAACCTGCCTCCCCTATCTTGTTACTGTTTGTCCCAGAATGGTTCTAATAGAGTTCTTGAGTAGCTCATGTATAATGCAACATACAGAGTGGAAAATGTCAGAGTGGAAAATGTCAGAGGTGGTAGCACCTATATGCAGGTGATAGCATCGTATCTTTGCAGCTAAAAAGGTCCTGGTTTTTCTGCATCTCTGGGTGCTGTTGCTTCCTCCTACACTATAAAAAATCAGTAACAATTGGTCACTAAATTTCCCACCTGGGTATGTGCCTGTGGATTTCTTTGCATCTGTGTGTCTACATGATGTATTTGCAACCTTTCCAGGGTGTACTCAATCTCTCGCCCAATGACAGCTTAAGATAGGCACTAGACCCCCTGTAACTATCCAAGGACAACAGAGTATAGACAATTCATGAACAGATGGAACACATGAAGTGCTTTTTTATGCAAAGACTCGCTTTAAATACTTAAAATATAACTTGCAGTTCGATCCATAGCTATAAGGACCCTCAGAACTGAATGGTGTGATTACACCATTACCTGATCAGGCTAAATTTAAGGCATTTTTTAGGCCCGATCAGCGAAGCGTAGCGCTGCGAAGGCCTATTGTATCTGGAAAGTTTCTTATTATTATTCTTGTAGCACTTTGAACGCATTTTACGGGGTGTTCGCATATTCAAAAACTCACAAAAACGTGGCAGTAAATTGTCCCCCGGGTGAAATAGCCAGTCTATAATGGAATCCAAAATGGCCGCCCCCAAATTACGCCACAGCGCCCCCTAAAGTGAGTTGGGGGAAACCGTATGTCACAGAGATTTGAAATTTGCCACACAAGTAGATCTCTTCAAATCATGAATAAAAGTCTCTTGGAGGTATGCCCTAAAACCCACAGGCAGTCGGCCATTTTGTGCGATTTTTGGCCATTTTTCATTTTTGCTCATGTCGAACTTTAACGAACTAGGGATTATGAACTATCAGCTTCCAACTCGGTCATTGTGCAGTTAAATATCTCAGTGTAGATGTTTTGTCAGGAAGCAGCAGATGGTGATGGTGTGTTTTAGTAAAGCTCTGAATTTCCTAGAAGTCCTTTCCTGTCCTGTGTGGAAATTTAGCATAAAATGTGATGTTGCTATCTATCTAAATAACTCCTAAAATATGTTGAACAAGTAAAGGTGACACCTTTAATTGTTTAAAATGGAGTTTAAGGTGGAAGGAGTTGATTGAATTGGATAATCAAGACAAAACCTGACGTATTTTGCAGGCTTAGGTTGGACCCGACTAAAAAAGTCCAGCTTCTTTATTTAAGTGCTGCCATTAGATTGGCTTAATAACATTGTTTTAAAGAGTTATTACAGTTACAGGTTTATTTTCGTAAAGATTTACCTTTGGGTTAAAATTCAGAAAATATCCACTTGGAAATGAAAAAAAAAACTTTAAAAAAATTGCAATTATTTAACTTTTTATTAGATTTTACTGTCTTGCTTTACGTTCTATCATTTATTTAGAAGAAAACAGCTGTTTACCATTGAATGAGCCGCCAACATGCCCCATGGGCTGTCCTTACTGACCCCATGATGGCATCGATCCCTATTTGTGTTTCCCAGCCCTAAGAGCACATGTCCATATTACGCAATCCCCCCCTCCTCACCCCAACCCAAAGAGTGAACCTCCCAACATGCATCAGGGCCTTCCTTGCTCTGCCCATTGACTGATTTCCATTCACACGATTACCCAACAGCCACTCTACACTAGAGTGTGTCCCTCTCAATGAGCGAGCGCTTAGCTGAGCAGGATAAACACTGGCATGGCGCAGCATCAGGGCACTTGCTGAACACTTACAAATACACACCATGTTTCCCCCACTGAATCTCTCATGATCTCTTTTTAACTCCTGCTAATTAAACTAGATTTTGTGTGCAATGCAGAAACCATTATCCAAGTGCACCAACGTCCACCAATTTTTTTTTATTGAGTAACTTTGTCTAGAAATCCGTAAAAATCCTGCAAATTGTCATTAAAAATAATGGCAGCAATGCTTGGGTTATTAACTATAGTATCATAAATGTGAAGCGATGGGTTTGTGAAAGGGTTGAAACAATTAATCGGATTAATTGCAATGAGTCGATTATTCAAATAATCGTCAACTAATTTAGTAATGGAAAATAGAGACTCTAAAACATGCCTTTAGCCGACAGATCAACCGACCAACTATACCAAAATTTTAAAAATGAAATGTAAACATTTTGCATTTAATATGAAAAAATAATTTTTGTCTTTAAATATGCTCTATCCAGAACTCCTCAAGTGGAAAAGCTTTAGTTTCGTCTGGTTTATTTTAGCAAAAAGTCTTCTTTAGGGAACATTTTGCTTTCAGATTATTTATCAATTAATCGCAAAATAATCAACAGATTAATCCATTTGCAAAATAATCATCAGTTGCAGCCCTAGTTTTTAATTTCTGCTTGCTGGGGGCATCTTTTGACTGGAAATCATCTTTAATTAGCCTCAGGTAAAGCGGGTTTAAGGGAAAGCTTTTTAGCTCCACCTTATTCTTTACTTTTTACAGTTTGCAGATTTTCAGACGGGTCAGTTCATAAAAAAAAAAAATCTTAATATTCCTAAATGTGTCGCTGTGAAACATAGGAACACAGTAAATCTCAGACCATTACTGCAACATAATGTCTGCCTGAATGAGTCACCCACTGAGTCATGCATTCATTTTTCCAAAACAAATGGTGAAAAAACCTGTTTGTGATTGCAGCACTAATAGGCTCCTAATATGATGTCACTGTCCTCAATCAGAGTACTCACAGCTCCTCTGCTGCATGTTTTCACCTGGTTTCTTTTATTGATTCACACTCATATAAAATTAAGTGACTGTTCTTGATGGACTGTCTAACTGGAGAGATAATAGGCCAAGCTTGGTGCGGAGATAACTTGGCAGGGATATATGTGAGCGTCTCTAAGCCCCGCTGTGAAACCAGGCCACCATCACTACGAGAATGGAAACTGCAGCCCTAATCTCCAGATCATTCTGTTAGCACCTCATCCCCTTTTATCCGCTGCATAGCTTTTAGCCCAAAATAGCTAACCGGTGCCATATTAGGACACGCCGGTGTTCCATTAGATAGTAAGAGGATATTTTCATGAAGTATATCAGAGCTGGCGCTACGCCCAAAACATTAACTTTTCATTAGCAAACATTTTAAATTTTAAAGCTTTCTATTTGGACTCAAAGTAACTTAATATTTACTGAAATGATTTGACACTTGTTGCATCATAATGTGTTGTTCTTTGGTAAAAACAAGCAATTTACTTTAAAATACAGATTTTTCTACATGTTTATGGACTTTTTTGACTTATTGTCTGTCTAGATGGATGGATGGATGGATGGATGGATGGATGGATGGATGGATGGATGGATGGATGGATGGATGGATGGATGGATGGATAGATAGATGATAGATAGATAGATAGATAGATAGATAGATAGATAGATAGATAGATAGATAGATAGATAGATAGATAGATAGATAGATAGATAGATAGATAGATAGATAGATAGATAGATAGATAGATAGATAGATAGATAGATAGATAGATAGATAGATAGATAGATTGATTGATTGATTGATTGATTGATTGATTGATTGATTGATTGATTGATTGATTGATTGATTGATTGATTGATTGATTGATTGATTGATTGATTGATTTAGGGAACATATTACATATAGCATTCATGGCTATTTGAAATAATAATATTTTTTTTATGAATGGTTTGCATGCAACCTTTTTTTCCCCAAAATTTTCATGCATTATTGTTCCACTATTATACCACCTTCAGTCCGGACGATATGGATGATGTAGTGGAACTTTTCAGGTTAATTTACACTTTCTTTTTTATATAGATCTGAGGACCAGAAAAGGTAGTGTACATGGAGGATGCTGATCATCTAAAGAAAACACAAGGATTGATTATGCTAATTTTTTTTTAGTCTGGAACCTGTTTCTGAAAATTATACTCAATTGACAAAACAAAATATGCAAACATTTTACAGGAAAAAAAACGTATCTTCATAAAATAATTTATCACATTTTCACTGTTTAGTGGAAGTCTTAGTCATGATTATGTATTATATAATACATATTTTTAAGACAAACACTAGTTGTCTAGTAAATCCGTCTTTGAAAGAGCACTAACTATAGCATAACCTCCACTTAGACAAAGTCCTGGATAGTTGGTTTGGAATGTTGTCTCTTTTCTTGACTCCTAAAAACATCAGACCAGTGATGGTGCGATGATGTGTGATGATACAGGGTTGCTGCTCTGTGCCGCACTGCACTGCAGCATGCAGAGGACCTAACCTCCAAGGAGATTTCATTAGTATTGGTTTCGGTGCAAAGACTCAGTGCCAAGAAAACATGCTTGGTGAACAGAAACGATGCAGGGAGGCTCCTTTCAAGCAAATACAATGCACATGAAAAAGAAAATAGCCCAACCTATTTTAGTTCTGGCTGGGGAAAGGAAATGCTACATTTCTGGCCTTTTTGAGGAATAACTGGGAGGGACAGAGTTGCCGTAATGTGGGATTATTTTCCAGTGCTGCAGAGTTTTAGAGGTGATTCTTATTTGTGAACATTTACAGCCATCGGTATGAATCAAAGCTTTGTTGTCATGGCCATAGATGTCTCCTAGCAGCAAGAAGACAGTTGTCTCCTTTTGTTTTCACCCTCCCACGCAGGCTTCTTTAGGGAAGTCTTACTGCAGATAATACCAGAAGAAGCAGCTTTTATTATTCAGCTTCATTCTTGTCTTTAGGTCTCCCTTCATCGTATCCCATGTATATTATTAGCCCTGTGTGGGAAGGGGTCCAGTTGCCTAGGTGAAAATGGATCAGTCAGATGATGCAATGCTTTTTGCAGTGACTAAGAGAGTTTTCTGTGCTCATTCTGCCATATGTATGGCTTTTTCATCATTTAATGCAGTGACTGCTTCTCAGAGGTGTCAAGTAACGAAGTACAAATACTTCGTTACTGTACTTAAGTACACTTTTTAGGTATCTATACTTCACTCCATTACTTATTTTTCCTCCTACTTTTGACTTCTACTCATTACATTTTCACACAAGTATCTTTACTTTCTATTCATTACATTTTTTAAACAAACATTACTCGTTACTCTTGACTTCGGTTTAAAGCAGAGGTCACGGATTAGCGGACTGCGATGTTATGAACAACATTAAATCCAAAGATTTTGTCCGAGGTAAAGCTGATGTATTTGTTGTAATCTCTTGTTATTCACACACAACAATAAACAGCGATTAGCCGACGTGGGTTTTAATAATGCAAAGCGTTGTCTTCAACTGAAAATCAAACGCGCATCTACACACACCAGTGTGATGCATTCGCGAGCGTCAGACAGCTATGGTGCATTCAGGAGCATGGGACATTTCACACTTACAAGGAAAGAGACATAAATGGAACAGAACTTAACTCATACAATAATGTATTTATTCAGAAACAGTGTGGGCTTTCCTACAATACTGAATGCTCTATAATTGTATTTCTGTTATTTTTTTGATTATTCACATCTGCTAGTTTTTTATTCTAAAAAAATATCTTTAATATTACAGCAGCAAATTATCAAAGTTTTTCAAAAGCCTGTTTAAAATCTCCAAATGAGGCTTCAGATCGTACAGCGACGATTGCACTGTCATTGTTTTACAGGGCAGAATTAGCATTTGCTGAATTTTGTCTTTTAACTAGTGATGGATGTACAGGAATACAGTCATACAAGTGTAAACTCCTCTCAGATAGAACAGGATGCAATATTTGGCAGTTTCTATTTTTATTTTTTCATCTTTTTTTTTTAATTCAAAGTAACATGAATGCATAAATACGTCATTTTATTTCAGTGTTAAATTCTGTTTAAAGTAACAGATCATTAAAAATGTCTCCTGACATTTACTGGTTGATTTTTTTATTCGGACCCCACTGATTTTTTTATTAGTTACCCGTTCTTTAATGTTTTTTTTTATAAATATATATTTCACGTCATGTGCGCCATCCAATGCAGATCATTGGTGCCATCCACATCTAGCGAAAACTAGTGTAATTGGATGATGAATTGTCTATGCCATGCTGCAATGTTGGATTCAGAAAAACATGTCTAAATGTCTGAAAGGTCGGACACAGGCAAGAGCGTATCGGGAGATGGAGACAGAGACCAACAAGACCTCCCTCATCCTTGGCCCTCTCTCAAAGAATTTTTTGAAATAGTCGAAAAATTACTTTACTTTATACTTTTATACTTTAAGTAGTTTTTGGAGCACATACTTTTTCACTTTTACTTGAGTAATAAGGTCAAGTTGATACTTCTACTTTTACCAGAGTGTTTTTAAGCTGCAGTATCTATACTTCTACTTAAGTAACAAATGTGTGTACTTTTGACACCACTGCTGCTTCTAGACTTTCCTTCTCTCTTCGTCCTACAGGGTGCGTTTTTTTCTTCTGATTGAACCTGACGTCTTAAAAGCTCTTTCTCTGCCTTTAAACATTGATCTCACCCTGGTCAGCCTGCGTTCAGACCACTCGTTCTGTCAACATCTCCCCCCCGGCAGTACATTTGCCATTAACTTCATCAATGTGCATGTGTGGGCTGGGTTTTTTTAGCTTTGTAAATCTAGTTTGTTTTACCAGTAGGAGTTTAATAACACTGCTAAACAAAGGAGCCATCTCCATCTTTCTTTTTTGACTTGCAGGATAAATGCTGATGTTTTCACGAGAGCAGCTCTTTGAAGTTATATCAAATTATTTGAGTTTCTTTATGAGTTTGTTTTTTAAAGGTTGAATCTGTGCCATTATACAAACTTTGCAATCACCGCTAAGCTTCTTCTCCCTTTTAAACCTTAAAATTATTAATCTTTTCACCATTATTTTATCGTTTTCTGACATGTCAAGATAAACAGATAATCTTTTAAAAATTTAAATAGATTGAACTTGTAATCAATCATGACAATACTTATTAAGCACTGAGTTAAATCTCAGTAACAGATCTATATGTAAAACCTCATTGATTCTGAGACCCTAGAATTAGAGCGGGTCTCAAGTGAAAGCTTCCTCCTCTCAATTAATGCCAGTTCCAAAGCTTAGCCTATATTTCAGCTTGTCTCACTAAAGATGAAAATCAATCGAACATTTGGTTGTTATTTTTTTATTAATTTACAGCACTGGAGGAGTCATGGTAGCCTCGTGAGACCATCCTGATCTCGCGAGCTTTCAAGATTTCACTCACTAATCAGTCTGGAGACTCTCCGTTGAAGAAAATTTGGAGCCGTTCACCAAACGAACGTCCAATCAGCGTTGGCTTTGAGGCGGTTTGAGGTGTGACGCAACGAGAAGCGCGACAGTTCAGCCTTAAGAACACATGAAACTAGCGTTAGCGTGGCTATCAAGCAAGTTTTATCGGAATTAGTATTTCTTCACTGAAAGAAGAGCAAAACACTGCTCTGGAGGCTTTTCTCAGAGGAAAAGATGTTTTTACTCTTCTCCCGACTGGTTTCGGCAGCAGTAGCCTGGCTGTTAGTACGTCATATGCTTCGTTGATCTGATTGGTTTATTTGGCTCATCTATCACCAACATAGGCCAATCAGCTAACCAGTATTTTCGCCCCTTCCCAAAATTACTTCAACGGAAGGTTTCCAGATGGATATGCGGAGCAAATCCTTCTAGCGGAGTCAGGTTAGATGCATGGCTCTCCCTTCAGGGTGCCATGCAACCACAGGACAACAAACACACAAAAATAAAATGTTCCAGTCAATGGAGAGAGTACAGGAGTACATTTTAGAAAAGTGTAATTGTAGTTATGTATATAAGTTGAGATATAATTTGAGATTCTTACCCATTTTGGAATAAAGGGGTATTTCGCTTATTTTAATGAAATCTTGACTACAATTGATTGATTGTTTCATCTGTACATTATAATCTCAGACTATTTATGCCTGTTCTTAACAGGAATTCTTTAAAATACCAATAGACAAAGAGACAATTTAATTTTCTGTTTAATTTTCTTTTACTACCTTTCCTTCAGAAAGGTTGTGTAAAAAACAAAAAAAAATCTTTAGAAATATAAATACAGTAATCTTTATTTTGCTGTGTCAGTAAAGTGCTCCTCATTAGCAAAATATATATAGTTTTACTCACAATCTGAATTGTTGTTCTAAAAAAAAAAGTCTTTTAAAGTTTGACATTTTGGTACCACAGTGCCCGGATTTTAAATTAGACATTTACTTTGGGAATTTTGTCTAATTAAAACAAATAAAGCGCTAAAAAAAAACTAAAAAACTACTCTATCTCCTCCTTGATTGACTAAAAGATTCGATTGAAGTATGTGTTACATTTTGTTTTTACTTCTAAGTTGCAAGAAGCTGTTTAAACTTGTTTTTTTATTCATAAGGGGGAGCCCTTATGGTCCAAAATGGCTGCCTTGTATAGTTAGAGCAAATGTCATGAATCATTTTCTTAATTAAATCTATTGTAATTATTTGTGATAACTTCGTTAGAGAATGTTTTTCTGATTTCTTTTCCTCTTTGCCTCCATGTCTCACAGGGCCGTATTTGCAGGAAAGCAGGAAAGTCCAAGAAAGCTTTCAGTCGTAAAGAAGCTGAGGCCACATTCAAGTCCCTGGTGAAAACCCACGAGAAGTACGGCTGGGTGTCCCCGCCCATTTCCGACGGCTAGGTGTCCAGCTGCCATCGCTCCAACACCTGTCCTAGCCAGAGGGGGAAAGAAAAAAAAAAAACAACAAAACGAAACGAGCTACCCTCTACGTGCAAAACAACACACCACGCTAACTCAAAAGTATCGCATTTTCACTTTTGGCTGTTTCACTCAAGATATTTTTTTTTTCATTGTTTTTGTCACCACACAACTACAGAAATGACATTTGTTGTTTTCGTTTTTGGTGGTGCGGGGAGTTCATTTTTTTGTTTTTTGATTTCTTCACCTTCTTGCCAAGGGATTCTTTCTCGTGGTGTAGAAGAGCGAGAGGAGCGTGTTTGTGTATGAATGTTACCTCATAAGAGATCAGCTGGGAATGTGTGTCACTACAACTGGAATTATTGTTGGTCTGTTCTTTCTTTTTTTTTTTTTTTTTTAGCAAACGCCAATGTACGTACACTCAGACAAATTGGATATGCGAACTTTTTTTCCACCCATGTTAAAGACTACTGAATGAAGAAGACTCATCTTTCTCACCAGTCGCACTAAACCGGCTACATTCAACCATTTGTGCAGCTCTCGGGTCATTTAAATACAAATGAAGCTGTTAATGTTTAATAGTAGGGCAGCACAGTGGCATTTATACTCACTCACTCGTTCTCTATTTCGTTTTTTTTTTCCCTTAGCTTTTGACTGTGCCGTTGCTCACGGTTCAATGCAACATGAAGATTGTAATTTACACGGAGCTGTGCTCTTACTCTTTCTTCTTTGACTCGCTTTGTTTCTCTTTTTCCTTCTCTTGTGGCTAAACTTAGAGCTCAGTGTTGCTTAGATGGATAAAAAAAAAAAGTCACAAGTTGCTTTATGGAGAAATTCTGTATGATAAACATAATGACAGTCACCTTCTTCTGTTCTCTCTACACTCTCATGTCAGCTTGTCTGTATGAGGGGAACAAAGCTATTAATTCCCATGATTTAGATACCAGATGGACGCGCTGAAGGCCGGGCCTCAGTGTCTGCGTGTTTATAACGAACCAACCCTTTAAACGATGAAACATGTGGCTAACTGTGAATGACACCATGACCTGAAGGGAGTGCTGTTTCTTTAGCTACCTGCTTAAAGAAATGACAATATCTGCGTCATTCCTTTAAACAGGATTGCATTTGTAACTGTATGTCTCTTTAGCTGCAGACACACACAGGTTTGACTTCACAGAGATGCCAACACCCCCAAATGTGAGCTGGAGTGCTGCTTTAAATGAAGGCTTTAGAGAACTCCTGATTGATGCAGCATGGGGAAAAGGACGATGTGACAGGGAAGAAGGAGGATAGGGAGAATAGGGAACGCCTTGATCACTGCAGCCTCCTCTTGAGAAAATGTCAGCTGGCTTTGCAAAACTGATGAGCAGCGGGTTTTATTTGCTGTACCTGTAGTTTGAGTATTTGAGTTCCAACCTTTGAAAGGAGATTCTAGATGTCGAAAATCAAGCGTACAGCCAACATTATCAGTCATCGGCTCTCTGGGCGGAGTGTCTGTCTGTCCGGTCCAGTTTGTTTTGCTACAACCCAGGTAAATGTCAGAGGAAACGCTGTTAATTGGTCTGACATTTCCGCAGAACGTCATTAGAAAAGAGCAGGAGGATGGAGGACGTGGAGGCCTCCCGCTCAGCTTTGACATATCGTCGCTAGCCTCTGCCAGCCGAGCGAGGCAGTTCTGTCCGTAATCCCTTTTTTTTTTAATCTTTTTAATTTAGCTTAGTGGTGCGTCCAATTTTAAATTCCTGTGAAGAAACAAGCCTGTTAAATTCCTTTTAATGTAAAAAAAAAAATGGCAACAGAGACAGAAAGGCAACAAACCATCTGGTATGTGATCATGTTTAAAAGCGTGCTAGTGCTTCTTTGAGTTTGGCTCATTTCAGGTTCAAACATCAGCGGAAAACTGTAATCTGAATAATCGTTATGACTGAATATCTTTAAAGCTGAGTGTTTGCTGGTTCCAAGACAAACCTTTTTTGTGACATAGTTTAGACTTGGTAGTTTGCAGAAACTAACTGGGTGAACTGACTATTTGTAATATATCTGCATGTGATACGTGATTGGTAGCTAGCGACTGTATATCGTTGTTTTTTTTTCAAGAAAAGCAAGAAAAACAGAGAAAACAAAAGTGCAAATGCTTCTCTCTTCCTTTTTTTTATTTATATTAATACAGTTTGTTTGTTTTTTTAGTCCTGTACTGTTTGGACCTTCTCATTCTTTCTAAATGTCCTGAAAACAAATGTCACATTGTGTTATATGAATGTTTGTGTTTTTATTTATTTGTGGTTTGCCAAAACGATGATTTGAAGCATGTTGCAGGGACTGTCACCAGAAAATGAGAAGAAACAAAAAAAAAAGTAAACAAAAAAAAAGATAGCTTCTGTATTTATGTGATGGGAGAAGGTGTGTTTTGATTGGGGAAGTGGTTACAGGGCGCAAAGACTTTAAATTATAAAAAATATGGCTTTGTTGGAGTGCAACACATCCTCTCACTCCTGGGAATACTTTCTTGTCCTGTTAGTAATTTAACTGCTGTCCCTTCCCCAATGGTCCTAATCTATACACTAATTTGGCTCGAGGGTAATGCAGTCAACACAGCCTGGACATTATGCGCTCTGTGTAACAGATCGTGGATCAGTTTGGACTCCCTCTGCTTCAAATCTAACTTCTCAAGGGAATCCGACCTGGGATTAGTTACTTTGAGCAACTTTGTCCGATTCCCGGCCAGAGTGTTTGGGAGACCGAAGTCTTAAAGGGTTCAAAAGGTGAAAGGTCGTTGCAAGACGAATGTGCAATAAAAATGACATCTTACTGAAAACCGACTGATCTGGTGGTTTGTTTCTTGTCACGAGCTACGCTTTCATGCATTTTAGTGATCCATTTTAGATTTCTGTGTCCTTTTCCTGCCCCCTCCTTCTGCATTGACCCACTTTAATGACTGGTAAAAAGCTTGAAAAAAAAAAACGAAATCTAAATAAGTAATTTTTTTTTTTTTTTTAAATAAGTGCATTTGTTCTTGGATTGAGGAAGAAAAAGAGACATTTTGCAAATGGAACAAGACATTTTACATTTAAAATAAGAAAACACAATTGGATTCTCAAGTGTATGTTATCTAATTATCTTATTTTAAATAAAAATACTCATTCCATTGGCAAACTATCTCATTTACCTATTCAAATTAAGGGAAAATACAGTTGATTTAAGAAATGTTTAACTTATTTCTAGATTGTTTTTCCAGTGTGCATGAGCTGCTGTTAGTCAGCCAGATGGAGATATGCTGCTTCTTCTGCAAGAGCAGATCACCTGTTGTACCAAAAAATAAAGAGCTTATAAAAACGAGTTATGGATAGAGCTTCATAAACTCAATTAAGCAATTTCCAAATGCGTGTCATGTGGTAATGAAAATGCAATGATAGGTTTGGAAACTACACCAGACTGGATTCCAACTCCCAGTGTTTGTTGCCAGCTAAATGTCGTTCAAAATAAAAAAGAAAGAGTTATGTATTTAATTTTTTAGTAATGCAGTCAAGTATTATAAAATAATGGAATCCTTTATTCGTCTTTGAAAAATCAATAAAAATATGCATCAACCCTTCTTTACCGTACAAGGATGAGTAGGTATAGACGACTATGATACTGAGAAAGAGGGAAAGTTACATTTTCAACTGAGATGCATTAATTTAGTTTGCAAAGTAACACTAGTATCTGAAAAAGAAAGGAAAATGCTACAATGATTAGGACCTACCATATACCTGCAGCTGAGTTGTTTCTTTTTTATTATAATTGTTAGTTCATTTTTCAAGCTGATCATATTGTCTAGACCAGAGGTTCCAAAGGTAATATTTGCTGTTCCTCTTCAATGTACAATAAAGCTGCAACACTAAAACTGCCAGTTTTATCTTGCCAACATGCACAGTGGTTTGCAGTGTCTACAAAGCTCAGACTATTAACCTGCACCAAAGAGTTACATGTTTGGATCAAGTTCCTATGACATTAATTTAACGCTGGCTATAGTCTAAGCATTTACTTAGGTGGTATGTCAGGAAAAAAAGGCTTTTTAATTCTAAAAGCACAGGTATAAATCTATGGAGTTTGCTTAAGTTGTAGGGAGGGCTTTAGATAGTTGTGAGCTGGGTCAGATAACATTTTTGATTAGTTTATTTTTTATTCTGTAACAAGCATTTTATCTCTGTCTCTTTCTGTCTCTCTGAACTATTTCAAGCCTTTACCTCTAGTAATTCTGCTGATTATCGTTAACAGATTGTGAAAACCTAAAATTAGAAATGTTAATTAGAAATATAAAAAATTACCAAAGGGGAAACTTTAAACAGAAATGCCAGACTTGTAAATAGTAGGTTCATGTCAATGCACTTAACGTTTAGTCTGGGCTCCTTTTGCTTGAATTTCTGCATGTGTGGCAATGATGGCGTCTTATAGAAGGCCAGGTTGATTAGACTGCTACCTTCTTGTTTTCTGCATTGATGATTCTAATATCTCTCATATTGAAATGGTTTGCTGGCCAGTCAGGAGCTGTAACATCTTGGTCATTTTGATTCTTTTGGCTGTGTGAGCAGACGCCACGTCCTGGAGGTGGAAGGCCCTAACATATCCAGGTAGATGAGTATGTTAGTATGTTCTCTCTGCTCTTTCTCCAAACTCTGAGAACTTTGTTTTAAAATGAAAAGAAGTATTTATTTTCATCTGAAAACAGGACTTTTTACGGCTAACCAACAGTCAGATTATTATTCGCTCTCAGATTAGGTAAGATGACTCTGACATTGTCTCTGGGTGAACTGTGAACATCTGTATCAGTGAGATCCGTCCGTAATTAATGGCTCCTGATGTTCTGACTCCATCCTCTCTTCACTCCATGTGAAGCTTCCTCACAGTCTTGAACAAATTTGATCTCCAATTCTCTTAAACTGTTGTCGAACACCCTTTCTTATCTCATTTTTTCCTTTCGCTCAACTTTCTATGTACATAGTAATGACGAACAGTGCACTAATTCACCAAGACTTTTTGAGTTTTTATAATCTGCAAGTAATAGTCAAATTGCAAAGCTGGAGATTAAGGCTTAAAACATTTTCTTTTGTGTATAAAAATCTATTTGATGTTTGGCTTTTTTTTTTATTCAGTGGGTTATTAATAGAGGAAATTTTGAACTTCCCCACTGCATTCTATTCTTTTTTTTCTGATTTACACCACAGTGGAACATTAGGAAATATATATTCTATTCCACTCTTATGTAAAATAAATCACCCCAAAACTAGTGTTAGGTCTGGTGGAGGAACTATTATAATGTGGGCTTGATCTCGCCAAAAAGACCTGGGAGACTGGTATAGGGTATGGCACCGTGGACTCTGAAATAACAAGAGCTTCTCAAGAATCTTTTGACAAAAATTTGCCATAAAACAGAAAATGTTTATTTAACAACAAAGAGGAAAAAAAGAGAAAAAAATCAACACATTTTCTTTGTTTATCCTTAAATCTGCAATGTGTGGCAAACATGAAGCAAATACTGTTGATAACTAGATAACTAGTATTTCCAGAAAAAAGTTAAAAACAAACCTCTGGTCTTTGTTTTCCAAGTTTGGAGATGTTTCACTTCCCATCCAGGAAGCTTTTTACGTTCAAGATGTCAGAATTAGCGTTGAGTTTGAGGCTTTATAGAGTCGCGCAACAAAGCCTTGCTTTGGCTTCGAAAACATGCAAATTGAACCGGAAGAACATGTCCACCCATTATGAATGGGGATTCATTAAGGTCTTTGTTAGCCTGCAACACCAGATACTGGCTTATGCCTCTGAAAAGGGAGGTCGTTAGGGTCATTGTTGGCCTGGCTGACCAGGCAGGATGTCTTGCTCCCCTGCATGGGGATGAATATCATGATAGCAGGAAGGAATCAACTCTATCGCTGCGTTGTAGGTTTTTGAGATCTGAAACCTGAATCCACCCCCTCTGTTTAAGGTTGTTCTTCTCTCGTAAATGACTTCCTTCACACCCCTTTTAAACCACTTGCCTTCTTTGTCCAAAATGTGAACATTCTTGTCCTCAAAAGAATGTCTTTTGTCCTTAAGGTGTAGATTCCCCGCTGGGTCTCTCTGTGGAGAGGTTGTTTGGTTTCACTATGACTTGGATGAATGAGAATCTTCATCAATACCTAATATTTTAAGAAAAATACATTAATAAAATGAATATAATATAGATAAAATATAAAAACTTTTTTATATATATAACCAGGGGTTTTATTTCTAATTGGATAGCATAGTGTGGATTTACTGGGATTTAAAACCACTCCAACAAAAGGTTATTTTATCTCAAGCTTTTTTTTCCATTTTGAAAAGGATTGTTAATAACTGTGGAGGGTGTTTTACGTGCTCTTTTAAGTGCACTCTTCACTCACATGCAAAGCCTCCTACACAACGAACCAAAAGAGCATTTCTCTTCTTTCAGCCGATTGCATAATTTTCCATTGGGGCCTTCAGCCAAATCTTTGCGGTGAGAATCTTTGGGGTGATCTTTTTAAAAAAGAAAGCAGGTCATCAAACAGGCTTACTTAAAAAAAACTTCAGTTTTTCTTCATTTTCTCCATCCAGAACAATAAAATAATCTATTCTAACCAGCATGAATACACACCTTTAAAAGGAGTTATAGGAGATGTTGTGTTACAGAGTAAACATTTTCAGCACACATTTTTATGCTCTATGGCAGCTAATGGCTTTAGCTTTATGGATATGTTTTAATGTTTTGCATTAACTCGGGGAGTTTAAATAAGACTGTTGCTTTTTCAGCGATCACAGAATGAAATATCACAAGTGAAAAGGGTCCACTACCCATTAATGTACTAGAAGGAATCTGTCTGAACTGGTTTGTATAATTACAGTAAGTGCAAATAACACCATGCTGTTTCCTTAACATTCCCATAAAAAAGAGCTTTTATAGTTTTAAGTGTAGTTTTACTGGGTAATGATTTTCAATAATCTCTCTCTTAGTTCAGTAAAACTTTTTGGCTACTCTACCAACGTTGGGTAACTTTACTAAAAGAAAAACAAACTTGCTTTATGTAACAATGCTTTAAACACAAATTGAAACTTAAAGTTTATTTTACAATTAGTTGGGGGGGTTGTCAACATTTAATTTATTTCTCCTAAGCCTTAAATATTTGTATGTGAAACTATAACACAGTTAACAGTGGACATTGTCACTAGAGGTATGTTACCCTGTTGTAAAATATATAGTATCATTAGAAAACTCTGTAATGGGCCTCTTTAAGTAAAAGTAAAAAGTACAGTGAAGTTGAACTAATGTAAAATGAATTCCTAAAAGCTAAATTTTTTTTTAATTAACTCAAATAAATGTTACTACATACTACCCTAAATCACATTTTTACATATCAAATATGTCTTCAAGGGAGTTCAGTATTCTGGTTTTGTTGGTCTAACAGAGAACCACCACTTTGTTGCTTTTACTTAAAATTATTGTTATTATTGCTGTATAAGTGGCTTTTTATGTTGTTTTTCCTTGAAAAAAAGATCAGCTGCTGCTCGTAAAGAATATAACAGCTTCTTAACTTAATTTATTTTAAAGAAGGCAATCTAAAAACAGCTCCAGTGTCTTTGCCTAAAGATAACTCTATCTGTCTACTTGCTCCTCTAAATCTCATTAACCTGCCCTTTATCGGACACAATAGCTAGACTCGGATTAACCCTCGTCTTGGGATAAAAGCACATTTTAATTAAACTCTCTGAGTTAAAAAAAGCTTAGGCTGGTCTTAATCCGTGTCTGGGAAACTGATCCTATTGCTTTTTGTTTAAATCATGTAAGAACGAAAATACTAATCATTTTGATTTTATGAGAGATATAATGAGAAGAGATGCAGAAACATATTAAGCTAATAGGTTTTCTTTGTGTTAATTTGTGTTGCGAGATCTTTGTCATTAGGTATTAGCACAAACTCATGAAATGAGTTATGTACATTTCTAGAAGGCACTTAAACCCACTAACAGTGACTCACTGCTATTAACATTGTGGGCACGTCCCTGTTAATTGATCCCCGAGCTCTTTTGGTTTGGTCTAGTTGATATTTACCCACTCCTCATTAGTGGGAGAGAGAGTGTGAACATGGTGCAGATCATAGTGAGCCAAGAAGATATGATGACACCAAGCTTCTGCTGGGTGCTCCGAGGACTCTGATGCAAGCAAATGAGCTTAATTTTCTGATTAGTTAACACCACAAGCATACAGAAAAGCTAACTCTGTGTTTGCATGTGTATCACAGTGTACTACTTGAGCATGGGGGTTAATATTATTCTTGCATTAGATAACAATGCCTAATCCCCTCAAGGTTACTTTGACATGGACATTTTTCCAAAACAGCCTCACTAAGACTTGAAGACACAGCAAATTTGAGCTGAGAAAAGGTGACCGTGACTGTAATTATGTATTCAGGTTATTGCTTTTATTTTTAAAGAATGACGAACATCACCTTCCAGGAAACTGGTGAAGAAAACAGTTTGTGTGGTTAGTAAGATAGATACATGAAAGTGGCTTACTCAAAGATTTTAAAAAGGCTAAGGGCTTCTAAGTGGAGTATTATCCATATAGGGCAGAAATTAACCTTTAAATGCAGTTTTTGGTTGGAGCATGATGTAAAATATTACAAGGCATATAAAAGATAGTATATTTGTTCAACTTTCAAGATTGTAATACAAGCTCCAACAGCACCCAGAAACATAAAAAGTTAGTAAAGTAAAGTAAGTTATTACTGTTTTTATATAATTGAAAGTAAACAATATCTGTATGATACGACCTCTTTAAAAAGATTTACTTTATTTAAGAAATATTTATTTTGGGTGTAAATAAATTTCAGTAAAAATACAGTAAGCTTTTTGAGTTTTTATTCAGTTCAATTCAGTTTAAACATACTTTATTAACCCCAGAGGCAAATTAAATGTTGCACTAATTCATACGTTATTTTTAACCAGGTGTTAATAGCTGTAGGTAGGAAGGATCCTCTGTCTAAGATTAAAAAAAATATCCTTCCTGCCTGCAGATATCAACACCTGGTTGGATATTAAAAAATATGAATTTGAATAAAATATTTTCCCAGGGAGATTTGCATGTTGTTTACTGTGTTTTGCATTCTTGATAAATCATGCATGCTAGCTCTGTCCAGTCAAAACAGCAATGAGTCACTTCAAACCTAAAAAAGGTAACAAATCCTCCAGCTTCTTCTGTTTGAACTGAAGCTTGTTGAAATGGATGTACATATAGGTTATGTCCGAATGTCCACCATAACCCCTAAATCCCTCAATCACTACACCGAGCGGTGACTATATAGTAGACTTTATAGTGAACTCAGTTAATTGACCGTTCAGAAAGATGATCGCTACTTTTCGCTCCCTGTGGGTCAGGTAACTCCACCTCCCCGAGTAAAGCTCTCACAAAGCACTCTGGGATATATCTGCTCGTCTATTCACGATGGATAATCCCTACTTTTTAATTTGCATCGTGGAAATTTCGAGTCCACTAGTCGGATATTCAGCTAAAAAGCTATGCAATAGAAAGAGCTACAGTTTCTACGTATGCTATGTTCACACGTAAAGCAGCAGAGGCAGCAGAAGCAGCTAGTTTACATGCAAAGTCAATGGTTGTTGTGCATCTTGGCCCAACAAAAGGTCCCGCAGCGTGTTTTGAGCATCAGGAGCAGCACGTCTGACAGCTGAAGCAGCGCCTCACGAGCTTCTGAACTCGTGAGGAGCTTCGCTGCTGCACTTCAGAAGCAGCAGCTGCTAGAGTTGGAAAAATTGAACTTTTGCTGCTCCACACGCCACATCAACCGATCAGAGAAGCTGATCTGGGAGCTGGCAGGGAGACAGACACAGCGCTGCTGATGCAGAGTGCTATGTTTACTCCTCTGAAACAGTTTATCAACACCTAAAATAACTTCAAATGTTGAGACCTGCCAGAAAATATGTTTGATTTTATTATTCTGGTGCTTGCAGTTTGGATTACATACGTGAAAAACGCTAACATTTACTTCCAGCCGCCACAAACAGTAGTAAGAGGCGAATGGGCTGAGGCTGCTGTTGAATGGGATTCCTAGTGACAGAGCAACACCGGTTTATGGGGGTCTGAATGGCCCTGACAGCAAAACAATATTTGAAGGCAGGATGGTAATCTGGATGAACTGACTGCACAGATGAAGTTTTCAGGACTTTCTCACTGAAAAACATTTTAAAACTACTTTTTACCCACTAATCACAGCAAATATAGGTGCCATTGTAACGGGCAAAGAAAGGATAGGGTAACTCCATCCAACGGACATCAGACCCACTTTGCACCGCGCAGCTAAAGCAGCAAAGATGCTTCAGCCGCGCGTCAGAACTAAACTTGTACAAGCATAAAAAATGAAGCAGCACACGCGTTTGTGCTGCTCCTGCTGCTTGCTGTGTGAACGTATAGCATTACAGTTAGCATCAGCATAAAACATTTCCCAGATGTATCAGAAGGATGTGTTAAAAGTGAAGGATGCTTCCCTGTTGATTTAAACAGTCGTTCATTGTCTTCCAGTTTGATTTTAATTTAAGCTCATGGTTTTAGCTCTAGCTTATATACTAAACAGTCATTCGCATGCCAACCACACTTGTTTGTTTCTATTCAGTAAGACCTGACTGCATCATCATGTAGCATGCATTGCAAATGTGAAAAAAGAGCATCCTTCGTGGGTAAAAAACATAACAGATACATTTTAACTAATTATGACTATTTAATATATTAAAAACAGCATTTTTGAATTACATGGGAAAATGACCATATATTTAGGCCAACATGTTCACTTAGTCGGGGATGTCTTTAAATGTGCTTTCTTCAATATTTTCAGTTTGAGATGTTAGAGGTGATTAAAGCTTTAGGGGAATAATGTCATCAAGTATACAGTATAATTTCCAGGTAAAGTTTCATTTAGATTTGGTATGCTGCATCCATTTATTCATCCATGGAAACCCAAACACCTCATTACAGCTAAACTCTACATCAGTTTGAAGCTTCCCGACGCATTGCCAGGTCAAAGCAGTTATAGAGGCATTGCCAGGAACAAGCAGTTATAGTCCCACCAGTGAGTTTTGAATCTCAATGAGGTTCAGCTTATGTGCTCGAAGTAAGGCATCCAGGACACAACTTCACTGTATTTTGCTGAATCATCATTCAGTCTTTTTTGTTCAAATCTGTTTTTCTATGTATTGGCTTATCCACAAGATAAAGTGAAAGTAACGAAAAAAATCTGTCATGGAAAGAAGTCTAAGAGAGCTGACCTTATCTCCATCCATGACCTGTACAGGTCCAGGGCTAAAAACATAGTTGCTAACATCTGTGTCGACCCCACACGTCATAATCAGAGGTTGTTTAGACTTTTACCGGCAAGTTGGGTTTGCAGAGCAATGAATGCATAACGGACCAACATAGAGCTGTTGCTTTCCCAATGCTACTGTATCTATCTCTGACACACATGAACATGTGTCTGCTTGAGGCAAAGACGGAATCCCCGACCTTGAGATGTTATCTACAGTTACAATCAGCAGATGCAGACTAGTGCCTTTCTAATGTATATACCGTGGTTATGGTGAAGAGTGTTGATTATGATGTAAGCAATGAAAAACCTGTCAAATTCCTTTTTTGTGCACAAATGCTTGACTAATAAAATTGATTCTGGTTATGAAAAAGAAAGTAATTCTTGAGTTGCCTTGTTTTGTTGACAGAGTGAAGAACTCATGACTGTTTGGAAATTTATCGACACTCAGCTGTTTGACAAAGCACCATAACAAAAGCTCTCATTACATCTAAACCGCATTTAGACTTAGACTTACACAAACTTTATTGTCATTTTGTACGCACTGAGTGTATACAAAACAAAATTAAGAGGTTTACAGCTTACAACAGCGAAATGAGCATTACCATTATAAAGTGGAGCATTTTTGTGTGTATTGGCTTATCCACAAAATAGGAAAGTAACAAAAAAAATCAGGCATGCAAAGAAGTCAACGAGAGCTGACTTTATCTCATTTAAACAGTATAAGAGAAAAGGAGACAAATAGGATTGAAATGAATGAATGATTACTTTATTTCGGTTAAAAACCAAAAAAACTACCACTCAAAAACCACCTCATTGAAACCTAAAAGCTTTTAATAAAAAAACATGAGTTTTTTTTTAGAGATTGTAGTGTTTCCATTTAGCAAATGTATTAGAATTAATTATAATTTTGAAAATTTGATGGTTAAACCATCATAAAAAGCTGCTTTAAAAGGTATAGTTCCTTGGTCTGAGACTTGAGGTGTATTTAAACTTTGGGGTGGCTGAAAACGTTTTTTTCTTCAATAATTTTACAGTAATTCTGTTTCACTTTACGTGACAGAGAAAGAGTTTTATTCTTAACCATTTGGACTATTGAGAACATCTTGAAAAATAGAAACACTGCCAATAAACTAAGCGCTTAATGAGGGCTTTGTTAGATTTTAAATAACGCCTTATGGCTACTGTAAGGTGATTGTGTTTAAGATTATCAGAATAGAATGTGTAATCTCATTTTAATTAGATCTGATTTATATTTGATTAAGATTCCGTTGGCATGATCAAAAAGCCAATTACCTAGAAATGGTTCACTCTCCAAGCTTAGATATTCGGAAGGAAATAGAGGATGAAAATCAGAGCATCGAAAAACTTACATATAAGACTTTAACTAAGAACCTGTGGGAAAATGGTCAGTATAACTTGACGGTGCACCTGTCACATTTTGTTCTTGTGTAAATGTAATGATTGGTTATGGAAAATAAGAACTATGTTAAAAGAATGTCAATTCCAAGGCTTTGAACTATTTTTCTCCAAACGCAAGGCATTTTAACCACAGGCTAGTGTGCAGATTGATGTGTGAGCGTGTCAAAACATCTGATTTCCTGGTGTAACTAGGTGTGTCCTCACAGCTGGAGATTGTCAGGCCAAATTTGGGCCTGATGATCTGCAGTTTATAGAGTAGCGGAAGAGTTCAGCAGCTTGAAGAGGAGTAGATGAAAGGTTGTTTTGCTCCATGACTGGAAATCAGATCTACTACCTCTGAGTCATTTGGCTTCACTGCTCACCTCTTGTCTCCTCTCCAGGGAACCAGTTGGCCGATTCATGTTTGTTCCTTGCTTCCACTGTTCTTCCTCTTTGCTGTCAGTTTGATGAAGACTCACCTCAAAAGCCCTGAATTTCTCCTGTAAATCTAGCTAAAACATTAACTTTATATATTGCCTGAGTTAACTGTTCAAACTTCTCAATTCACTTCAATTCAGTTTATTTCTATAGCACCAATTCACAACACGTCATCTCAAGGCACTTTACAGGTCACCAGATCATACAGTCAAACTGATTTTCTGTCTAAGGAAAACCAGTTGATTGCATTGACTAATTGACTGGAATACAATCCCTCACACTAAGCATGCTTGTAGTGACAGTGGAGAGGAAAAACTCCCTTTTAACAGGAAGAAACCTCCAGCAGAACCAGGCTCAGTGTGAGCGGCCATCTGCTGAGGCCGACTGGGGTTCAAGGAGACAGAAATAGAGATACAAAAAGCAGCTGTAAAAGGCGGCCCCATCCAGGAAACACACAGCCAGGCAGACAAGCTCCGAGCCAGCTCCCATGTCAGAGGATGAAGAGAGCACATCCTGCCAGTCACAGTCAGAGAAACAGGACTACAATGGAGAAACAGGCCGATGTCCATCATCTATAAACAAAGGTGCTGATGGCAGCAGCACAGCTGATATTTCTCTCCAGGATGGAGTCACAGCCAAACAGGAACAGATGAGGAGAAGCTACTATGAGAAAAGGCAGAGAGAGCATAACGTCAGAGATTGAACTAACAGATTCTGCAGAGTGGAGGAATAGAGATAGAATGAGGCAGAATGATGAAATAGGGGTCCCTGTGTCCTCTAGAAGTCTAAGCCTATAGCAGCATAACTATAAAGATAACTCAGGTTAACTTTAGCCACTCTAACTATAAGCTTTATCAAAAAGGAAAGTTTTAAAATTCTCCTAAGGGACCAAAAACAATGTCTCTGTGATTATCAAAAAACAAACCAAGGTGGTAATTTTATAGAAGCACACAAGATTTCTGTGTCCACCTTATTCCTTTAACCCATTATGCAAACAAATAAATTCTCATTTGCATAGTACTGGTAAAACATGTAAGGATCAACTTTTAGACTTTAATACAGACATAACCTGCATTTCCAATACACATATGCAAAACTATGTCGATATTATGCTAAATTCAAAAATGCAAAGTAAAGCAAATGTGGTATTTCCATTAAAAAGTAACTGTGATCAAAATTGCACCTGATTATGTTTGTTCACCCAATAACTCAGATGTAAACACGTGTCCATTTTTTGAGCCACAGCTCCAGGGGGCGCCATCATCCTCCAACGAACGCATGTCTTCTTCTTTGCCTTTTTACAATGCAGTAAGGTCCAGTTTAAGATCACATCCCTTGTGTGATGTAAATAGGTGTTTCCATTTCAATTTTGAGAAATATAAAAATGTAGACACCCCCAAAAAAACCGCCCCATTAAAACCTAAAAACTTTTAATCGAAAAACATGAATTTTTTTTTTTAAGATTGTGTTTCCATTTAGCACATTTATTACAATTAATTACAATTTGATGGTTAAACCATCATAAAAAGTTGCTTTAAAGGTATAGTTCCTCTGTGTGAGACTTGAGGTGTATTTTTTTCTTTATTATTAAATCTTTGAGATAAGGTATGCATTTGACCCTATTGGCTTTCTGTTGATAAAAAAAAAAAAAAAATGACTATTGAAGCAATCTTCTAAGCTTTGGTTGATTAAATAGTTAGTACCAGCAATAGAAAGAACAACCAAACAACATTATCCATGTTCAGAGAGGTCCAAACTTTGCTGGGAGTTGTCTGTTACTATGTGATTATTAAAACATATGAAAAATAAGAGGTTTGGATGAGTAACAAACCAGTTTCTTCAAAAAACAAAAGCGTGGTGTGCTTACAAGAAAAACTGTTGCACTGCAACTTCTGCTGTCTTGCTGAAAATTGCACAAACAATTGTTCCCATCTCCAAGCCCGTCAAAAACGAGATACACATTGTGAAAGTCAGTTATTAAGCAGAGAGGAACAGCTTCTTCTCTCAGTCATTTACACTTCATTAGAAAAGATTTGATTTGGAGTTTTTCCATTTCCTCTGCCCCCACACACTGGATTTAAGCACATCATGTAACGCTCTCATGCACACAAGAATACATGTTTTCCTATGGCCACAGAGTCAGTGGGAAATGGAGTTTATAATGTAATAGATTTTTATGCTGTCTATACAATCTAGAAAAATGGTTTGGTATCCACATGATGAACATAACATTGTCAAGGAAATAACCTTAATACTGTGCTCCTCTTAGCTGTATGGGATAGCAGAAATTGTGAGCTTAAGCTGAGCAATGCTACATCTCCAGCATATGATGAGTTAAAGTCTCCCTCTGCAAGATGCAATTTTGTTCCCTACATATGAAGTATTCTTCCATGACTGATTGAGTGGCATCTCTCTGGGGAATTTGGTGTTCACTCTGAAATTTGTTTTTGCTGTTGGAACACAATGCATTTTGTTTTTGTATTATAGAGTGAAAAAAAAAAACATTATAAAAAGAACTGTAAAAGAAAAAGAAAAAACTTCAGCAAACTGTTTAAAGGGAATATGAGAAAAAATAAATAAATTCAACAACTATGTGAGAGCTCAGTACCAGACACATGCCTTTTTTACGTAGTTACTCATTTTTGTGCATCTTTAATAATTGGATAAATTAATTATTAAAGTAACTTGACTCACTTAGAAATCAAATCATTATCTGAAGCATACGAGCACTAAAACATGACGCTGAGTGAAAGAACAACCCACTCAAAGCTTGAACTGTTATAAAATATAAATATTGGTTTTAAGATTTAAACCCTTCTTTGTTGGAGTGCAGTGATGGTCCAGGGGTTAAGCACAAGATCCATGTAAAAAAAATTGAATATCATGTTTTTTACAAGTTTAAATTATTCTTTTTAAATTAATGAGTTAAGATATTTGGTAGTATATAGACATTACTTTTCAGCTGGTAGATCATCCTGTGTAACCTTTGTAAATTTGCCGGGCGTTGCAAGGTTTGGACAAGGTGCGATGTCAGCTCATATCCAGTATGTGTTCCCTGTCGATCAGTTTGCAATCAACGGACGACGATCTTTTAATGTAAAATCAAGCTGTGATATTTTCACAAGAAATACCAACTTATAGTCGGATGTTATCAATAATACATTTGGGAATGTAAGGTTATAATCCCCTGTTGCTCTGCACTAGGCTGCATGTTCTGTAAGCCAACCTTTAGCGAACTACTACTAACGAAGAAGAGCCACTTGGTGCTGATATTTATATACATGTGTACTTATATATATATTTTTTAATAATGTATAAAATAAGTAAATATACCACACAATTTTATATATATATATATATATATATATATATATATATATATATATATATATATATATATATATATATATATATATATATATATATATATATATATATATATACACACCTTGTCAATAGAAGCTGCAAGGGTAAGCCCACCCCTCTGCTTTTTACGTTTACAACTAGCTGTACATGGATTATTAAAAATAAAAACCAAACTAAAATAAATTATAAAGGATGTAGAAAAGCATGTTTTAAAAGTATTTGAATGGTCAAAAAATAAGAAAGTTAGGTGAAATAAAACAGCATTAAATGTACTTAAATAAAGACAAATATACAGCATTTCAGTAAAAAAGCTAAGACTAAATATTCATTGTTTGATTAAGAAATGAGAATTAAAGTTCAGATAAAAATATAACAGTTAACATAAAAGATGTATTATATCAAAATTATTTATCAATTTCTATATATATTTCTAGTTTTTATCAGTTTTTTTTAGCATTTAATAGCTCACTTTCAAGCCATTATCTCACCAATGATTTATATTTATGTAATTTATTGATTTATGTTTTCTTAATTATGGCATGATTGTCCTTTATTGTTGCCAAGTTGAATGAGATATGTTACAATTTTGTGATATTTTTAAGGGTCAATGATAACATACACCCTTAGGGACCTTTGTGACAGAAACAAGAGTAAGCCAGAGGTTCCTAGGTATACACTGAATTTTTAATAACTGGGGGGGAATGCACATGCTATCTTGGCTGTGTATGTAATACAAAGGGTTCGTTGCATATATGGACATTCAGACCCTCAAAACAGGTTTAAAATCTGTCCCTTGTCATCAGATCAAAAATGAACGGACGGACGGAACGGACTTTCAGCATCTGAAGCATTGAAGTAAGACAAAAAAAAAGCAAAGAGCGAAGTGAAGAGAAAATATTTCCGCATCTTTTTTGAGTGAAATCTAAATTAACACCTGCAAATCCAAGCTTTGAAAAACCATAGTTGAATGTTAAAGCTAGCAGAGCAAAATTTGAGTAATAAATACAAATTCTTGTAGAAAGATATCCCCTTTTCTACACACACATATGTGTTAAACCCAGACAGAGTAAACTCTGTACTCCCCCCTACCAAACTGCAACCGGTTCTTACGTAAGGTCTGGCATTAGGATGGGATCTACAGTAAGCTTTGCCAGCCACGTCCTCCCCCTCTGTCTCTCTCTCTCTCTACGTAGCATCTTTACCATTCTCAGCAGACTAGAGCTGGCTATAAATATTTTATATGGCACAGTGCATTTGGGAAAAATTTATTTTTAGTCTCTTTCACAAGCAGCATTCACAAGAAGCCAGCTTCGTGTGAATGTGAATCCAGACGTGTTTATTATTTGGTCTAGTTTGATTTGGCTGTCCAAATGTACGCATGTGCAACTGGATCAGGTTGGAGTCATTCGATCAGCTCTGACTGCACTCTACCAGCAAAAGCTACAGGATCGATTCCCAATCATTTCCTTTAAGGCAGAATAGTCAAATTTAGGTCTTATGTAAATAGTGTTTAAGATTCAAGCCCTGCTTCTTAGCGTTTTTGGGTCTTAACAAAAGGTGATCTTTCTGTCTAGGGGGCTATTTAGATAAATTGAGATGCATGAAGTAAGACAAATGCTGTTAAAGGTGTGCTTTTTACAGACATGTATATCTTGTTAAGGTACATGCATGTGGCAGACAATTAAAGACAGAGGTGATGTGTATTTGTGTTTGTGTGTTGGTGTGTGTGTGTGTGTGTGTGTGTGTGTGTGTGTGTGTGTGTGTGTGTGTGTGTGTGTGTGTGTGTGTGTGTGTGTGGGTGTGGCCATGTCTTTAATACTTAGTGGGGACAATTTCCTAGGAATATGCTACATTTTGGGGACTCATAGGTACTTGTGGGGACCAACAACTGGTCCCCACAAGGAAAGTTTCTCTTCTTGGGGTGGGGGTTAGGTTTAGGACTAAGGTGTGAATTGAGTTTAGGTTAGGTTTAGGGATAGGTATGTGTCGGTAATGGTTAGGGTTAGGGCAAGGGTCACGGTTAGGCCATATAAATTAGTGGAAAATGAATGGAAGTCAATGGAAGGTCCCCACAAGGATATTGTGACACAACATGTGTGTGTGTGTGTGTGTGTGTGTGTGTGTGTGTGTGTGTGTGTGTGTGTGTGTGTGTGTGTGTGTGTGTGTGTGTGTGTGTGTGTGTGTGTGTGTGTGTGTGTGTGTGTGTGTGTGTGTGTGTGTGTGTGTGTGTGTGTGTGTGTGGGTGGGTTACATTTGTTTGGATATAAAAGATTACAGAAAATACAATTAGGAGATGAATTACTTAAACTGGTTCAGATATTTTAGGACTTCCATCCATCCATTTTCTGTCACGCTTAATTCCGGTTGGGGTCCTGAGGGCTGCTGGTGCTTATCTCTAGCTGTCAGCGGGCGAGAGGTGGGGTACATCCTGGACAGGTTGCCAGTCCATCGCAGGGCAACACAGAGACAAAGAGAACAAACAATCATTCGCACACACACTTACACCTAAGCAGAATTTAGAGAAGCCAATTAACCTAACGGTCATGTTTTTGGACTGTGGGAGGAAGCCGGAGTACCCAGAGGGAACCCATGCATGCTCAGGGAGAACATGCAAAATCCATGCCTGTTCTGGGCTGGGAATCAAACCGGGAACCTTCTTGCTGCAAGGCAGCAGTGCTACCAACTGTTCCACTGAGCAGCCCGTATTTTGGGACTTCCTAGAGGTATTTTAGGATCCTTAAAGTAATTCTCTATTTAAACAAAGGTTAAACAGGTAATATTTTTACCTGCAGAAAATGACACCCTGGGTGTCTTCTTTAAAATAAATCAGGATTAGGTCCTTTAGAAAGACACTGACAGAAGACAAGTCTTCAAGACAAAGCAATCAAACAGTTTGGCAAAGGGCCATTATCTCTTTAGTTTCAGCTCAGTTAAATAACCCATCATTTACCCTCTCTTATCTCAACAACACCACAGGCAGCCTTACTTGAATCAACTGGACTCAAGACATTAAACTTATCTACCAATATCCAAGAGAACAGCTGTATTCAGAGCATCTTCTTCTGCTCCTGTACTAAATCAGAGTCAAGCTTAGACACTGTACAAACCACACTGTTATTTTCAGTTATAATAACAAACATTTGTGGTGTTTCTCTTGTTTGAGCATTTCCTGTCTGATCTGCTCCAATTGTTTACGAAGAAAATGGTGAAAGAATATTGAAAAATCCCGATCTCATGTATACAGGAAACGGAAACCCTGGAAGTAAGTAAGACCGCAGTCAGTAGAAACTAAATAAAGAAGTTTTTTGCTTATTTATGTAAATATCCTGTCAATGCAGATTGCTGATCTGCAGTCAAAACATCCTGCAGATGTGTTTACAGATCCTTGTCATGTTCATATTACTTTATTTTGCTTTTTTGTTTGATAATCTTCATAAGGTAATGTTTCAAATCGTTCAAACCAAACCAAACATACAGGCAACACGAACATAGCATTTTCTTTTCCTTTCTAACTGGTTCTCCAGTCTTGCAGAAATTAATATCTGGGCCAAAAAACATGTACTTCTACCCCAATAACTCAGGAAATGTAACAAACACTGAAACCTGCACCTGGAACTACTACCTTGTGGGAGAAGATATCAGTTCATGCGATGTAGAGCACTGCATCCTGAGAAATGGATAACGTTGGTGGCAGAAACTGGCGGTTTGGAGAATGGGGACATGGAGTAGAGCTGCCTTCTATCATCTAAGCATTCAACCTTTATCACGCTTGCACTGGTTATTTATAGAGCCAATGATTATTCACCCAGCGTGTCTATGTCTATAACGTCAAGGATTGACACTTGGCCCAAAATTCTAAAAGTCTATTGGACAAATGAATAATGGCGTTGTCTCTTTCTGTTTTGTTTTGTGAAATGTGTAAAAAGGATGGGGATGTCTTTGAGTCTTTAAGACTAAAACTGGTTCATACTTAACCAGCAATTCTGAAATATTTGTAGTCTGAAGACCTGTCAATGCGTTATAGTGCGTTATGGTATAAGGTTTGTATTTTTGAGTTTAGACAATCTGCTATAAAATCTTAAGATTGGAGCTCCTATAAATGCTGCAGATTATAAAATTTCTGCACTGTCCTCATTTAACTCTGGCAAGGCACAGATTTCCATTAAAATTGATGGATGTATAAATAAAGACGATGATGGCTATGACCACCCCTCTTCCCCTATCTTTTGCAGTTTTCTTTCTCTCCTCAATCGACTTTTCTCCATTTGATCTGTCCCTTTTCTCCCCTTGCCCTCCTTTTCCAGGCGTCTTTCTGACAGGAGGACAGCAACCAACCTGACTGTTAATGAGGGACTGGGCCTTTGCCGCGGGTAAGCAAGAGAGGGTGCAAAGAGGGGGATGACACAGAGAAACACGGTGTGTGTTCGTTTGTGTACCGGTTGTACTGGGGTATTGCCAGAGGTTAAGGCCAACAGCAAGAGTTTGAGCAAAAAGATAAATGAGGATTTGCTCTCAAGCTTTCTATCCTCGATCTGTTTCCTTTCTGTTACTAGGCAACACCTGCAGACATGCACTAAATAAAGCCTTGTACCCTCTATTCACCCCCCTCCAAACCAGCTCCAGCTCTCTCTCCATCTTCCTACTCATCACATCATATATCTCTCCTGCTTTCCTAAATCCCTTCACACTCCATCACCTCATCATTTGATCACTGATTACTTTCCCTTTTGCACGCTTTCTAGCTACTCTCTCCCTGTTTCATCCTTCACTTACTGTAGTTAAAAGGGGCTCCTTAAAGTCATGGATTCCTTAAATATAGTGAAAATTAAGAGCAATATCAATGTAAACTGTGTGAAGTGGCAATCTGAGAATGGGCAGACTGGTTTACGATTACAGAAATCAATGTGTGCAGGTGATGATTCTCAGTCATCCAGGTCATAGTCATTCCAAAAAAGTAAAAAAAACAAAAAAACAAAAAAAAAACAATCCACTGGACTTGGTTTCCAATTTTGAATATGTTAAGCTCCCCTTCCAGGAAGCTTTTTCAATTCAAAATGTCTGAATTAGTGTTGAGTTTGAAGCTTTATATAATAGCCCTAAAACTTGTATAGACTTAGAAAACATGCAAATTGAACCAGAATGGAATAGGGAGTCGTTTTGGGTTCTTTGTTTGTCTGCAATAGGGCTCGGGATCCACGTTGTATTGTGGGACGTCGCAGCCATATTGACGGCTACGCAAACGTAAACATAGCTCTGATACAATGTTGTTGTTGAAAGAAGAGACGTAGAAGTAGAGAGAAAAAAGATGTTAAAATCCCGAAAAAGATCTGGAATTTACCAGGACACATTAAATAGAGAAGCCACGGACCGGTATGTTGACAAAATCAGCATTATTAATCATTTGGATCCATATGAAGTTCCAAACAATGAGTGGAGCACCGATGAGTGAGCGCCTATACTTCAAAACAGTTCCGAAGCTACAAGTCCTTGGAGTCTCATATGCAGTTCATGAATGGATGGGTTCAGGAGCTGCACATCATAAAGCCAGCAAACAGTGGGAACACAGTAATCCGTACGAAGGTAAGCCGTGATCAGACGGGCTCTGGAACCTGCTAGTTTAGTAACGGCTAACAACCACTCACGCATGTAATGTACTTTTAACTAGCTGCTATGTGTTTCAAAGGTGTAGTTAGTAACGTTAACTGCCAACCCTCCGGGTTTCTCAAGTATTTGAGCCTTTTCCCGCTGCCGTTTTTATTATTTTCCCATAAAAGATCCCAACTTTGAAGGAAAGAAACAAAGTAGGCTATAAAATAAAACCGTGCATCTTTAACTTACCAGAATGAAAATGCAGGGAACACACTCTCAATGACATTGGAATACTGTGGAAAGTTATGTTCGGTCGTCTTACAGCCGCGATCCAAGCTAGCCGACGACTCTTTATCTCTGAAGCTTGATCTCCATGGTTACGCCTTCAGGCAGGAAAGCGGTGGAAAGTTAACCCATTTTCTATGTTTTTCCCATGGCGATCATGTGTTGAGCTGTTACAGCCCACAATACAGCAACGGTTTACCATGGTTGAAATCAAGTTAAGGTGAAATTAATCAAATTAAAACACGGCTGAGAAGGAGTACAGTATGCAGTAGTCATAGGCAGTAGTCTGAGCCACGGTAAAAGAGGCCGTCAAGATGGCGGCGACGCAAAGTGCTTACGTCATGACCACCAAGCCCTATACTCCTTCATAATCTGTGTACCTATTTTAACACAGTAGAGGCAGCAGCTCCAGCAGAGACATCTTTTTATTTCTATAGAAATGCTGCAATTCCACCAGAGGGGAAATGTTTAGCAAATATTATTCAGTTTTCATTTACAGTATGATAACACCTCCAAAAAAAAAAAAAAAAAATATTGTGAGGGAATAAGAATAAGAAACATTCTAATCACCGGTGACCTTTGCTGTGTTTTTGTTGCTCAGGCCTTATTAACAATCACAGATAAGAAATACCACTGAGATACGCTTCAGAGTCCAATCCAGAGAGCTAAACTATCTAGTATTTGTATTAGTTTTCAAGGTGCTTCCTTTCTCAGCTGGGAACTAAGTGTGTTTTATTGTGACACATGATTCCTTTCACTGACCCCTACATAAACTATGGCACAGTTTACAGAACTGGATTTTGTCATAAGTCCTTGAGAAAGCATTTTGTATGCGCAAATACAACTAAAGACATAATGTACATCTGCAGCAGCCTTGAATCTTCATTCAAAAGATTAAAGTTTACTGATTATTTCTTTTTTATACTGAGCAGACCGCAGTTCACTCGAAGCTGAAGAATAACTGTGAATCAAACTATTTCCTAAAATAATTGTGCCAAGATTATTAACGCACTTGACCTTTTCAAACTCATGAATCTTCATGACATCGCATTTTTCCTGATGGCATCTATTCATTTGTATTACGTTTATAAAATTATATACATTTAAATCTTAAAAAGAAGGTTTTAACTCCTTTTTTTATTAAAAAAGGTATGGAGATTTTATTCTCAGTGAACAACTGGAAAAAAAATCAACCTTGTTCTAATTGTTGGCCAGCTTTTTTAGATTTCCTGAGGTTGAAAATCCTTCTCACTATTGCTTTAAGCTTAACTTCCCTCTTCAGAAACCTCGGCTGAGGCTACTGCAAAACTTAACTTTAATTTATAAATGATACATTAAATCCAAAACTGCTTTGATGTGTATCATCTCGGCTAAACTTTAGGATTAAATATCGAGCTGTTCCACCCTTTGCAGCTATATCAGCTTTTATGGGGAGATTGATCTGGTAAAGCTTTCTTTTGCAGTACATCACTAGCCCTGTAATTACATGGTAATAACAAAGGAAGTTACAATATATTGCTAGGTAACAAGAAACACTTTATGAAGATTTTTGGTAAGTGTTGTGTTTCAAAGAGACAAGTCAGTCATTTCACCAACAGCAATAAATTAATGAGTTATTATCTAGTAAAAAGCAGTTTATTACTTGTCATACAACAGAAAACAAAACCTAGAATACAGCAAGCAAATCTTCTTAACTAAACTCTTATCTACATGTATCTTGAGTTCAGTTCAAAGTAAAGTTACAATTTACTTTGTAAGCTGCTGGTAGGTGGTGGCCAATAATAGAAACTGTCATAAAACCAGACATAAGGACCCAGTATTCAAGGTGAGACAGCCAGTAGGAAAGTTCAAAATGTTTATTAAATAACAACAAACAAAACGAAAGTGAAGCTGCTAGGATCTGCGGCTCGCGGGTGTTGCAGGAGGGGGGCGGGGTACCGCCCAATCTCTGACACTCTGGTTAAACAGTTCAGTCCATCTCCCTGGAAAGGGGTGCAATCCAGTCGCTGGACTGAAGACTGACGCGGCAAGCGACACCCAGAGTGTCCCCGCTGCAGCAGTCCCAGGGGACCTGCAAGAAGCCGATCCTGGACAGGGATACAGAACAGGCAGGAACAGACAGAACAGGCAGGATCCAGGCTTCCAGGCATCCCAGAGTTCTCAGGCAGGTTCAGGGTCTGAAAGAGTCCAAAAGCGTGACCAGTCGGACACGTACAGGAGCAGACAGGATCAGGTGTAGACAGGGAGGCTCAGTGGAAGAGGGTAGCCGAGACAGTATATGGAACCAGAACTTGAGCAGGACCTTTAAACTGGTCTCCACCTTGGAGCCAGGCTTATAGGGATAAAAACTGATGCTCCCCGCGTAAAGAGCCAAAAACCCTGAGGACTCAGCAGGGGACGAACAGTGGACGTGCAGGAGACCATGCAGAAACAAAACAAAACCCCTCTTTCCTCTGGCCACCAGGATCCAGGATATAAACCTTTGAATCAACAGAAATGTACAGACAACAAAATCTAATGATCTGGCCATGATAGCTGGAACAGAGCCCAATATAAGGGAAACTGGCAGGTGGATGAGATGAGTGATAATTAGGAGCTGGAAAGAGTTAAGCAGGTGAAAGGCATGAGTAATTAAGGCCAGCTTTCACAGCAGATCATGACACTGTTATGTGGTAACCTAGTGGTAATTTCCTCACAAAAAAATCTCAATTTTTAAAAATGGTAAATGGCATGACTTATATAGCGCCTTTATTTAAGTTAGGAGACTTGACCAAAGCTCTTTACACTACATTCATTCACCCATTCACACACACACTCACACACTGATATATACACTATATTGCCAAAAGTATTTGCTCACCCATCCAAATTATTGGAATCAGGTGTTCCAATCACTTCCATGGCCACAGGTGTATAAATTCAAGCACCTAGGCATGCAGACTGTTTTTACAAACATTTGTGAAAGAATGGGTCGCTCTCAGGAGCTCAGTGAATTCCAGCGTGGAACTGTGATAGGATGCCACCTGTGCAACAAATCCAGTCGTGAAATTTCCTCGCTCCTAAATATTCCACAGTCAACTGTCAGCTGTATTATAAGAAAATGGAAGTGTTTGGGAACGACAGCAACTCAGCCACGAAGTGGTAGGCCACGTAAACTGACGGAGCGGGGTCAGCGGATGCTGACGCGCATAGTGCGAAGAGGTCGCCAACTTTCTGCAGAGTCAATCACTACAGACCTCCAAACTTCATGTGGCCTTCAGATTAGCTCAAGAACAGTGCGCAGAGAGCTTCATGGAATGGGTTTCCATGGTCGAGCAGCTGCATCCAAGCCATACATCACCAAGTGCAATGCAAAGCGTCGGATGCGGTGGTGTAAAGCACGCCGCCACTGGACTCTAGAGCAGTGGAGACGCGTTCTCTGGAGTGACGAATCGCGCTTCTCCATCTGGCAATCTGATGGACGGGTCTGGGTTTGGCGGTTGCCAGGAGAACGGTACTTGTCTGACTGCATTGTGCCAAGTGTAAAGTTTGGTGGAGGGGGGATTATGGTGTGGGGTTGTTTTTCAGGAGCTGGGCTTGGCCCCTTAGTTCCAGTGAAAGGAACTCTGAATGCTTCAGCATACCAAGACATTTTGGACAATTCCATGCTCCCAACTTTGTGGGAACAGTTTGGAGCTGGCCCCTTCCTCTTCCAACATGACTGTGCACCAGTGCACAAAGCAAGGTCCATAAAGACATGGATGACAGAGTCTGGTGTGGATGAACTTGACTGGCCTGCACAGAGTCCTGACCTCAACCCGATAGAACACCTTTGGGATGAATTAGAGCGGAGACTGAGAGCCAGGCCTTCTCGTCCAACATCAGTGTGCGACCTCACAAATGCGCTTCTGGAAGAATGGTCAAAAATTCCCATAAACACACTCCTAAACCTTGTGGACAGCCTTCCCAGAAGAGTTGAAGCTGTTCTAGCTGCAAAGGGTGGACCGACGTCATATTGAACCCTATGGATTAGGAACGGGATGTCACTTAAGCTCATATGTGAGTCAAGGCAGGTGAGCAAATACTTTTGGCAATATAGTGTATATTATTAACAAAATAATGAGGGCTACATTAATAATTGGCAATCCTTTTGGGGAAAGCCTGGTCTGATTCGGAGAGACGGCATCCATCCCACTTTGGATGGTGCGGCTCTTCTTTCTAGGAATCTGGCCACATTTATTAGTCCTCCAAAACCCTGACCACCCAGGGTGCAGACCAGGAAGCAGAGTTGTAGTTTAACACACATCTCTGCAGCTTCTCTACTGTTACCCACTCTTTACTCCATCCAGACAGTGTCTTGCCTAGACCAAAATCTAATAAATTAGCAAAGATTCCCAAAGGAGTAAATCATGATAATCTAATTAAAATCAAAATAACTCCAATTGGGGAAAAAGTTAAAACAATTAAATGTGGTCTGTTTAACATAAGATCGCTTTCCTCTAAAAGTCTGCTAGTTAATGACTTGATTTGTGTTAATCACATTGACTTGTTTTGCCTTACAGAAACCTGGCTGCAGCAAGAGGATTATGTGAGCATAAATGAGGCAACTCCTTCAAGCTATTTAAATTTTCACATACCCAGAAGTTCTGGGCGAGGAGGAGGAGTAGCAACAAACTTCCAGTCTGACTTACTGATTACTCCCAAAACAGTTAATACCTACAACTCTTTTGAACATTTAACCCTTAATTTCCCTCATCCAAATTTCAAGGCAAGAAAACCTCTTCTTTTTGTAACTTTGTATCGTCCACCAGGTCCTTACTCTGAATTTTTAGATGAGTTTTCAGAGTTCCTTTCTGATTTGGTATTAAATACTGACAGGGTCATCATAGTGGGAGATTTTAACATCCATGCTGACATTGAAGGCGATAGCTTAAGAGCAGCCTTTAATGCTATCTTAGACACTATTGGCTTTGTTCAAAATGTAAATAGTCCCACACATTCTCGTCTTCATACTTTGGATCTTGTGCTGACATACGGCATAGAATGTGAAGAAATAACAGTATTTCCTCACAACCCTGTCCTCTCTGACCACTTTCTAATAACCTTCAGGATTACTTTAACAGAGTTCTCCTCCCCCAAAAGAAGGTTCAATTTTAGTAGATCTTTATCAGATAGTGCAGTTATAAATTTTAAAGAATCTGCTTCACTTTCTCTCTCCTCTGTGTCGCTGAGCAGTGCTGCAGAGTGCAAAAGCATAGCTTATTCCCCTTCACAGGTTGATGATTTTGTTGATGGGGTTGCTAGTTCTGTGCATACTGCCTTAGACAACGCAGCTCCCTTGAAAATGAAAACCGTTAAAAATAGAAAGCTTGCTCCTTGGTTTAATGCTGAGCTACGTACTTTGAAGCAAAATGCTAGGAAACTGGAGAGAAAATATCGCTCCACAGGCCTGCGGGAGTTCTTCCTAGTCTGGAAAAATGGTTTTCTGCTGTATAAGAGGACCCTTTGTAAAGCAAGAGCAGCATACTTCTCCTCATTAATAGAGGAGAATAAGAATAATCCTAGATTTCTTTTTAATACAGTTGCCAAACTCACCCAGAGCCATAGCTCTGTTGAACCGTCCATTCCACCTGCTCTTAGCAGCAATGATTTTATGGGATTCTTTATAAATACGATTGATCTTATTAAAAATAAGATCATAAGCACTCCTCTATCCGCGATTGTACCTGAGGTAGTCATGGAATCTGAACCGGGTTTAGACTGCTTTGATCCAGTTGAACTTTCTGAATTACCAAATTATTGTCTTCATCAAAGCCTTCAACTTGTATGTTAGATCCAGTTCCAACCAGGTTATTTAAGGAGGTATTCCCTTTGATCTCCTCCTCCATTTTAGATGTGATTAATCTATCTCTGTTACAGGGATATGTACCTAAAGCTTTTAAGGTTGCTGCAATTACAGTATGCAGCGGGGATTATTTTACTCCATCTGAATGGGTGTGTTGAAATGGGCAGCAATCGTAATGGCGATGAAAAAAATGCAACTCTCTCATTCAGAGTGAAATTTATTTCCAGATTCAGATTTATTGTCGAATATTTCAAACTGCCTTAGAAAGCTGCCAGTGAGCTTTAAAACTCGCTCCTTTGCCTTATTAAACTCAAGCTTTAACTGAACTCACGTTTAGGTGAGGATGAAACTATCTTATTGCAGAAAAAACGTGCTGTGCTTGGCTAATTAGCTGCTGCAATTAGCAAGCCTCTTTAAATCTTCTCACGCACGCGCATGCGCAGGCTCCTCGGTTGCCATGGAAACGGAGCGTCTCTGAAGTCGCTGCCGATCTTTAAGGGTTACTTTCCAGCCTGGACCTTGAAGCTGAACTTGCTACAGTCTGTGGTTTGCTAAACTGCTAACGATGAACTACGCACCAGAGGAGCACAACTACTCCAGAGATCATCTGGAAGGTTTGTTTGTACTCTTTTACTTTGTTAATTACAAAAATGTTACGTGAAAAATTATTAATTTGATGTTTTTTTCATGACGTTGTGGCAGCTAGCTTAGCATGTAGCATCTCTGACATCTCAGGATTAAATGTTTTTAGTGGATTAAATGTTAACAGTGATTTAATGATTTGAAAATAACTTTTATTTCTGTTTGAGAGAAACACCTTTGTTGAATTAGAAGTAAATGTTTGAAAACTAGGTGGCGCTAGCTCTATGATTTTAAAAAATGCGTTTTGCTCTATGTGGAAATGTTGGGGAAATTACATTCAATAAATATTGAAATATATTTGAAGGACATTTAACACAATATGTTATCAAGCCGAACTGTTTATTTTTCTATTTAATAAAAAAGTGAACATTTTGAGTATTTTGTAAGTTGGCTGAATTTAAACCTGATAACAGCTGGAAAAAAGAAGAAATTAAGATTCTCAAGTTGTTTAGTTTAGTAAATGTGTTTAGGAAATGATAGGTTTTTATTTAGTGTTTTAATAAAAAGTTTTTAAGGGTTATTATGTATTAAATCGAGTTTTTATTGGTTGGAAATGGGAGAAATGATAACAGAGATAAAATGAGATAAAAAGTACATTTTGGTTTGAGAGGATTAATATTTAATAAAGTTAATGTGGAAATGGTTGAAAAAATACAAAATTATTTGTTTTAGGATAAAATAGGTTTTGTTAAATACATTAAAACTTTAAAGAGGAGGATTTTAAAAAAATGCTGTGAAACACATGGTCTCCATGGATACCTTAGTTGAACGCATTAAACAACTTTAGGCTTTTTTTTAAGGTGGCATAGATAAGGTGACATTTTGAATTTAATGGAAGATCAAATGTGCTAATAATGTTTGACTGATTTTAAAAGTTTGTGGTTCCAAAGAATAATTTTTGGTGAGTTTGGTTTCCAATCCTTTAAAAACAAGGTGGCATCTGGCCCCTTCTGTCAGAGAAGGCCTTGAAGAACAAGTATGGTCTCCATGGATACAACAATAAACAACTATAAGGTTTAAAATGATTGTGAAATAAAAATGAAATCCTTTACATTTTTGGGCTGTAACATGTTTAGAGCTTGACTGTGTTTATTCTAAGTGCTGCCATTGTTAACCGTGTGAGAAAAGCATAGAGAATAAATGTTTAATTAAGAGTTTAGAAAGGAGGATGATATGTTTCTTTTACAGGGAGAAGGTAGAATTAAAATAACACTTTAGAACCATATATTATTTAAACGTTTATCTGGGTTTAGTCTTTTTTTTTCTGCAGCCTTTGTTTGAATTTTCAGGTGAATAATTTCATCCCATCTGTCACCAGTAATAATACAATTTATTCATTGAGGACTTATTTTTCTAGGTGTTCGAAACATTCAACACTGATGGTTTCACCTAACCCCATTAAAAGTTCTGAATATGACCCTTTCTTACAGTTTTTAGAAAAAAAAAACAAAATTATTCTACATAGTTTGCTAATGTCCATTTCTGCTCTGGGCTTTCTATGTGCTGATTAAGGTCTTGATTTCTACTCTAGGATGCACTGAGGAAGGGGTCTGATAAGCTGAGGCTTTTAAGCCTTTATTTCTGTTAAGGGAAACACAGTTTTTTTTCTCTGACAAATAAATACTTAATAGATCAAACCTTTTCTAATTCCGTAGTATGGGTTTAATAAAGGTTTACTCACAGCATAAAATGTCCTTTAATCTGAACAAATCCAAATGAATAGTCTGGGTCAGTTGCTCCCAAATGTGGAAGCATGCCCCCTAGGGGTAGTTTAGTGTAATAGTAGGGAGCGTAATAGAAATAAAGTAAGTAAATGGACCATTTGGAGCGTATTTTTATATTGATAACATCCTGAAAAAAAAATCAAAACCCCAATAACTAGTAAAATAAAGATTTGAATTTAAAATACATTTTCAATTTTGTGGTAGTCTCGTGATTTAAAGGATATTGTAGCCTTTTTTCTAAACCTAGCTGTCAGCAAAACGCACATGAAGACGAGCAAAATGTCCTCCCTTTACGACAATCGCTCCTCAGTGTGACTGTGAAATAACAAAAAAGGTCCCCACAATGATGCCGAGGACCATATACACACATATATACATAAAAATATGTATGTATGCACAGATTGATGTTTTTATTGATTAAATCTCCTTAAACCTGACTAACTCTCACAGGCACATTCAGCAACCTAAAATAAAGCATTGAGTATTGTGATTTGATGTTCCTTAATTAATGTTCCTGGTCTAATGATTTTTTTCTTCACTGCTCCAGACGCCCCGCTTCCATCTGATCCTGCCCTGGAGTTCTGGATCTTGATCGCGGATCAGGTTGATTTCCCTTTCTATATGAACGTAGGGCTGTTCTCGGATGATGTAGAGGAGGATTTTTCTGTTGATGTGGAGTCTGATGATGAGTTTAGGGTCGTAGATGTGGTGATTAATGACGAGGAAGAGGTAGAGGGTTCTGATGATGAGGAGGTAGAGGTCCCAGAAGGGGTGGTAAATGAGGAGCAGGAGCTAGAGGATTATGATAATGAGGTAGAGGTCCCAGAAGGGGTGGCAAATGAGGAGCAGGAGCTACAGGATTATGATGATGAGGAGGATGATAATGAGGCAGAGGTCCCAGAAGGGGTGGTAAATGAGGAGCAGGAGCTAGAGGATTATGATGATGAGGAGGATGATAATGAGGCAGAGGTCCCAGAAGGGGTGGTAAATGAGGAGCAGGAGCTAGAGGATTATGATAATGAGGCAGAGGTCCCAGAAGGGGTGGCAAATGAGGAGCAGGAGCTACAGGATTATGATGATGAGGAGGATGATAATGAGGCAGAGGTCCCAGAAGGGGTGGTAAATGAGGAGCAGGAGCTAGAGGATTATGATGATGAGGAGGATGATAATGAGGCAGAGGTCCCAGAAGGGGTGGTAAATGAGGAGCAGGAGCTAGAGGATTATGATGATGAGGAGGATGATAATGAGGCAGAGGTCCCAGAAGGGGTGGTAAACGAGGAGCAGGAGCTAGAGGATTATGATGATGAGGAGGATGATAATGAGGCAGAGGTTCCAGAAGGGGTGGTAAATGAAGAACAGGAGATAGAGGATTCTGATAAGGATGAGGATGGGTCTTTTTCTAGTGAGTCTCTTGAGGCGTCTAGTGACTTCTCTGGGTATGATACCATGAGCTCTGAGGAAGAAGACAGTGAAGAAGATGACCCCCTTCAAACACATCTTCGGTTCATTGAGACGGTTTCCCGTTTCATCAGACTCCAACGGTACCAGGCGCCGCCAGAGGACTCCTCGGAGAGTGAAGAGGACCACCGACCTCCACGGCCCGGCCCTTCTTCCCGGAGGAGGAGAAGAGAGGAAGATGACGAAGAGGAGCCCCCTATGAAGCTTTTTCGTCGGGACCTGTGAGAAGAGGAATTTGATCAAGAATCTTCCTTTAACTCCTTCAACAACTTCTCACAATGAAGAGAAGCTGAGGCTTCAGCAGAAGAACCAAACATTTTACCATCTTGCTTTGGATCATTTTGTAGGAGGAGTTAGATGTATTTTCTTGATTTGATGATGATTGGAGGTGGAAACAGTCATATCTAGGTATAATTTATTGATTGTGTTTATATCTGGCAGGTCTAGGGATGCCTTTGGTAGCGTCTAGCGCCGTGGCTTTTCTTTACCCCGCTGCTAGATTTTGTTTTTTAGATGATAAGGAGTCTGGCAGGTCCAGGGATGCCTCAGGTAGCGTCTAGCGCCGTGGCTTTTCTTTACCCCGCTGCTAGATTTTGTTTTTTAGATGATAAGGAGTCTGGCAGGTCCAGGGATGCCTCAGGTAGCGTCTAGCGCCGAGGCTTTTCTTTACCCCGCTGCTAGGTTTTAATTTAAGTTTTAAATGTTACGAATTTTCCTTTAGCACAGAAATCTGAGCAGAGACATACTAACAATTTCTAAAAGGTATGAAACATGAGAGCTGGTTAAGGCAGAAACAATCTAACATGCTCTACGTCTAGACAGAGCTGGACATTCTCCTAGCTAACAGAAGCCAAACCAAACAATCCAAGGATTGATTTAAAACGACGTTTGACAAGAAGAAACACAGAATGGAGGCAAATGAACAAAAACTAAATAAAAACTCAAAAAATTAAATCCTGGAGGCAAACCAAACCGAGGCAACAGCCGGACATCGCTGCTGGGAATGCATCGAAACCTTTGATTAGTGAGACATCGCTGCTGAGGACTAATACCCGGAGGTCAAACTATAATCCTAAAGGTCGAAAAGTGGAGATGAGGAAAACTTCAAGTCTAGAGGCAGAGGCACAAGGCTGTAGTGGAGCAGAGGTCTCTAACTCCAGTCCTCTGCAGCAGCTTTTCTGCAGCTTTCAGCCGCATCTCTCCTCCAAAACACCAGGATCAAACAGCTCTACAGAGCTGAATGACTGATGAGGGAATTCAGACGTTTGATTCAGGTCTGATGGAGAAGAGATGTGACCGAAAGCTGCGGCATAGCAGCTCTGGAGGAGTGGAGCTGGAAAGCCCTGATCTATTGAAGGACAATGCTGCTGGAGACAAACTAGATCTAGAATAGAACAGTGGCAAAGATTGCGGTGGTCACCAGTTGCACTGGTCTCTGGGATGATGGTGAGAAGATAAAGACGATGCTTGGAGGAACTAATTGATTTCAGAGCAGTTTGAAGCAGAGGAAAGGACTGATTTAGGGATGTGGATTGTGAATGGCGCCGACTGTTAGAACCCACTTTCAGCTGTGAGTTGATCTAGTTCTAGATGTTCCTCAGTTAGTTTTCAGGCCTAGTTTAAGGGAAAGAACCCTGTGCAGAAATATTCTCCATATGACCTGTGCCAGTTCTGACCGCAGTGGATCTCTTCTTTGTTTGTGAATCCCATGTCGGACCGAGCCGCTACAAGCTTTGGGCCGTCAGAAGACGCTGATGAGATCTACGGCGACCAAACCAGAGGAGCAGTAAACAGTGAGAGCATGTTCAGTAAGGAGACACAATAATCCATCATTTAAATATTAAGTCAACATTTCAGGTGGCCTCACTTAGTTTTTCATGTATTTTCAGGAACTGTGGACGTCCAAAATCAGAACTGCTGTGAGGAACCGGGACATCCAGGATGCTGAGGAGCCTCCTAGTCCCCACCTGAGGACGGCACAGAGGAGAACACGTGCAGTAAGCCTTTATTAACACGACAAACAGACAACTCAAGCTTCCCAGGCAGAACACAGAGAGACCAAGATGACTATTTGAACAACATCCTGCCCCAGATTTAAACTTGGTGTCAGGAAATTCTGTAGATTAATTTAGCTTATTTTTACAGGAGAAGCAGGTTGAATATGGAAGCAGCGTTCTAACAGTCGGATCTCAGTGGAACAGAGTCCATCCACATGTATTTGGAGGTATGTTGGTTGTTTGACTATAGAGGCATCACATGCAGACAGTTTATGACTCTGAGGACACTTTGCTTTCATTGATGAAGGAGCTGAAGCAGAGGATGGAGAACACAGACCACCAAGGAGGAGAAACATGGCTGCCCTGCTCGTCTCTCCAACATTCTGGAGTCCTGGAATGAAAAACGTTGACGACCCCGCAGCTAAACCATCAGTCTGCTCCACCCAGAAAGAAGGTAAAGAACCTTTATTGCTTCCAGATGTTCATCAGTAGTGGAGAAGACAATAAAAACAGATCCAGAACAAATAGATTCAAAAGCCCAAACCATCCCTTCAAGGTGGTCTAACCTTTAATTCTTCTTTCCATCATGAAGGGATGTTCACCTCAATTTATCTCTATAACCAAAACTTTACCAGAACCAGAAGTTCTGACTTTTCCATTAGACCACAGATAAACAGTTAAGAAGCAGCTTCTGATCCAATATGGGAGAATTTCCCCCTGATTGATCTCTGAAGGGTTTTTAGAACTTATTAAAGCAGAGAAACGACCGACTGTAGACTCCAACAAATGCAGCATTTTCAGGCATTTTCTCCAAGCATCCATTGTCTACAGTTATCACTGCTGTTAACTTTAGCTTCTCCCTGTGTGTTTCCCTCTTCTCTCCGTTAAATTGACACCTCTCTCAGTGTTTCTGTGTTTAAATGTCACTGACTAGCGTGTTCTCTCACTAATTCCTGTTCTTCTCTTCCATCAGATTTCTTCCGTCGTCTCCTCGTTGGACCGGCACCTCTTGGACGTCTGCTGTCCTGTTAAAAACCCGCTCTGCCGCAGTAAATGGGTGCTGACATGGAGCCAGGTTCTGCTGGAGGATCCTTCCTGCTTAAAGCTAGTTTTCCTCTCTACTGTTACCACTTCATTGCTCAGGAGGAGGAAATGCGGTTGGCTGAGCTTCTTTGGATTGAAGACATTTCTCTAAACACCAAAATAGACTGAATTTATCTTTACCATATTGTAAAAAGGATGTAATTGGATTTTTATGATTGATTTCATTCTGTGTTTGTGTTGAATTGTGTTACATGTTTCTGTTTTAAAGCTCTCGTGTAAATTGCCTTTAGATTACTTGTTTTTATTTCACTAGACTAAATTATATTAAATCCTGCCTACTGGTTCTGTTTCTACTAAGGGATCCTTTCTTTTATTTTATATTCACCTGTTATTTTTTACTATAATAAAGCTTTGATTTAAGTCATTTGAAAAGGATCTGCTGGTCTTTTTTAGTAAATGTTGTTGAAATAAGTGGTTGTAAATGGGTTCTTTATAAATAAACCAAACTGAAGTCAACAGGAGCTCTAATATTACTATATGTGAGGTAGTATGGTCAAGGATCAGCAAGGTGAACAAGACAAACAGCATCAGCCTCCGGTTCCAGATTCCTCTGAGGATTTTTATTCAGCACTTTTCCCTCTGACAACCATCTCCCTGAGCTTCCAAGATCTCAGTGCCTGTATAACCAGTTGGCAACACACCTGCACTGGAGTGGACCGAGCCGCAATTAAACAGGTAGAAAACAAACAAAGTCTAAACAGAGAAACAAGAATAAAATGATTAAGCTAATTTACAAACTAATCTACATAATGAAACAGTCTACAAAATAAACAATGTGATTGAAGATAACTCAAAAATTTACTTAAAAAAAAAACAAAGTATTACCCCATAGAAAACCCCTCTAAATGGAAGAACCCAGCAAGGCACCGAAGTGTAATTTATGCATTTTATACTGTAAAAAAAATCAATATACCAACAAAGTAGTTTCACAAATATAGTTGAAATTGTAACATGGTATTCTGTTGGAATGGTGGCTCTTCTACTCCTCTGTAGAAACAGAAATAGGTCTCTGGTGTCTTTTTAGACTGCTGAATGTTTAAAAAAAAAAAAAAAAAGCTAAATGTTGGAACCGTAAATCATTACCAGTCTTACGGTGTGTTCTTAAAGTCTTTTAACCTTTTTACATTATCTGTTTCATCACTTCTTTATAATTTAAGTAAACTTAGAACAACTTCTCAGTGACATCAGTTTATTTTTAGAGAAGGAAGTATTTACAATAAACTATTAAAAACATTTTTAACTATTTACATTAGATTTTAAAATTAACTACTACAACTATTTACAGAAGATATAAAATAAATATTACTAGAGAACATACAATTGTGACTGAGCAGGAGTCCGTGGTGGTGCTGCTGGACTGGATGCGATGCCACACAGATGACCTTGGAGTCTTCTGACTGTGAGTGTGACATCATATAGGGGGTGGGGGGTGCCTCTCTCCACTGTTCACCACATCGTCCATCAGGGTTTGCAGGGCTGACCCAATCGACGGCTGCCATGTTACTAAAAAAGTTTAAAAAGACGCAGAAAATAATGACTTTACTAAAAGTGTTTTCATAACCCTTATAAAAACAGCTAAAATGTGATTATACTTGCCATCTAAATGTAACGGTGGTCGGGTAGACCCTCCTCCAGGGCAGACACCTCAGCAGACAGCTGGTCCCTCCATGGAGCACCACTGACTGCCTCCAACACCTTCCCCCCCTCCTCATCCTCTGGTATGTCATCCTCTGGGGCCATGATGTCACCGGCTTTCAGGCAGATGTTGTGCAGGATAGTACATGCTGTTATGACCTGTAGAAAAAAAAAAGACAAAAATATTTACTTTTATTCAGTCATCTATCTTTTTTTCATTATCTTTATTACATGATTTATTAGAAATTTAATTTTACTTGATCTAGATCCACTATTTAATTTATTTTTTCGTTTTTATATTTAGACTTTTTTCCTGTATTATGTTTTTTTATATATATGATTGCAAATAAAATCAGGCAGTAAGGGGATAACAATTTAGACAAAAAAATTATTTATTTCTCAACAGTTTGGCTTCTCAACACAAAATTAGTGATAGTGAAAGTAGTTATTTAAGTCAGTTATTTACAGGGTTTGTACACATTTAACTATTCAATTCAAATTACTAAAGTTACAAACAAATAAATTACAAACTTACAAATAAATATAAAATTTGATATTTAAACATATTCATCAATCTGCTGACAAGTGTTTGTTTAATAACTGGTATATTTTGATCATTAGCAGGCCCCTGTGGGTTAGAATAATAGCAGGTAAATGTTACCTCTCCACTGCGCTCTGCCAGCCTGAGAAAAATCCGTCACCAGTTTTGCTGCCGCCAAAGCCGTCAAAGCCGACTCTCCTCCTCCAATAGCAAGTAAATTAAAAAAAATAAAAAAGTCCATATCCATTTTTTTTTGTTTAGTTTTTTTTTTCCGTGTTTCTCGAGCTGTCGGATTTTGTTTGCCGCTGTTTTTGGGGTAGATGTGATGACGTCGTATCGCAACCAGGAAGTGCGCCAAAGGCTAGACCGTCCCATTTACCAATGGCTGAGGATCCTCCGGAGCAGCCTACCAAGGCTGGGTCCTCCGGAGGCTAGGTAGGCTAGGTCCTCCGAAGTACGCATCCTGCGAATTGAGACGCAGCTTGCGAGTAATTCCACATATGGGCTACATATCTGCTGCTTCACGTGAACATGAGCCGAGCTGCACCATCTCTCATTCACAAATACCGCCAGACCCCCTCCTCTCTTTTTTCCGCTAAAACATCATTGCCTTTCATGCTTGTTGTATCAGACATCATAGCGTCCTTTTCCAGATCAAACTGAAAATTTTACCAGCTAGATAATAATAATGACAATAATAATAAAAATAACAAAAATAGTATAACAATACGCCTATTATTATCAGACTCATGGGACGCCGAAAATGGACTCAGACTGCCACCTAGTGGCTATAGTAGTCACATGTTTTTCACGCAATTCGTGAAACACGGAGAGCGTGAGTGAAGTGTCCATTTCCAACCAGGACCCACTGTAATCCTCTGCTTAAGAAACCGTCTCTTGACTCAGATGACTTGGTTAATTATAGACCTATATCCAATCTTCCTTTCTTATCCAAAATTCTTGAGAAAGTAGTTGCCAAACAAGTTTGCAATCACTTACACCATAATGAACTTTTTGAAGAGTTTCAGTCTGGCTTTAGAGCTCATCATAGCACTGAAACAGCTCTGGTGAAAGTCACTAATGATATTCTCATGGCCTCAGATAATGGACTTGTATCTGTGCTCGTCCTGTTGGATCTTAGTGCTGCATTTGATACAGTTGACCATAATATTCTTTTAGAAAGACTTGAATATTTTGTTGGAATTAAAGGAACAGCACTAGACTGGTTTAAATCTTATCTATCTGATCGAATTCAGTTTGTTCATGTTAATGATAGATCTTCAACACGCTCAAAGGTTACCTGTGGAGTACCACAGGGATCAGTGCTAGGACCAATTCTCTTTACTTTATACATGCTACCAATCGGTAGAATTATTAGACAGCCTGGGATTGATTTTCACTGTTATGCTGATGATACCCAGCTATATCTGTCTATATATCCAGATGAAGCTAACCCATTACATAGATTACAGGCCTGTCTTGAAGACATAAAAACCTGGATGACTCTTAACTTTCTGCTTCTGAATGCAGACAAAACAGAAGTTATAGTCTTTGGACCAGAGTCTCTGAAAAAGAAGCTGATTAGCCAGTCACTTCATTTGGATGGGATTAAACTGATTTCAGATAATAAAGTAAAAAATCTTGGTGTTATTTTTGATCAGGACCTGTCATTTAAATCCCATATCAAAGAGGTTTCTAGAATTTCCTTCTTTCATCTGAGGAATATTGCAAAAATTAGAAATATCCTGTCCAGGGGTGATGCTGAGAAACTAGTCCATGCATTTGTTACTTCAAGGCTGGACTATTGTAATTCTTTACTATCAGGAAGTCCACAAACTGTAGTTAAAAGCCTTCAGCTGATCCAAAATGCTGCAGCCAGAGTTCTAATGAAAATTAAAAAGAGAGATCATATCTCGCCTATCCTGGCTTCTCTTCATTAGCTTCCTGTTAAATCAAGAATAGAATTTAAAATCCTCCTTCTCACATATAAAGCCTTAAATGGCCAAGCTCCATCTTATATCAGAGATCTGATTGTTCCTTATGTTCCTAACAGAGCACTTCGCTCTCAATCTGCAGGTTTACTAGTGGTTCCTAGAATTTCTAAAAATAGAATGGGAGGCAGATCTTTTAGTTATCAGGCTCCTCTCCTGTGGAACCAACTACCAGTTTTAGTCCGTGAGGCAGACACCCTGTCTACTTTTAAGGCTAGACTTAAAACTTTCCTTTTTGATAAAGCTTATAGTTAGGGTGGCTCAGGTTATCCTGAACTATCTCTATAGTTATGCTGCTATAGGCTTAGACTTCTGGAGGACATAGGGACCCCCATTTCATCATTCTGCTTCATTCTCTCTCTATTCTCCTATTCTGCAGAATCTGTTAGTTCAATCTCTAACCTTCTGCTCTCTCTGCTTTTCCTCAAAGTAGCTTTGCCTCGTCTGTTCCTGTTTGGCTGTGACGTCATCCTGGAAGGAAACATCAGCTGTGCTGCTTCCATCAACACCCTTGTTTATAGATGTTGGAGATCGGCCTGTTTTCCAGTGTGGTCCTGTTTCTCTGACCGTGACTGAGTGGATGTACTCTCTTCGTCCTCTGGCATGGGCGCTGCCTTGGAGCTCGTCTGCCTGGCTGTGTGTTTCCTGGACGGGGCCGCCTTTTACAGCTGCTTTTTGTATCTCTGCTTCTGTCTCCTTGAACCCCAGTCGGCCTCGGCAGATGGCCGCTCACACTGAGCCTGGTTCTGCTGGAGGTTTCTTCCTGTTCAAAGGGAGTTTTTCCTCTCCACTGTCACTACAAGCATGCTTAGTGTGAGGGATTGTATTTGAGTCAATGAGTAGATGCAATCAACTGGTTTTCCTTAGATAGAAAACTTTGTATCAATTTGACTGTATGATCTGGTGAACTGTAAAGTGCCTTGAGATGACATGTGTTGTGAATTTGGCGCTATATAAATAAACTGAATTGAATTGAAATAATTGTATGTTACATAGTAACATACAATTATAATAATTACATGCAGGTAATTACCTGCATATATACCTTAATTTGGGGGTTATTACCAAATTTAAGTTTTTTCTTGTTACCAAGTAATATAGTGTGACTTGCTATCTTATTACCATGTTATTACATGGTTATGATCTACTGTAAAAAAAAAAAAAAAAAGGAAAAAAAAAAGTCCCTGACCCAAATGCACTTAGCACCAATGAAAGCAATGTAGCACACATGTCAGTCCTTCTGCTGGTGCTGTGACACTGCCCCAGAATCACACCAAAACCACTGACAAAAACACAGAGAAATAATTCATGACCTAAGACATGAATCCAGCTTTTTGAAAGTTTTCCACTCTGGGCCCCGGTTCCAAAACAATCTTGTATGGTCTCTCAAAACGCTGGATCGGTTTGGATGCACAGCCTAAACCAGGAATGTCAAACTCATATTTATATCAGGTTACTTCAGCTTCATCAAGTATTTAAAAAGGACTTTAAAAAACATTCTGGATACCATTTCTTATGGCACGATATGCCTCATATGATTATTGAAAATTTATCTGAGCCTTGAGTTTGACATCTATGATCTAAACCATAAATTACCACTGCTGGTACACCTAAATAATCTCCAAATGGATGGAAAATCAAGTTGCACCCATTTCATGACGACCAATAAAGCAACACAACACCCACATCCTTTGATGTTTTCACGAAGACCTCATGCATTTTTCTTAAATGAAAAGAAAGCTCAATAATTACTTACCGCCAGAAGCTAAACGAGGTGTTTGTCCATGTATGCACATTTACTGGCTAGTTCAGTATTAATTTGTTAGCTAAGCTAATTCCCCAGGTGGACAAATGAAGGTTACTCTGTTCTACTTGTCTTTACATTTACTGAGCAAGATCATTGTGAGTACAGACACTGTTGCCACAGTAAATGTGCAAAATCATACGAGTGCACCACATTAACACACAGGTCACAAGGATAGCCTGAGCCTCGTCTGGATAGGAGGCTGAATTTTACAGGATATTACCTCCATTTTGGTGGTTTTTATCTGCAGAGACAGGATGGCCCGAGGAGACAGAGATGAATATGGAGCGATGGCCAGTAGATAAAGACAGCACAGGCAGGTAAAACTAACCCCATAATGTCACTCTGAAATAGTACCACATCTCTTACTCTCTGGGATGCAAAAATGGATGACCTTCAACCCTTACTGTATGTGAAATCAGTCAACCTGACAAGAAACAACAGAATGCAGACCCTGTGGTATTTGGAAGTTACATCCATCCATGCAGTGATGGCTGTGACTGTGACTGAGGGAGATCCAAACACGTCTCACATTTGAATCCATTTATTACTCCCTATACAGGTGCTGGTCATAAAATTAGAATATCATGAAAAAGTAGATTGATTTCAGTAATTCCATTTAAAAAGTGAAACTTGTATATTATATTCATACATTACATACAAACTCATATATTTCAGATGTTTATTTTGTTTAATTTTGATGATTACAAATGACAACAAATGAAAATCTCAAATTCATCATATCAGAAAATTAGAATATTGTGAAAAGGTTCAAAATTGATGGCCCCTGGTGCCACACTCTAATCAGCTAATTAACTCAAACCACCTGCAAAAGCCTTTAAATGGTCTTTCAGTCTAGTTCTATAGGCTACACAATCATGGGGAAGACTGCTGACTTGACAGTTGTCCAAAAGACGACCATCGACACCTTGCACAAGGAGGGCAAGACACAAAAGGTCATCGCTAAAGAGGCTGGCTGTTCACAGAGCTCAGTGTCCAAGCACATTAATAGAGAGGCGAAGGGAAGGAAAAGATGTGGTCGAAAAAAGTGTACAAGCAAGAGAGATAACCGCACCCTGGAGAGGATTGTGAAACAAAACCCATTCAAAAATGTGGGGGAGATTCACAAAGAGTGGACTGCAGCTGGAGTGAGTGCTTCAAGAACCACCACACACAGACGTATGAAAGACATGGGTTTCTGCTGTCGCATTCCTTGTGTCAAGCCACTCTTGAACCACAGACAGCGTCAGAAGCGTCTTGCCTGGGCTAAAGAGAAACAGGACTGGACTGCTGGTGAGTGGTCCAAAGTCATGTTCTCTGATGAAAGTAAATTTTGCATTTCCTTTGGAAATCAAGGTCCCAGAGTCTGGAGGAAAAGAAGAGAGGCACTTCATCCACGTTGCTTGAAGTCCAGTGTAAAGTTTCCACAGTCAGTGATGGTTTGGGGTGCCATGTCATCTGCTGGTGTTGGTCCATTGTGTTTTCTGAGGTCCAGGGTCAACGCAGCCACATACCAGGAAGTTTTAGAGCACTTCATGCTTCCTGCAGCTGACCAACTTTTTGGAGATGCAGATTTCATTTTCCAACAGGACTTGGCACCTGCACACAGTGCCAAAGCTACCAGTACCTGGTTGAAGGACCATGGTATCCCTGTTCTTAATTGGCCAGCAAACTCTCCTGACCTTAACCCCATAGAAAATCTATGGGGTATTGTGAAGAAGAAGATGCAATACACCAGACCCAACAATTCAGAAGAGCTTAAAGCCACTATTAGAGCAACCTGGGCTATCATAACACCTGAGCAGTGCCACAGACTGATCGACTCCATGCCACGCCGCATTGCTGCAGTAATACAGGCCAAAGGAGGCCCAACTAAATACTGAGTGCTGTACATGCTCATACTTTTCATGTTCATACTTTTCAGTTGGCCAACATTTCTATAAATCCTTTGTTTTTATTGGTCTTCAGTAATATTCTAATTTTCTGATATGATGAATTTGAGATTTTCATTTGTTGTCATTTGTAATCATCAAAATTAAACAAAATAAACATCTGAAATATATAAGTTTGTATGTAATGTATGAATATAATATACAAGTTTCACTTTTTAAATGGAATTACTGAAATCAATCCACTTTTTCATGATATTCTAATTTTATGACCAGCACCTGTATATAGAAATATTTGGGTTGTGAATAAGCTAAGGTTTCAAACCGGATTCCGATGATAGAAAAATACTTGATACCATTTTCTAAAACAAGGTGATATGTTTTGATGATACAGTTTGTTTGTTTTTTGAGAGCAAAACCTGATTAATTACAATTTGGCAATATGTTAAGCCCTTAAATAGGTTGAAACCAAGAAGGAGGTAGTATTACATAGCCATTTGGAATAATGCAATTTCAAGGTTAAGTTCCTTTTTTAGGAAAACTGTGGAGGTTCCTCCATCTTTTCTTCAGTGTTAGTATTTATTTAAAGGTCTTCACACAGTACATTTATAATTTCACTTTTGTGGTGTTTTTTTGCATTAGGTTGTTTACTATTATGGGTGCACACATTTAGTAAACACCTTTTGTTTATTTGAATTGAATTAATTACTTTTCTTTGCTGAGTTGAAGGACTGGCTGAGTGGAGAGGACTGGTTGGAAGGCAAACCAGGAAGTGGGACATACCATCAGGCTGCTGGAAGCAGGGGACTGGATATTAGAGTCTGCTTCTCTCTCTCCACTTATGGCATAATTATTAAAACATTTTTGGTGTTATGTTGTTTTCTTTTGATAGTTGTGTTATAGTCAAAAGGTGTTAGTTTGAATTAGTTATTTATGTTTATGCATTGTTTGTCTCTGTCTCATCTCCCATCCCTCCTCGTTTGTGTAGGCTAGCCTTTGTGTATAAATTCCCCTGTGGGTTCATTGTGAAGTCAGTTTTTTGGTTTGTTATGCTGAGTTAGGTATGCCTTAGTTGATTTCGTTTGGGTACATTTTGTTATATTTTTTTGAGATTTGATGTAAGCCCTTCTTTTGTGAAGATTATTTTTGGAAAATAAATAGAGAATACTTTTTATATGCCTTTGTCCTTGTGCCTTACTGGACGGACCCCCACAAAAACAGTCAACAAAATATCCTTTTGTATAATTGTTCATCTTCTTTGTGGATCCCCTTATTCTAGGAGGGTAGGTTGTGAATGCTTCTGACCGTTTTCTGCTCCAATTCCCAGCCTAGTCTGGTTCCACCTTTTGTTATCATTGGCCTCTATCACCTTTAAAGCTTAACGAAGGCATAATGGTGGAAAACACACCAGTTTGTTTGATGCTTTACTCTTTAATAGATGACTAAGCCTTCAGCTGATTTCCATTCTAATGCATCAATAAACAAGAGTAGGAGGATCATTTTGTAGTTTTTGCCCCATCTCAACAGGAAGCTCCAACCCTCAGAACACCATCACAGGGCTGTCTGTCTTCTTGAATCTAATATTTAAACAGAAAGCATTAGCATACGTTGTCCGGGAGGTTTGCTACTTTACTGCTGCAGAAAAAGGAGCTTTATTGAAAATTTTATCAAACAGCAGGTTCATAAATTTAGTAAATCTTGTATTTGGCATTTCATTCGTCTCTAACTGCCCAATAGAGACAGCATTTCAAAATTATGGTTTTCTATTCGATTTTTCAAAAAAGTCCTCATATGTTTTGTTTTTGGAGGTACTGGCATCAAGTAAGTAGGAAGTGTTAAAAGTTTCAGCAGTAGCTTAGTGCTTTGGTTAGCGAAGGAGGGGCTATGTATCTCCTCTCGTTCAAGAAGAGGTGGACAAGTTGGGCAATTGAGAATGGGTCAGTCTGTATGATATGTATACAGATAAATATTGATTTTTGAAGCAATAACCGTTTTTGAAATATGTTTTTTGTGAGTCTCACTTCGCCCCTCACTTCAAACAATCTTTTGCAAACATGTTTTTTCTATGCACACTGAGTGGCAGAGCTGTCCCAGCTGTGTTTTTAACATGAGGGGTTGAATACATTTTAATAAATGCTGTTCTTTTGAGAAATAAATTGCACTTTTTCTTCTGAACTGAGCTGAACTGCTTGCCAGTGAATCGGCCAATTACTAAACGGAACAGATAACCGGGCTTCATCCATGGAAGAAAAATGAAAATGCCTTGGAGTATCGACCACATACTGGAAGCTTTGGTGTTTTTTTAAATAGAAAATACCAAGAAGGATTGTTTTTTTCTTTTTTACTTTTTTTGGACGCCACCAATATGTGTGATGTTTAAGCATGGTTGTCCAAAGACTGTTCTCAAGAATGGTATAAAAATGGTGCAGACGAGTGACCATAACATAACTGGAATCCTTTTGAACAATTTCTCTTTTTACTGACAGTTCAGATAATCTATTTTGACCACATTTTTTGTTTCAATTTCATTTTATAGTAAGTACAACATCCACTGCCTATATTTAAAAAAAAAAGGCTTTTTAGTGAATATTGTAAAAGGTATAAACAATGTTCTACCTTTTTAAAGAAATGTTTCTCACTGCCTAACAACATATAATTTAAAATTTGCAGATACATTTTAAGGAAAATTTGCACAACTTTTTGTTTGATTGAAATATTACAACCTTCATTCATTATTAAAATAATAATTATAATAAAATTTGGCTTAGCATTTCTATATTTTAATAACAAAACAAAGCTTGAGGGGTACTTGCAGGTTAATTATTTTGTTTCACAGCACTCATCTACAATATATGCCACTGTTGGGAAAATGTTTCTAGGATCCTTTATATTATATATACGTTAAAGCTTTAAGCTATAAACCTGTGATATTTAGTGTTCCATGGGACCATCTGATATTCAGTAAAGATTTTATCTGCTATTTAGATCAAGAAGGCCACCTGGCATCCATAGTTATCCACTAAGGATTGTAAATCCTTGGGGGGGGATCCTGGAAACAAAATCTGTTTGACCAAAGGAAGGGGCTGTTTACTTTAAAAAGGAGAGGGAATACAAGGAATACATTCCTTTTATTAGTCAGTTCTACTTTGACTATTTTGGGGAGATGATGTGCCAGATCTCTTGAACGATTTACTGCAAGTTAAAAAACTCCAATTGCAACAAGGTGGATGTCTTTCACTAAGACTTAATGAGACCTGGCCAGCATGAAATCAGTGAAACGGCCAAGATATTAACTCTGGAGGAACTGCAAACATTAATGACTTAGGTAGGAGAACTGCTCATACTAATCTGGTACTGAACAAATTCATGCTAAGTGGGGGAAGAAGCATGAGAAGTCCCTTTTAAAAGTTCAGAGGCAATGGTAAACATGTAAGAAAGTTGCTCTCATCACATGACACTGTCCTTTCTGGCCCATGTGCAAAATCCTGTGGCTAAAACTGCACATTATCCTCAACATCTAATCTCCACTGTTAAATAGGCTGATGGCAACATCATGCCGTATGGATCTCTTAAACAGGGAGAGGAATTGCAGATGTTGCTAAATACAAGGAAATCCTGGAAAAAGCTGATAACTTTCAAAAAAAAAAACAGGTGAAATGGTATGACACAACAAAAAAAACTTCCTTTACTTGTACAATTATACATTAAATGTGTCATTTATAATTCCAAAACATGCATAAATATAACACATGGCTTGGAAAAACAGAAGAGAGGGAAGGATTCGCAAAATATAAATAAAAGCAGTCTAAGAAGGATAAGAACCAACCAGTAAGGCCAAATATGTACATACTCATATGCAATAATAAACAGCGTCAGATTGGCACATGAGGTGGAAATTATGACTTTAAGATGATGAAGGCTGCATTGTAACATGCTTGTGATCAAGTACTTTTCTCAGTAAATCAAAATCACCCAGAACAAGCTGTGGAGTAGGAAAGAAGCTAAATGTCTTACATGATCAAATGGGGCATGTGCACACATTGATACAGACCCACTGACTTTGCACAACAGAGGCAAAGCCTATAACCAGAGATTTACCAGAGGATTTTAAATGGGCCAACAGTTGTGTGTGGAGAGAGCCGAGTGGGATTTTGGTATAATCCAAACATGAATACTGGATACACGCACACACAAACATACATACAACACCACTGCCCCTCCTTCTCTTCTTCATTCTGTCTTTCTCTCTCTAAGCGTGCATGGCAATTTGCCTCCTGCAGTCTTTTAGTGTTGCGTAAGCGCTTGATTGCATAATCCCAAATATATATGCATCTCCACATGGCTGGGTGAGGGCATAAACTATGCAAGACGATCAAACTCGACTGGTGGGGTTAATGAGGATGGTAGCGGGAGAATGAAGGTCAGGAAAAACAAAGATAAATGAGGTACGGTGTGGTACTTTAAGTGTTATTTAGTAATATAAAATATTTTTACCTACATTTTCATTTAAGACTGTGCTACACCTTTATTTACACCAGTAATATTTGTAAGAGGAAGAAGATTCCAAACTTTCATGGGTGCTGCTTGGACCTTGTGTGCAAAAAGCACTGAATCTTGCTAGATAAAACGCCCTCTTAGCTACATTGTTGCCCTTCAAAGAGAGCAAAATTTGAAGTCTGTTAAAATTTGAAAAGCTTAATCTATGGGGAGCTTGGATGTGCTCTTAACAGCTAAATGTTAGGCATTCCTCTTTCTGCAGATGCAAGGCTTCTTTGCAGCCATGGAAACTGGTCCTTCAAGTGGATAGCTGTCAGATGCCTTGAAAGCGAGTTTTGATGTGCACTTATCTCATAACTACTTTGATCTGCTTCTGAAAGGATTTAGATTGACTCTGTTATAAATTAATAACTCAGGATAAATCCTACCATAAGGTTTTCCCTCCAATAATTAGATGCAGAATGTGTTTGAGCTGTCTGAATTAATGACACTACTATTAAACAGTACCAATTGGTTTGGTTACCTTTGCAATATAATTACATAAAACCTAAATTTCGTAGTAAATCAAATAATATACAGGTCCAAGTTTGCTCTTGCCTTTGGTCATTGTGTGGATAAAGCTGTGAAATTTATGTTAAAATGTCCCCTAGACTGGTTTGACTGAAGATAACAGTCATGTTTTTTTAAAAAGAGAATGTAAAATTCATTGCTAGATGGTGTGATTTACATTTGACTAATAAATGTTGCAATTAAGTCATAATTAAAGCCTTCTTTATATATTTACAGCTCCAACAGTTTTCTCAAATACTGCCTCACTTACTATTGACCTTGTTTCTGTGTTGGAAGGATGCCATACATTTTATTTCTGGAAGAAACAGACATTTATGAAGAATCCTATGTGACTCAGTGTTACTTTGCCACTGCGTCAAAAGGAAACCAGAGAACATTGTTGATATCCTTTATTGATGGTTGGTCACATATCATTTCAGCTTATGGGATTTCTTACACATTTTACCAATTTAATCAGTCATAGATGCTGTCTTAAGCAGTTTCTTCATCAACTTAATAGGATTCTTCAGTTTAAGTTGGTTTATTTTACCCCATACGTTCAAATACATTCAACTTTTGCAACTTGCTCATCATGGTCAATAGAAGGCCTGGTGTCTATCTCCAACAGTCTAAAGTCAGGGTAAACCCTGGTCAGGGTGCCACTCCATTACAGGGCATAAAACTGAGGAATAAAACCATGCACTAACACAAACACACAGGACAATTTAGACATACCACTAAGCCTAAAACTTTTTTTTTTGTCGGAGTACCTGGAAGAACTCACACAAGAACGGGTATAACATGACAACTCTTTGCAGAAAGACCCTAAGCTTAGAAAATTGACCCAGGATGGTCATGCTGCAAGTCAACAGTGCAGCACACTATGTTTAAATACATCATTCATTCATTCAGAATACAACAGATGCTTCAAATACATTTAACAGTATTCTATGATATACATATTCCCTAATAAAATATGTTTTAAACTGAAAGGGTATTAAGATATGCAATTAATTGTTTATAGTTTGTTCCCCATTTTCAAAACAAGATCAAGAGTATGATAAGAGGAATGAGTGGGTGTTTGAACAATGTACATAAAACTAATTGATTGTAAGACAGAATTTAATGGCACATTTAACGTGCTAATATGTTAATTTTAATCGCTTAATAAAACGATAACTAATATTTGACCTAAGAGTTAAGACAATAAAGCAGTTGCTACAGTAAATCATAATAGTTTTTTAATATCTGTGATAATACCAGAAAACTATGAAGAAATCTAAGGCACCACGATGTCTATGCAGTACAAATAATGGGAAAGTAAATCTTCAGCGCAAACTGGAGGTTTGAAATAAGGGGGAAAGGGTAATAGACCCTCTTTAAAAGAGCTTTGAATGGATCTTACAGCTCAACATAAAGACACTAAGCTGAGGATTATCCTCTACTGGATAATGCTAAATAATAATTCTTGTAATATTTTTCAAAACTAGATACAACTGAATGGACCACAACCACAGATATATGTTAAGAGATAAAAAGTGGAGTTTAACTTATCAAAACTTAAATGCTACAGAAAAAAAATAGCCAAAAGCTATTCATCTTTAATTTCTTAGAAATATTTAAGTTATTTAGAGTGTCATGGTCCTGGTCCTGCTGTTCTTTTCTTTGCTCCTTGTTTTCTAGATTTATTGGCCTAATTCCAGTTTTGTTGTATTTCTAGATTTATATTAGTTCTCATGTTTTTCTGTTGTCCTCTTTTGCCCTCTTGTGTGTGTATGTTCCTTTCCCCTTGGCTCCCTCGTTGTCTCCTCTCACACCTGTTCCTTGTCTGCTCGTTAGCCCTCCCTTTGTCTCTCTCTCCTATATATGCTCTCCCTCTGCTCTCACTCTTTGTTGGTTCCTTGTCTTTGCTGTCCTCCCATGCTGTTGTCCACGTTCCTCGTCTCTCCCTGGCTCCTCGTGTTTGGTTTTCCCCAGATGTCTCCATAGTTCTGGTTTGCTTTTGATTATTAGTTGGATTTTTGCATTCCTGCCTTTGTTGCTGTTTTTGCCCCATTCAACTACCCAGAAATCTCCTCAGCCTGTCTGCCTCTGCATTTGGGTCCTCCAAACCACAACCAAACCCTGACAATAGGAACCAACCACAATGGACCCAGCAGAGCCCAGTCTGGACACCCTGAGGGATTTTTTCCTCAAGCTGGGAAAGGCTCTGGACACTATTGCCAGTGTCAGCCCGCCTGAGGAAAGGGTGAGTGCAGCTGGCCAACTAAGGCAAATTCTCCTCACAAACCCCAAACTCATTTCTCCCCCAGTGCTGTCGGAACTGTTTGAAGAGTTGGAGTGGAACCACCAAGCAGCCAGCGCCCAACTCTTCAACAGACCTCCACCACCCAAACCATCACTTCACCTCCTTCCAACTCTGCTCTCAATCGCCTCCAGTCCGGTTCCCTCTCCGGCGGGTCAGCCTGACGCCTCCACTCCCTCTCCGGCGGGTCAGCCTGACGCCTCCACTCCCTCTCCGGCGGGTCAGCCTGACGCCTCCACTCCCTCTCCGGCGGGTCAGCCTGACGCCTGCTTCAATCCCACTCTTCTTCAGGTCAGTTTCCCCTATGGCCTTGGCCGTCGCCTCCATGACCAGCAGTTAGCTCCTCGAGTTAGAGGTTTAAATTCAGTCACCATGATTACACCCACTGCAGTCAGAGCACCACATATTGAGGAGTCCGAGTTATGGGACTACTTTTATGGGCAAAGGGAGGATCTATTCCCTTTCCTTCCACCTCTATCAGTTCCCTGTCAGCCAGCACATCCCAAGCCCTTCAGCGGGCCAGTGTCCCTAGCTCCAGAGCCCTTCAGCGGGCCAGTGTCCCTAGCTCCAGAGCCCTTCAGCGGGCCGGTTTACCTAGCTCCAGAGCCCTTCAGCGGGCCAGTGTCCCTAGCTCCAGAGCCCTTCAGCGGGCCGGTTTACCTAGCTCCAGAGCCCTTCAGCGGGCCGGTTTACCTAGCTCCAGAGCCCTTCAGCGGGCCGGTTTACCTAGCTCCAGAGCCCTTCAGCGGGCCGGTTTACCTAGCTCCAGAGCCCTTCAGCGGGCCGGTTTACCTAGCTCCAGAGCCCATTAGCGGGCCGGTTTCCCCAGCTCCAGAGCCCATTAGAGGGCCAGTTTCCCCAGCTCCAGAGCCCATTAGAGGGCCAGTTTCCCCAGCTCCAGAGCCCATTAGAGGGCCAGTTTCCCCAGCTCCAGAGCCCATTAGAGGGCCAGTTTCCCCAGCTCCAGAGCCCATTAGAGGGCCAGTTTCCCCAGCTCCAGAGCCCATTAGAGGGCCAGTTTCCCCAGCTCCAGAGCCCATTAGAGGGCCAGTTTCCCCAGCTCCAGAGCCCATTAGAGGGCCAGTTTCCCCAGCTCCAGAGCCCATTAGAGGGCCAGTTTCCCCAGCTCCAGAGCCCATTAGAGGGCCAGTTTCCCCAGCTCCAGAGCCCAGTAGAGGGCCAGTTTCCCCAGCTCCAGAGCCCAGTAGATCGGCGGGCCCCTCTGTTCCTGTCCAGGGGCCGCAATCGGCGGTAGCCTCTGGGGGTGTTTCTGAGCCGCAGTCGCCGATCCCCTCAGAGACTGTTGCTGAGCTGTAGAAACGGAGACGTCGTCCTCCTCCAAGGTTCCTGCGGCTGAGGCGGCGTCCCCCCCGAGACCCTCCTGCGGCTGAGGCGGCGTCCCCCCGAGACCCTCCTGCGGCTGAGGCGGCGTCCCCCCGAGACCCTCCTGCGGCTGAGGCGGCGTCCCCCCGAGACCCTCCTGCGGCTGAGGCGGCGTCCCCCCGAGACCCTCCTGCGGCTGAGGCGGCGTCCCCCCGAGACCCTCCTTCGTCAGAGGCGGCGTCGACGTCCTCCTGAGCTTCAGCCTCGCCTCGGGCCCCGCGGCCGCCCTCGAGAGACTTTGTTTGCCCTCGCCCACCTTGGGTGGGTTGTTTTGGTTTTGTTTGGACTCTGCGTTTGGTTTTGTAATTCGTGCCCTCCTTCCTGGTTCCCCCTCCGCCCAGCCAGGGTGGGTTATTTTTTGTTTCTGGACATTTTGGGCGTCTGGGATCCACCCTTAAGAGGGGGGCACTGTCATGGTCCTGGTCCTGCTGTTCTTTTCTTTGCTCCTTGTTTTCTAGATTTATTGGCCTAATTCCAGTTTTGTTGTATTTCTAGATTTATATTAGTTCTCATGTTTTTCTGTTGTCCTCTTTTGCCCTCTTGTGTGTGTATGTTCCTTTCCCCTTGGCTCCCTCGTTGTCTCCTCTCACACCTGTTCCTTGTCTGCTCGTTAGCCCTCCCTTTGTCTCTCTCTCCTATATATGCTCTCCCTCTGCTCTCACTCTTTGTTGGTTCCTTGTCTTTGCTGTCCTCCCATGCTGTTCACGTTCCTCGTCTCTCCCTGGCTCCTCGTGTTTGGTTTTCCCCAGATGTCTCCATAGTTCTGGTTTGCTTTGGATTATTAGTTGGATTTTTGCATTCCTGCCTTTGTTGCTGTTTTTGCCCCATTCAACTACCCAGAAATCTCCTCAGCCTGTCTGCCTCTGCATTTGGGTCCTCCAAACCACAACCAAACCCTGACAGAGAGTGATTAAGGTCAGAAGAAGAAAAAACATGTACTTTTGCACTTTATTAATATCTACCAAGACAGGAAGTAGAAGGACATCATTTCAATGAAATACTTTTATTGAGGCAAAAAAGGCTGTTTTTTGTTTTGTTTTTTTAGCTGAAATAAAAAGCCGGAGAAACATTTACCAATATTAAGTGCTTTCAGAAAAAGCTATACAGCAGATTTGTCCGAAGGGAGAGGAAAAACAAGAACTCAAAAGGATAAAAAGATAGCCGAACGGTTAAGTCAACAGCACAGGAGAAATGTTGCATGAAATTGATGTACAAGTTCAGGCAGCTTGGGGCTCTGCCTCTTAACAGCTTCTCTCTTATCTCAAACTCTCTTCCTATCTGTCAAATTCTACTTATCACTGTTCGCTCAGCCTCCTTCTACTCATCTACCATTCTGCATCCAAAGCTAATAAAGGTTCCCACCTCCTTTCATTTTTGTCATATCTTTGATTCGGCTTGAAACAAGTATGGATTTTCCCCTTGCAGTTTATAAGCAGTGCTAGCTTGGCATTCAAAAATTCTGCTCTGAACCTCATTGGTATGCAAAAGTATTCATATCCTGACAACCTATACTATATTAAGTAAAGTGTAGAGTCCACCTGTGTAATTTTGTTCTAGGATCAACCTGGTCATTTTGTGATAGTATCAAAGATTTACTCTTTGGCAACTCAGGAGGGGTTGCAGAGACCTTTTGCAGAAAAATCTGTTCAGAGGAAAGCTATTAGTATGCACCAAACAAATCTGGGCCCCTATTCACAAAGATTCTTAGTCTTCTAAGAGATATCATATTCAGGGGTTTAAGTAGATGCGGGGGCAGGGGTGTCCACCGCCAGCCAATCTTTGGCGCCCCCTACAAGATGATTGGTTGTTTCAATGTGGATGTGATTCCGCACCTCTGGAACAAGCAGATCCCCTCTAAAACACAGGGTGGCAGAAGTGGAATATACTAACTAATTTGACAGTGTAAACCATAAAATACAATAAAAAAAGACAGTGATTTTGTCATAAATGACAAATACTGAATTCACGACCTTTCAAACTACCTTTTGTTTTTCATGGAAAAAGTAAAAGTAAAGTGTCCTATTGCATTGTCTAAGAGTTTCATATATATTTAGTGATAACAACTAAAACAATTGAATGCATGTCGTAATGTATGTATATATCAATATTATGCCAGCCATCCATCTTCCTCCGCTTATCCAGGGTCGGGTTGCAGGGGCAGCAACCTAAGAAGGGAGGCCCAGACTTCCCTCTCCCCAGCCACTTCTTCCAGCTCTTCAGGAGGAACCCCAAGGCGTTCCCAGGCCAGCCAAGAAACAGTCTCTGTCCTGGGTTCTCCCCGGGGCCTCCTCCCGGTGGGACGTGCCCGGAACACCTCACCAGATGCCCAAGCCACCTCAACTGGCTCCTCTCGACGTGGAGGAGCAGCGGCTCTACTCCGAGTCCCTCCCGGGTGACCGAGCTTCTCACCCTATCTCTAAGGGAGAGCCCAGCCACACTACGGAGGAAACCCATTTCGGCCGCTTGTATCAGCGATCTCTTTCTTTCGGTCATGACCCAGAGTTCATGACCATAGATGAGGGTAGGAACGTAGATCGACCGGTAAATTGAGAGCTTCGCTTTTTGACTCAGCTCTCTCTTCACCACGACGGACCGGTACAGCGCCCGCTTCACAGCAGACGCTGCGCCAATCCGCCTGTCGATCTCCCGCTCCCTTCTTCCCTCATTCGTGAACAAGATCCCGAGATACTTAAACTCCTCCACTTGGGGCAGGACACCCCCCCGACCCGGAGAAGGCACTCTACCCTTTTCCGGCTCAAGACCATGGCCTCGGATTTGGAGGCACTCAATATTATGCAGAAACATAATTGACATAATGGATGATTTTTTTTTCCAGAAATGTAGGTACTTAAATGTTTAAAAAAATAATGTAATTAACAGTATTCTCTTAACATACTAAAGTCCAGAACAGGAGCCCCTTTGTATTCACTGTTTCTTATTCACTCATAAATCTGACGCACAAGCAGGCTCTTCATAGAGTTTGTCCACTGGGAGTATTAAAACTTAAAAACTATGACTCCAAATACCTCTAACTATAGATAAGGATGCTGACATGTACAATACAAAATAACTTTGTAAATCTCTTTTACTTTCTTCATCAAGTCAAAAAGTGGATTATTGTAGACTGCTTTATCTTGTGTAAAGTGTGTATGTACACAAAATAAGACCCTCATAGCAAGTACAAACATCCAGCCAGTCAGTCAACTTTTTATGGAGTGAAATTTGTTCCATTACTGTTGAAATAAATGAAATCCAGAAATAGAACTTTTAAAGATTTTTTTTAATACAATTAGGGTTTTAAGGGTGTCTTTGCTGTTGTCTTTGATTTTTTTTTTTTAAATCCTCTTTTTCTTGTTTTGCAAATTTAAATTTTTTCTTCTCTATATTGAGTTTTACAAATTGCATTATTTTAAAATCCTGTTAAGGATCACATTCTTCTTAGATGAGGCCCTAAACAAACGTTCACTCTTGACAAATAAAGATGTTGTTGCTAACATTCATGACATTCCTATTATCAGGGACTTAGCCCACAAAATATTTTTTTTGTGATAAGAAGTTATTCCTGAATGCCACCTATTTGTTGCGTTTTATTCATCCATCCATCTTTTCTCACTTATTTCATGAAGGTCATGGTGGGGCCAGTGCCTATCTCCGGTAGTCTGTAGGGGAGGGGCGGGTTACACCCTGGACACGTCGCCGGTCTGTCGCAGGGAAGCCCGGAGACACACAGAGACATACAACCATGCACACCCACCCTAAGGACAATTGAAAGAAGCCAATTAACCTAACAGTCATGTTTTTGGACTGTAACCCCAGGGTTCCACCGAATGCATTAACACCGTGAATCGTCTTATGGACTCAGATCTCATCAGCAGGCAAGCTGACAGCTTTTCTAGGGTCAGTCTTTATGCCCCCCTCCAGCCAGTCACAGGTAGAGATAGGAAAATTCATAGATGGTTCTTCCATTTTCATAACAATGTTTGTGTGCACAGTTTCTTTCATGTGCTGGAAATCTTTCATACAGCTTTCTGAATTTTATGTTGGATATTTTCATCCCATCTACTGAATTTAGTGTACTATTTTTTTTCTTTTCTCTTCTTCATAAGAGAACAGCAAGCACGTTAGGCAAAATATGGCCTTTTTTGACCTGCTGTATATGAGCCAGTCCCATCGACTGTGGGAGGCAGAATAGGTTAGATTCTTTGGGGATTCTCTGCCCTCTGAATCTGCTGACAGTTCATTTGCCTTCTCTAAGAAAGGCTTCCTTTTTGCTATTATTCACTCGATCAGTCATTTTTGTTGGCCATATCGCAGGATCATTGACATTAATGGCGTGATCCTTCTCTGAGACGCTATGACTCTCTCTGTCTCCTCCACAAACACATGCTGTTCCCCGTCCCGCCCCCCAAAGCTGCTCTGCTGTCCTCCATTTTTCTCTGTCAACTCTGTCAAGCTCCGCGCTTCAGCTGGTTCTCCTGCTCCACACTCTGTAAAAGAAACTGGGTTTTCCCCCTTAAACCAGTTAGCGGATGCTATACTTTAAAATCACATTGATAAATGCATTGCTTCTTACCTGGCTCTGAATTGCCAAAATTTTTCTGCAATTCCATTCCTGGATCTGATCCTGAGTTTATTTTTAATATTTACGACATCAAGCTTTTGCATCATCTTCCCTTTTTCTCTTTTTTTCTGTGTGCTGGACTTCTGAAAACCTGACATTCTTAGTTTGCAGTGAAAACGAACTTTAAAAGTTGCAGCCCCCCGTTGTCCTGGTCAAACCATTTTTATGTTGGAATAAGGAGTTCAGATAGCCCCTTATTTTAAAAACATAATATTTACCTAATGCAGATATATATGTATATTTTGTTACTCTAATATTAAATATCTTTTACACAAACATAATCTGAAAACTTACTTCTGCCTGTATTTTTAATGGTCAGAGTGTCAACTTTGGACCCCCCTCAGGCCTGGCACAACTGACCCATTTGTCCCCCCCACCCCCCGTAGGCAGGCATGCATGGGAGGATTTTATCATTGCACAGTAGTAGTATATGCATATAGGATTTAAATAGAACAATAAAGTTATTATTTGGCCATGTGTAACCGGTGTCTCGGCCCAGGATATCCTATGAATTGAGATTTTCGTATGGCTCTGACCTAAAATGGCAGGTAATGTTGTTTTGCTGTTTCGGCGTAAATAAGCGTTGTAGTGTTTAAATTTTAAACTACACCGGATCCGCTTTGCTTTTTAGCAACTTACTTCTTTCTAGTTTGACGAGGACTTGAAGCATCAAGCTGAAAATTAGACCAGCAGTGCGGCGCGCCAGATGGAACAACTCTCATAGACTAGAGGCTGCATCCAACCACAGCAATGGGGTGTGGACACTGCTTGGAGGATCTGCTGCATTAACACGTTCGGTGGAAACCTGGGGTGAGAGAACCCACCCATGCAAAGGGAGAAAATGCAAACTCCATGCAAAAAAAACCTGGGCCAGGAATCGAACTCAGGACCTTCTTGCTGCAAGGCAACAGTGGCATAAACGATGTCACCATGAAGCTATATGATTTATTACACATTATTATGATTAAATCAATAATGTTAAGGAAATAATGTATTGTCTGAGAGGATCTAAGTAACAAGTAGACCTGAGTCTGGATGTTTTATGGAGAACGAGTTTAATACCGTAGTTGCAGGACCCAGAAACAGGAAAAAACAGACATTGGGTATTTAGAAAAATTAAACTACCATTTCTTACCAGCTTCTAGTTCCATCTCTGTCTCTTTTTTCTGATCTGTTCCTCTGCTGTCTCTCCCTGTCTGTGCTGCATTCATACATAAAAACAGAGCAAATTTCATTTACGTTATATGAGAGATGATAACCTTAAACTGTCTCAAGCTGTTCTCTCACCTGAAATGTTCTCCTGCCTTTTGAAAAAGGACCTCGTGTCCATGGTTGGCAATGTTTGCCTTTTTCAAATAAACATTTACAAACATGTTCTTTTCTTGCAACTATGATGAGCAAAATCCACTCCATACTGTTATGTAAAAACCATATACATATTTTTTTTTTTTTTTATGAGTACACTTGCCCTTAATTTGAGCAGGTAAAAACAATCAAAAAACTATGGAAAGTACACCTACTTCAGGAAAAAAATAACACCTACTTTTGATTTTATTACAGTGGAACAGAAAAATGCAGCATATTTCAACTCACACACCATTTTAATACGAAACAAGCACTGCAAAAATTCTCCATCTAATCTTATATCAGGTTTATATCTAACCACAAACTCTTTGTGATCTTGTTTTGAGACGGATATACTTATCAAGAGCAGATTCTTTTTGTTGATCTTCTTTTAAGAAGACTGCTGAAAAATAACAGCAATATTTTCTCAGTGCTGTGAAATAATTGCACAATCGTGATATACAGTCTCAAAACAAGTTCAATAGTCTTCGTGTACTGGCAGATTACCGAAACCTTTTTAATAGAATTCTTTTAAAAGAAAGATCACTAATCTAAAAGAATCAGATCTTTCTTATATCAATCTTAAAACAAGATCTGGAAGAATTATTTGATAGATATAATGGTTAGATGGAAACTTTATGCAGTGTGGTGCTTTTCATCAGCAAGAAGGGAGCTAAAATTCAGAGAATTCAACAAAGAGCATTTAAAAACTCCTCCAAAGACTTGAGTCCGAGTTCATATTCAGGCACAGATCCTAAAAGTGCTACAGCAGAATAGTTCAGATCAAATAATTATCCATGTTTGTTATATTACATCAAATCACTGTTAAATAACTGATATTTTAAGTTTTAGTATCATAATATGCAGCTCTTTGTTCTATACTTTGAAAGAACTGCATCTAAGCTTTAATCATAGTTACTTTGCTAGTTTTTATTTATCATAAGGCACAGGCTCATCTATACTCAGACCTACGCAGCTCAAGACTGCCACTGGTGCAGGATAGACCAAAAAAAAAAAAAAAATAGAAGCTAACCCCATGAAAAGTAGATAAATGCAAAAAAAAAAAAAAAGGAAACTGAGAGCACTAAGGAGTACAGGATGCTCTGTGGTCCTTCTGTCCTCCTGTGTTCTCTTCCTTTACCACAGAGAGGTTGAGGGGGCTGGTTGTCATGATAGCTGTTGTCATGGTAGTGGGACTAGTTAATAAACAAGACCTAGCCACGTCCATCCATCCAGAGCGGCGACGCTGCCGTGGAAACCGTTGACAGGATGCAGCAAAGATATGAAAGTCTTTCCCTTTTTCTTGTCTACACTAAGGAAATTGAACAACCTCAAGGTTATGAAATCTTCACACATCAGTGGTGGTTTCAACGTGAGGTGTCAATAAAAAGCTTGGGTACAACTCTGCTGTTGGGAAAATGTAGCTAAAATGAAAAGGGTTATTATACTCACCTTTTACCAGATCAATGCCTTTCAGTCTTCAGGGAAGAACCAAGCTGGGTGAGAATATGCAATGATCGATTAATGAGGCAAGTTGATCAGACTGAGGTCAAACTTGAGGCATGGTGGTTATATTAAATGCCAAACATAATAGATAATGGTCCTTATCTTTTGACTAAAACACAATTTTGAAAGAAAGCGCATCAAAACCAGTATACCTACCCCCACTTGACTGACTGAGCCCCACAACTTCTTCCTGAAGCAGATGTGACTGAAGCAGGGATCTGAAATCCTGGTCATTTGGGCCCACTGTCCAAGGTAATCAGTGATTATTGGCCCTTGCATGCTGGAGCAGAGACATCTAAAACATGCAGCACATTAGTTCCTGAGGACGAGGATGGACGAGGCCGTCATCTAAGCCGTTCTCTTAGCCTTGGACATTTTCAGTTCATTTATTCTTCTTTTAAACCATGAAGACACCTACAAACTTCTTTTTTCCCTAAATGCATCCATCACTTTAACCCAGCAAGTGTTTAATTTAAAGCCTAAGTGAGGGGCCGTTAACTTCAGTAATAGGTAACTAATGAACCTTCTAGAGACTATTCGTCATGTGGTAAAGTCTGCACTTGTATGGGACTCAAAGGCAGAATTGACTTTTAGACAAAACGGCTTGAAACTTGTCAGACTTGAAGACCTGGAAGTCCTAACCTATAGTGTTTTCTTTCTGGTCAGTTGAGCACATCCTGGAACAAAGGCTTCTGCCATTGTTGAGTGGATCTTTCTGGCAGCATTTTCTTGCACAAATCAAACACTATAGAGTTCCAACGAGTTACGGTAAATGATAAATACAGAAATGTAAATCTTTGCTAGATGGTCATCCTTAAACCCCATTGTTCATTTAAATTGAGGTGGAGGACTTCCAGTGTTTAAAAGGAGGGACTGAAGATTTAGTGCATGCTACTGGTTCTTAAAAACTAAACAGGTATTTTGTTATATATGAATTGTTATGATACAGTACTGGTTTCTGTGGAATTACATTTTAAAGAATTGGCTTAAATTGCATAGAATAGTGTTAAAGGTATAGTGGAGGATGTTATTTTTCTGGTTGGATTATCAAAATAAGTGGTCCTCCAAATTGTCGATCATTCTGGTGATATGTTTATGTAAGGTCGTCCTACGTGCTCGTCCGTGTTTTCATTTAGAGGTGGTGAGTCCTACTGTACGTGGTAGATAAATTGCAAAGCTTCTTTTGCAAACTAAGCTTGTATGAGCAATGCAAACAGCAACTTTTAAACAGAGCGTGCACGAGGAGGAATGGGCTTGTGTAGGCTCTCGGGAGCGGATACAGGGTTGCATTTTTTTTTTTTTTGAGAGAGTGGGTCTTTTCAAACATTTGTTAAAATCCTCCAGTATACCTTTAATGTTACCATGTTTATCTTGCAGTGTCTTGAGCTGACCTTTCATCCGTCCATCTACAGGTACCTATTTACACCTATTCATATATCTTTAGTTTTATTTCTTTTCATTTTGATGATTATAACGGAAAGCTAATGAAGAACCCTAATGAACTTAAAACCAAAAAAGAAGGATTTTCAGAAATTTTGGCCAACTTAAAAGTATGAACATTTAAAGTGTGTGCATGTACAGCACCCTGACTGTGGCATTCTGCTTTGTTCGGTCTGGCAAATCATATCAACTTCTTAACGGTAGTCCATAGATTTTCTATAGGGTTAAGGTCAGGAGAGTTTGCCAGACCAATTGCAAAACAGGTAAACCTCAGTCCTTAAAACAGGCAGTGGTAGCTTTGGCACTAGGTGCAGGATCGAAAGGGAAATCTGCATCTACATAAAGTTGGTTGCATAGACCTTTGACCTACAAAGTCACAGTGAACGAATGGCAGATGACATGGAACACTGAACCATCATCTAGTTTGTAAACTTAACCCTGGACCTCAACCAATGTGGTTTCTGTGCCTCTTCTTCAGTTTTAGATCTTCATTTCCAAAGAAAATGGAAAATGTACTTTCATCAGAAAACACAGACCAGTCATTTTTATCTGTAACCCAGTCAAGCCTCTTCTAATGCCATCTGTTGTTCAAGACTTGTCTTGTGTACGTCTGTGTAACAAGTAACAAAGTACAGGCTTGTAAATTTACTTAAAGTATAAAAGTAAAAGTAGAAACCACTTTTTTCATGCTGTTGCCTACATTTTAAATGGATGTCTGCCAATAGGACTAGATCTCCGTTGTGTTCATTTTCAATCAACTCGTCGTCCATACTACTATGCTAACGCCACCGCCACCAAGCTGCAATGATTTGCCGCGAATGAATACCGCCGAATCTGTCGATTCATCTTGTAGTGGTGCGTCAAATGCAACGTAGATTCCCATCCAATTAGATTGAATTTGGTATTGATGACGTAAAAAATAATAACGGTAACTCCATTGAAATGATTCAAAACTAAAGTAACGAGTCAATTTTTAAAAATGTAAGAAGTAGAAAGTACAGATATTTGTGTAAAAATGTAAGGAGTAGAAGTAAAAAGTCGCCATAAAAATAAGTAGTAAAGTAAAGTAAAAATATCAGAAAAATCTACTTGAGTACAGTAACAAAGTATTTGTACTTCGTTACTTCCCATCTCTGGTGGCAGCCCACTCTGTCAATCTATTACGTTTTAATGGCTCCTACCTCCTAATCTTCTTCAGGGTGTGGTCATCTCTATTGCTTGTTTACCTCTAAAGCCGGGCATACACTATGCGATTTTTTTCAATCGTTGCACGCATCTACAGCTCACACTGTACGGCGAAAACCAAGGTTTCGTCGTACAGTGTGAGTTCACAGCTCACAATGTATGTTCTTACACTATGTGGCCCGTCGCTCTGATGCGATCTACCTGCTCACACTGCACGTCTAAACACAATGTCGGACTCAGCTCTGCAGTGAGATGGCGCTATTGAGACTCGTCTATCTGGAAGCAAAACGAGCAGAAGAGGAATATGAAGCTCACAAGAGAGAAACGTGCTGCCTTGGCATTTTGTGCTGAAAGATTTAAAAAGAAAAGACGAGGTATTTGGACAAAGAAATGGCTGAGCAAACGTGGCTACTAGGGTCTGTCAGTTTTACACAAATAACTCCATTTCACTCATTGCACTCCTGCCATGCTTCTGTGTTTTTCTCTGAGAGGAAGAAGAATCATCCTTGTCTGTGAATGCCCACCGAGCGATTTGCCCACGAAGGTCGACTGAATTTCAAACATGTTTGATTTTCTCCAGACCTCACGATTCCTGATCAGGAGTTGTTCGTGAGAGGCTGATCGCCCCTCATTACCTCCTGTACACTACACTACGCACGACAAATCGAAAAATTCTCGCACGACTGGGAAGTTGGCCCGAAAAGGGGAAAAAATAAAAAATCGCAATGTAAACCTGACTTAACCCCTCTTTTCCCTCTATTAATGTGGACACAGGGCTCTGAACAGCTAGCGTCATTATCATGACCTTTTGTGTCTTGTCAACGGTCAATTTCTGAATAAATGTCACGTCAGCAGTCTTCCCTTTCACTCTAGTTAACAGAACTAAATTTGGGGTTTTCATTAGTCATCAGTTCTAATTCAAATCAAGACAAACTCTTGAAATATTACAGTCAGTGTGTAAATATTCTCCAGGTGCAGATTTCATATCATTAAAACACATTACAGTGCAGCATTTTCTTGTTTATCTTTCAATTCTTCACAATTATGTTATTCTTATACATTTTCTAAGGTCCATATTTGTGTGACCATTTTGTCTATTATCTTTTGGCTGCTTTGGCAGAATTTCCCCATTGTGGGACAATAAAAGGGTTTTCTATTCTAATGAATGAATAGAACTGAAGTATTACGTTGGAATAGAATCGGTGAAATACGATTAACTTTCATGATGTTCTAGTCACGGGTGACTAAACACAGACATCTCTCACCTCTTAAAATAAGAGATAATATGCACTTAAAATAAGACCATGCAATAGCAATGGCATGGCAACGTGTCTCATACCTCCTAAATTCAAGAAAAAAATGCACTTATATTAAGAAAAATGACTTTAGATTTAATTATTTTTTCAGTGCAGAGAAAGGTCATTTTTGCTTCTGGTATCCATCATGGTCAGAGTTTAGTTTACATCAAGAGCTTTAACTTTTAGCTCAAGTTCTTCACCAGAGCAAAGCTGGCTTTACTGCAGGTGACTCCACAGATCTATCCGTCCATCTCCTGTTCAACTATCCGTGACTGAGATGCATTGAACTTTTCTGTTTAGGGCAGAGACAGTCACTAGGCTGCAGAACTGTGTGGATAAGCTAATCTTTCAATCAAAACTTCTCGATTCCGACCCATGGACTAGACAGACGCACTTACGATCGCTCCCCCATTAGAAATTTATTTTTCCCCACCAAAAACTCGTTAACTGAAAATTGTGTGGCTTATATGTTTGATGAGTGGGAAGAGACTCACAAGAGGCAAAAAGAGGAAAGAAAATATGCCAAAAAATCAAGAAAAAGGCAGTTCGGCAAAAGCTAACGCTATCAACTCAGAGGACGCCCCGACGCTTGGGACTGACGTGAACTCAAGTGACCTAATGGCAGCGATTAAAGACCTGAAGTCTGAACTGACAAAGGACAACGGTTCCCTACGTCAAGAAATCAACCTTATGGGCCAAGAACTCAACGGCAAACTTGACAACCTGACAAAAGACATTCAAAGCTTGTCTGGCCGGATTAATGAAGTGGAAACTCGTGTGGGGCGCATGGAAGACTGGGCAGCAGAGGTAAATGCCGTGATCTCTGCCTCAGTTAAACAACAGAAGGCCCTCCAAGCCAAAGTGACGGACCTGGAGTCCCGATCTAGAAGAAACAATATCCGGATGTTTGGATTGACAGAGGGAGAAGAGGGAAGCTCGGTTTCCCAGTTCATTACGACCCTACTTAAACGTGAACTGCCACTCCTGAAAGAGGTGGATCTGAAAATCCAACGGGCACATCGCTCCTTGGCGCAGAAACCTCACCCCGAAGATCCGCCACGGCCAATTATTATTAATTTTCAGGAATTTATGACCAAGGAGCTGATACTGAGGGAGGCTTGGAAAAAGGGGAAAATAATGCGCGCCAACCGTCTTCTCTACTTTGATCATGACTACGCGACCGAGATTGTTAAGAAGCGCAAAGAATTCAACGCTGTTAAGAAAGCTTTAAAGGAGAAAGGAGTGCGCTTTCAGACGCCTTTCACAAGCATAAGGATCCACTGGGACACTGGAGTTAAGACCTACAGCAGCGCAGAAGCAGCAAGGAAAGAGCTACAGAAACGAGGTATCTCAGTGGACCCGCCACGGGTGAGGGACAGCGAACATGCGCTGGACGCCGCACTGTCGGAGCTTCTCGGATGGGAGCGGAGATCAGATCGTCAGGAGAGGAGTAACTCTACGGCGCAGAGAGCGAGGGAGAAACTGAAGGGGTTTCAGAGAGATGACGCAGAGGAGAACAGCTGAGGCTCTCTTGTAAATTTACTACATTCTGGTGAGGTAGCTTTTTCCTTGTCGGACTTCGCCTGTTAACTAATTAATCATTTGACCTCATTTTTTGATCAGGGGGAGAGATAGCAATCGTAGCTTGATTAAGTTGGACTTATAGGATGGTGTTATTTCTTTTGTTAAAATTGATTACCATCTCTAGTATTGGGCCCTCTCTAGAGGAGAGACTATACCCTCGACCCTCCAACTGGGTCCACCTGGAAGAGTTAGATCTCTTCCACTCTTGGGAGTCACTGTTCTGTTGTGTTTATTTATGTTATTTCATTGTGTTTGTGAAAGTACATACTTTTCTGGGGGAGACCAATGTTTCATTAGAAGTTTTTATATGCCAAAGCCAGGTAATTTAAAGATCACATCCTTGAATGTAAATGGCCTAAGAAATCCAATTAAGAGAAGCAAGGTGTTGGGAAAATTAAAAAAGAATAAATCAGAGGTTGTAATGCTTCAGGAGACGCATATGTCTAATAAAGAACATAATAAGCTAAGGAGGTTTGGATATTCAAACTCTTTTTACAGCTCCTGTAAAAATAGCAGAAAAAGGGGAGTGGCTATTCTAATGTCAAACACGCTGAATTTTGACCTAATTAAGGAAGAAGGAGATAAGGAAGGCAGATACATTTTAGTTAAGGGAAGACTTGATAACATATTAATCACATTTGCTTGTGTTTATGTACCTCCGGAATGTGAAAAAAATTTTATTATACAGCTCTTTGAAAAAATTGTCGGATTCAGTGAGGGTATAATAGTCTATGCAGGAGACTGGAATACAGTCTTGGACTACTCCTTAGACACAACAAGCAAAAAACAGCATAAACTGCCTATGTCAAAATGCCTCAATGTTTTACTGAGAGAATATAACCTGTTTGATGTCTGGAGGAATCTCCACCCTTCAGAGAAAGACTTTACCCATTTTTCAGCTACACATCAGATTCATTCTAGAATAGATTATTTCCTGATGAGTGCGGGGGACAGACATAGGGTGATAGAATGTACAATAGGAACCTCTGATGTCTCTGACCATAATGCGGTTTATTTAACTATACACTTAGATAGTGCTCGTAAAAACACACTGTGGAGAATGAATATTGGGATTTTGAATAACAAAACAACTATGGATGAAATTAAAGGGGAAATTAGAAATTGTATTAAAGATAATATAAATAGTGAGGTTGACCCAACAATATTATGGGACACAGTTAAAGCCACTATGAGAGGGAACTTGATTTCACGGATGGCATACATAACTAAGGCAAAGAGATTAAAATATGAAAAACTACAGGAAGAACTGAAAAAGTTAGAAAAACAACAACAAACAGCTAATAATATGAGGCTAACAGAACAATTGAAGGATGTCAGAAAACAAATAGATGCAACACTGTCAGATGAATTAGAAAGGAAACTTAGATATGCTAAACAAACCACTTATGAATCAGGTCCGAAAGCAACAAAGATTCTAGCAAGACGCCTGAAAATACAACAAACTAAAAATTGTATATCGAAGATTAGGGACCCACTGAGTAAAGATTTGACTTTTAAACCTGAAGAAATAGAAAACTGCTTCAAAAAATACTATATGACACTATACTCTAATCCAGACCCTGTAGATGAAGTGATGATCAAAAAATATTTATTATCCTTGGATCTTCCCTCCATTGGACAGGTCCAAAATGAGTCTTTGACCACTCCGATTACAAAGGAAGAACTGGATAAAGCCATTAGTAATTTGAAAAATAATAAGTGCCCAGGGAGCGATGGCTTTCCAAATGAGTGGTACAGGGTCTTCAAGGAGGACCTTACGCCCACTCTACTTGAATCTCTGAATTGGACTCTCAAATACGCCAAAGTACCCCCGTCATGGAAAGAAGCAGTGATATCAGTGATACCAAAAGAAGACAAAGATAAAACACTATGCGAATCTTATCGCCCCATCTCCATACTAAATGTAGATTACAAGATATTCACATCAATAATCTCTAAAAGGTTGGAGCATATCCTCCCTGAGCTAATAAATGAAGACCAAACTGGATTCATAAAGGGCAGGCAAACCCAAGATAATATCAGACGCACACTGCATGTCATAGATCAAATACACAAAAAAAAGCTCAGTGCAGTGTTGCTTAGCCTTGATGCAGAGAAGGCGTTTGATAGAGTTAGCTGGCCTTTTCTTTATAAAGTGCTGGAGACATTTGGCTTCAATGATCAAATTATTAGCTGTATTAAAGCTCTTTATGGGGATCCTACAGCCAGGTTGCGGATTAATGGCTCATTGTCTGGTAGCTTTAACCTTAAAAGAGGTACAAGACAAGGCTGTTGTCTTAGTCCTTCCCTCTTTGCATTATTCATTGAGCCATTGGCTCAGGATATTAGACAAAATGATCATTTGGAGGGGATCAACATAGCAACAGAGGAACATAGAATAAGCCTGTTTGCTGACGATATTATCACTTACTTAAAGAACCCAAACATAATAATCCCTAAACTTTTTTCCATTATGGAAAATTTTGGTGAGATGTCAGGATATAAACTCAATATTAAAAAGACACAGGTACTATGTCTGAATTATACACCTAGCAGTAATATGAGGAGTAATTATAAACTTAAATGGGACACAAAATCAATAAAATACTTAGGTGTGAATATCACCCAACATCTAAAAGACCTATATGAGTCAAACTATGGTATTCTAAGTGATCAAATTCAGAAAGATGTAACACGTTGGTCAATGTTGGCCTTAGATTTTAGCACAAGAATAGAGGTGATAAAAATGAATTTGCTGCCTAGATTATTATATGTCTTCCTCTCCCTCCCCATAAGGATCCCAGAAACCCAATTTTCTACATGGAATAAGGTCTTATCTAGATTTATCTGGGCGGGTATTAAACCTAGGGTAAGACTCAGAACACTCCAGTTAGAAAAGGAAAAAGGAGGACTTGCTTTACCTGACCTTAAAAAATACTACTGGGCGGCCCAACTGAGATACGTTGTTTATTGGTGTTCTCCAACATATAGCGCAAAGTGGAAGCAAATCGAATTCAATCTTGGTAAAATACCACCCCCTGCAAAATTGGGGTGTAAAATTTTAACAGATAGTAAAGAGGAGGGAACTATTCTGGGCGAAACTTTGAAAACATGGTATGAGGTCGTTAAGAAAAACAAAATTGAAGGTGATAGTAAATTATTAATATGGCCATCTCAAATGCCCAGTTTTGGCCCCAGTGGGTCAGATGATACATTTATCAGGTGGATGGAGAGGGGAATTACGGCAATATGTACACTCACTGAAGGGAAAATATTTAAATCATTTGAAAAAGTTAAAGAAGAATTCAATCTTGAAAACAGAGACCTATATCGCTACCTACAATTGCGTCACTTTTACGACAAAGAGGTTAACAGGGACCTATCAGAAGGAATTAGTGAGGTGATTATAATCTTGACACGTGCATATGGTGGAACTCCCTCAAAAATTGTATCAAAGTTGTATAATAGTCTCCAAAAATGCGATGGCAGAAATTCATTCTATGTTAAAGAAAAGTGGGAACAAGAATTCAACATTACATTAACTGGGAGTGACTGGTCCTCCATGTGTAAAACACAACAATCTTCAACCAGCTCAAGAAGATGGCGAGAATTTGGATGGAAAAATCTAATTCGTTTTTTTATCACCCCATATATAAAATCAAAACAACTTAGGCAACAACAGAAATGCTGGAGAGGGTGTGGACATGTAGATCCCAATCACTCCCATATCTTTTGGTCATGCATTGAACTGCAGCTATTCTGGAACAGTGTCATTCAGACAGTAGAGGAAATTTTATGCTTATCTATACCCCGAAATCCGAGCTTTGTATACCTAGGACTTATGCCATATGAAGTCATTGGAAAAAAAGACATTTACCTCTGCAAAATATTACTGATTGCTGCCAAAAAGGCATTGACAAGGAATTGGTTGAAACGTGACCCACCTGGGCATGGACAATGGCTGAATATTGTAGATGAACTATACACCATGGAAAATTTGACTTTTCGTCTGAGCCTTAAAGAAGGTGACTTTGAGAAAAAATGGCAGAAGTGGTCAATGTTCAAGGCCAAAACCAAACCATAAGAGGAAAAAAAAAAAAAAAAACTTTGGTAAATATGGCAACGGATGCTCCCCCCAGCTTGTTTTTTGTTTTTTTCTTCTTGTTTTTTCTTTTGTTTTTGTATTATGAAAAAGACTAAATAAAGAGTTGAAAAAAAAAACAAAAAAACTTCTCGATTCCAGGATTGTAGCCTAAAGCAGACGTTTTATTGTTTAAACAGCAGCAATCACATCGGATCAGACATCAAGAGACTCAATATGTCGCCTAAAGCTGTAACTTCCTTTATTAGGCTGAATAACAGCCGATTTTGTTGTTAATCAAAAAATAAAAACTATTAAAAGGACAGTAGTGCAAAAGCTGCTGCCCTACAGGTTTACACCATCTTTAGAACAGTTTAATGTCCCTGATGAGCTTTAGAACACAAACGGTGCTGACGCCCCATAAGAGCGACCATTTGAGCTACGGCGGGGCTACAGCTCAACATTTTTAACTTTGAACCGCTGATTTTCATTAAAGCGGATGATTAACTGGTAGTATCTAAGAAAGAATGATAAAAATAATAATAATAATACCCCATTCAGTGGGTTAGTAAAACTTAACAGAAATCATATTAAAAGAACACAAGTCATTTACCAGACTCCTAAAGGGGGAGCCAAATAGAAATCTCCTAAAGGAGTCAATAACAGAAGACGCTGGCTGTGTGGCAACCAGAGGCACATTTTGGACTCAGCTCCAATCAGACAGTCTGCTGTCCCTCCGTCAGCTGGTGCTCTCCTTGTTCTCAGTCTCTTCTTTCATTGATCCGTTTTCATCCCCGTTCTCCAACTCTTCTTTTTTTTCCACAGCTGCCTCTGTCTCTTTTTCCACATCATCCTCTGCCTCCTCCTGCTTCTCTTTAGTTTCCCCATCCTTCCTTTTCTGCCCAACGCCCTGCTTGTCTCTGAACACCTCCACGCCCAGCATGCGCAGGTAGTGGAACCGCTCGTTACGGGGGACGAACGCTCGGATGGACGTCTTCCCCCTCCAGCCGCACAGCTGGATGGGACACTGAGGCTCTGAGGGGTTACTGTCAAACAGAGGGAGAGGTGTAAGCACCACAAAGCAGAAGGTCACCTCAGAAACGTATAAAAATGAACAATGAATGAAGTGGATTTAAGGGCTTACTTTGGGTTTGGGAGGTACTTCAACACTATGCTGCCCATTCCTGTGGAGACAGATGAAGATTACATCTAGAGCTGCTCTATTAGCCTGGAAACGTGATTAGGACTCAAGGGTAGATTAATTTACACATCAGCAGGTTTTTGATGTGGACTATGGAGGGTTGTTTGTTCCATTATTACAAGCTAAAAACACATTTTGTAAATAGATGTTGGAAAGAACTGCAATCCAGATATGAAAAATTTAAATAAGTTTGCTCTTTTCTCCCATTTGCATTTACTTATTCTATTACTCAATATTCTTTTACATATTTCTCTTATTCAGATTGAGTTCAGTACAAAGTGTTGTTTAGATGCACATTGACCAATAGATTAGTTAAGGACCATGCAAACCAATAGAAATACGTGTTTGCTCCTCACTCCAAATGAACGCCGGATCCCAAAAGAGATTTTGATGTTTGAAAATAAGGTTCATATAACCGTCATTTAAAAGAGTAATTTGAAGAGAAAAATATTTTAAAAGTAAAAATAAATAAAAAAGTTTCTAAATTTATCATTTCTGAATTGAATTCTTTTTTAATGTTTATATCCAAAACATGCTCTTATTTTGCAACTATAGCTATGTTAACACAGCAGCCTGAAGTGACCAAAATCAATTTTTTTTGCCCATATGCGGCCTGTATCTGATCTTTTCATGGCAGTCTGAACAACAGATCCGATTTTTCCAATGCGACCCAGACCACACGACTATGTGACTCTGAATCGGATCTTTTCAGCCACGTCGCATTCATCCGACCTAAATGTCATTAACACTCAACAAAGGTCACTATTCTGCGCCTTGCTACGCAGAAGCAGGAAGAAAATCAACAACTATGAGGACGATAATGCGGAGAGCAGTCTTTGTTTTTTTTACCCATCTTAAAGATTAAGTTTTTAAGGTTGGGAAAGGTCGCTAAGATGCGCTCCAGGACTATCATCCATGCTTACTTCTGTAAACACAGAGCACACTTGCCTGTGACGTCATTACATCCTCTACTGCACATGTGGGACACTTAAGCTGTATGAATGCAGTTCACACAGGAGATTACATACAAGTCGCATATATTTGGAAATGTGAACTGCAATGCAATAAAAAAATAAATTTAAAAATTCTGATTTTACTAATAAATCAGAATTGAGCATTAACGCCTTCCAATATTGTAACAAAATGAAATTCCCTCTATAGATTCCCTTCTATTCTAAAAGGAGCCATACTGGGTGAAGGATGGGCTTGGCAGGTCGTACCCATTTTCTTGGCCTGAGCGTGAGCGTCCTCTTCCAGCTTGCTGAGGAAGGGGTTCTCCTGCGTCAGCAGCACTTTGATATCCTCCACGCTCACTCTGATGATCCTAGAGCGAATATACGGCTGAAGAGTGTAGATTCCCTGAGAAGGACAGGAAGATGTAGACAGAGGGACAGTTTTCACCTTATTTGAACTTTAGACAAATATTATGCAGCTGTGAAAATGATTGCACAAACATTCATACAGCTCTAAGAGGAAAAAAGGAGGGCAGATGATCTCCACTGCTTTAAAACAGTTTTGCAAAAGTAATAAAACCAGAAAATGCTGAAGTATTTGGTTCTAACAAAGTTGCCCAATTTAGCTCCATTCACCTTCCCACAGAAGAGAGGCGTCTGTATGAGCATGATGCTGCCACAGCCATGTTTCTCTGGGATCTAGTGGTCAGCATGATGCTGCCACAGCCATGTTTCTCTGGGATCTAGTGGTCAGCATGATGCTGCCACAGCCATGTTTCTCTGGGATCTAGTGGTCAGCATGATGCAAGATGTTTTTGAATGTAGACCAAGAATTACTTATTGGAATTATTGAATAGGATTACTGCCTCCAATATGTTAAACTCCTCCATTTATGGCCGGGACCAAAATCACAGAAGGAGCTTCTCATTAATGATTCTGTTTCTTTTTGTTTCTTTTTTTAATCAGTAGATATATATAAGGAAAAAAAGAGGGTGGAGTTGATCCAGGTAAGGGGGGTTAAATTCCAGACAAATGGGATTTCTGATTGGTCAGTTAGTGACAAGTAGGGCTGAAACTATTGGATTAATAAATTATTGTAATAATCTTGAACTAAATTCGCTGATTCATTTGTTAACTGGAGCTTTCAGTCTGAAACATGTCACTAGCTGTTAACGAAACCGATTTAGAGTAGCAATTAGGTGAAAATTGTATAAAGATGTTGCATTATTTAAAAAAAAATAATGCCAGCTTTAATGTGATTTTATATCTTTAAAGCACCTGTTGCTATCTCATTATTAATAGATTAGAGGGAAAACGACGCACAAATGAATGGATTCAGAAAATAATCTTTAGTGGCAGCTCTGGAGGCAAGCCCTCCAGAATGACCGTTTACCTCCTGAGCCAGTCTGAAAGCGCAGCCGAACTCCTCTCCATCACTGTTACGAGACCACACCTTCACCCCAGTGTTGATGACCTGAGGAAGCAAAGATCAGACCGATGTTAAATCAGTAGACATGCCACAAAAATACTTCAGGATCACTTTTTCCCCCCCTGAATTAAATACAAGCTGTTAAATAATTTTTACCTTAACATTTGCAAAATTTGATGGTAAATGGAACAGCTACTGGTTAACATAATGCAAAAACACAGCTAACCACAGACCTAATGAAATGCAGCAATGTAGGTAGATTACCAAGAAAAGCTTATTTAAAGTTCTACCCAATACTTAAGTAAAATAAACCATCCTTATAATAACGGAGACAGAGGAGAAACAGTGAGAGAAAAGGAAAGCCATCATGTGATTATTTTCCTTCTAAAGTCGTCTTAAATCTGTATTCATCCCCCACCTAAACAGGTGTTACAGTGAAGGGAAGCAGAGGGTCTCGTCTGTTTTCACATAGAACAAAAGGCCAAAAACAAAGATGTTTCTCAGGATTCAAAGCTTCATTGACATTGAGGGGATCTCCTCTAGTGAAGCTCTAAGCATCAGATTGGAATCCCTCCTCCTCCTCATCATCATCATCATAAACTAAGCAAAAAGAAATCCCCCAGCAGCCCCTGAGGAGAAAAACTTTACCTTCATGCGCTCGCTGTTATTGAGCAGCACGTTGCGCAGCTCCTTGGACACCATGTACAGGTGTCTCTTCTTGCCCTCGTGCGTCCTGGTGAGGACGTTGAGCTTGGGGAAGTCGGGAGACAAATCGTAGAATGATCTGAGGGAGAATAAGAAGGGGAAAATGAAATAAACAGAGAGATAGAAGAGGATTAAAGGGCTGAAAACACTTATAGAGACAGAGGAGCTCACTGTATGGTGTTGAAGACTGGGTCGGCTTCAGTTAGGAACACAAACGGGTCTTCTTTATAGCCAAACAGCCTCAGCTTTTTGGATGGTGGAGGTCTGAGGGACACATTTTTTCCAAGTATGGATCATTTATTTATTTTTTTGTTATAAAACTTAAGATGAACAGATGGATGAACAATTTAATAGTTTTTATAGAGAAAAGGCCATCGTCCGCCATATTTACAGCCTGAACAGAACTCACCCACACACCGATTCCTGTTTACCAGCAGCCTCCTGAGCCAAAGGAGCGCCTGCAGGTTCTGCCTCCTCGTCTACTTTCGCTTCTGGACCACCTTCCTCCATATCCTCCTGTGAGCCCTCTGGGGGGGGACAAGGGGCGTCTGCTGGGGAGGAGCCTCCGGTTTGGGCTGCAGCGCTCTTCCTCAGCTACAGGAGCAAATAAAGTAGACGTAATGTCATTGAGGGATACATTTGGAGGCTCTGTAGGATTCGTTTCATGTTAAGGTGTTTGTCTAAAGCACCTTGGGATGTCTTTTGTTCCACGGCATGGGGGCTTTCTTCACCAGCACCGCCACAAAGAAGCCTCCTGTGTTCTGATGATGAGGCAGAATCCTCATACTGAAAAATAAAAAACAGAAACATCAATCTCAGCTCTGACAGCTAGAGCTCCACCTACTGACAGGAAGACAGGGTTTCTAAAACCTCACAAAAGGTGCTTCCAAAAGAGGACCAACGGCTCCCTCTAAAGGTCTAAACAGGTAGATAAAAATCACTGAGCGGTCATGGAGGATGCAGAAATGACATCACCATGCATGCATTAAAACCACCGACAGGTGATGTAAACCAACATTTATCCAGCTGCCTCCTCATTTGGTTTCATTATGCATATTTTTCCCCCCCAGACTATCTCAGGCTGCTTATTGGTTTCTCATTTGGAAAGCAGTGAGGAGGCTTTTTAACGTCTGCTATCTGAGGTTAATTCAGCTCTAACTAAAACTCTGAATGGATAATCCAGTCTGCTAAATACATAAACATAATCCAGCTATGATGCTGCAGTCAGGTTCCTTCAAAGATACAGTAGATTTAGCAAATCTAGCAAAAGAACAAATTCACAAATGGATCAGAGGTTGTAACGATTCATGACAACTTGCATCTTATTCTATAGGCACTTTCAAAACTACAGTTTCCCCAGTTCCTAATCTTTAAACTCTAAAATCTAAGCTCCAAGACTGGTTACCCCGACTATAGACTATAAAGCACAATGTGAATCACTGCATTCAGGTAGAGCTAGGACGCTATTGTGGGAAAATGTTAGGGATGCACAGAAAATTTGACCAAACATTTACGGCTGAAAACGACCGAAAAAGAAACTTGCGATGACGCGGCAAACAGCACATCCAGCATTGGAGGAAAAGGAACGGCAGCAAACAGCACAGGGAGCATGCAGAACGCTGTTGACCGTCAAAGAAACGGACTGAAGCAAGAGAGAATCAGTGGAGGAGAGGAGTTTGCCAGAGTCGATCGTGGGGCAGACGGGTTTGGAGTGAGGATGTGAGAGTTTAAACCCTGAACATCAGCCTCATTGCGCGCTCAGGTCAGAGGCAGGAAACTGATACCATAGAAATCCAAACATCTTCATCACCATTGTAAATATGAAAAGAATGAGACACGGAAAAGGAAACTGACATCGAACAGGCTCACTCCGTCTGTGGCAAACTTGTTTGAAAAGGCATGAAAGTTTCCTGTGATTCTGCCAAACCAAAGGGCAGAACAAAAAAATGTCCATGCTAAAAAAATATGATACTTCTGTAATGCATTTAAGTTTCTGATTTTAGTCCAGGTTAGTAGACAACATAGCCAAAACTGCTCTATAGTTCTACTATTTAACTTAATAATTTCTTTCGCCGTCTTAGTTTTCAGCCTCGGTTTCCTGATTTTATAAAAAAAAAAAAAAAAAAAAAAAAGAAACCTCTATTAGCAAATTCCACAACACAATAATAGCTGTAGAATGGAAGAGAGCGCAAATGCTCTAAAGATGCAAGATCTCAAGGCATGGTGGCTGAAAGCATTTTCATATCAGCCTACTTTGATACAACAGAAAGCAGCTAACATGTCATCTGCCCGATGTATCGGTCTAATTTGATTTAAAACCCAAATTAATACCAAACTGTACTGTCTAGATCATGGGTCTTCAACGTTTTCCAGGCCAAGGACCCCCAAACTGATGGCGAGATAGAGCGGGGACGCCCTAATTATATATATTGTATGAAATTGTGTTATATCAAACTGGTTCTATAGTCACTCTATTACAGAAGGACTCATGTAACGGAAGTAATTTCTCCCTGGGATTATGAAAGTATTTCTGATTCTGATTCCTGGTTGATGGGACAGGTGTTGTGAATGAAAAGCTCCTGTGTGTCGCTGAATGTGTGCATTGATGACTGAAAGACATCTTCTGCCTCCATTTATCTGTTTAATACAGTGTGTTTAATTCATGTTTATGTGTATTTAAAGACTTTTCAATTAGTGGAAAAATTGCAGGGGGGAATATAAAAGAGTATTATCAACCAAAACTTTTGCGACCCCCATGCAGTACCTCCGTGGACCCCCTAGGGGTCACGGACCCCCTGTTGAAGACCTACAGTCTAGATACCATTAGTCCAAATTTTTTCAATCATTCTGTAGTCCAATGTAGAGGGGGTTTTAGTACAGAGTTAAAAAACAAAAATGGCCGCTCCCCAGTTCTTCTTTCTTTACGGCTGATTTACTCATAAACCAGGTCGTCTGCATGTGTGTCGCAGTGAATGCAAATGTGCCCCCGCCCCTTCCGCAGACACTCTGCTGCACCTCTTCATAATTGTAGGTGATCGCAGACCGGAGGCCTCTGATTTGTCAAATCTACATCCGCTCTACACCATGCATATTTCCTTTTTGGTACCTTAGCGTCTTGTTTTATTTGTATGACCGCCATTGTGGAAAACGACTCGTGAAGATGGACCAGCTAGAAGAGCGAGGTGCACGAGAACCATGGGACCCTTTTTCCACCTGGATCCCCGCTCTTTTTCACCCTCATGTCCCTCCGTTGTTGCACAAACTTGACCCCACTTCCTAACGGCCTCGGCCACATCTAGACCCACAGCTAGTTCCTGATTGTCCCTCTTGTGTTGTGGAATACCATAGCGCAGACCACGCTTCAATATTGGGCATAAATCAAAAATATCTGTGACAAGCTCACTGCAACACACTGCTGTTTGACCAAATCCTCCCCCCAGTAAGCTCTTTTCTATGTATGGATCTCTACCATCTCTCCAGGTGCATGGCCGCCAGCTTCTCTGGGTCTTTAGGTGGAAACATAGTGGGACGGATCTGAGTGTGCCGGCTGCTGGGAACATTGGCCCAATCAGAGAACCACTGGCCTTCTTTGGTCATCAGCTAGAGAACAGGAGAGAGTTTCAGCTCAGCCTTTGGACAATGAACTTCAAAAACCATTGGTTACAATCCCGAGCTTCAGTACCTTCCAGGAAGTCACCCCGGGCATCCACTTCAACCCTGGCAGGTCAGCCGACGCGTCAACCAGCTCCAGTGCTCCTGCAAAGGTTAGGTTTATTTTCTAAGTTATTTGTTAAACATTAAAAACTATTAAAGCACAGAGACACTTTCTAACAAATAACAGATTTAGACATTAAATATCTTTTTAGAGAAACATGAACAGATGTTTCAAGTTTTATTTATTAAACTGTAGCCTCTTATTTCCCCCTTTCTCAGGTACAGACTGGATTTTAATTAAAGTCATCAAATAAGAACTTGTCTCTTTATTTGGTTGGTTGTTCTGCTTATAAATCCAGAGGATGAGAACAGAGTTTCTGTGTGAAAGTGTCCTTTACCTTCGCTCTTCTCCAGCAGCGCGGCTATGACGGCTTCGTCCTCTATAGGGTTGAGTGAACAGGTGGAGTACACCATCCTCCCCCCCACAGCCAGCTGCTCAACTCCACGCACTGCAATACGCAGCTGCAGCCTAGAAACACACACATATATTACTACTGCCAAATTAATTAGAGCTGCATAAACAGACATTTCCTCGTCTTCCTTGATCCCCGTGGTGTCTCCCTCCGACTCACCCATGGAGGTGCAGGCTGTTGCTGGTAGTCCATTTCTTCCACACATCGATGTTTTTCCTCATGGTCCCGTCTCCACTAAAGAACACAGGCAGAACCAGTCAACTTATCAGCCTCTTTAAAAAAAATCCTCACTTACTGCTGCTATTGTGTTTGGCAGCTCCCTGCTGGCTTCGCTCAAAGCTTGAAATTTGTTCTGGCTTCAGTTCTCTAAAGGGAGTAGGATCTAGGTGCACAGAAACTAAAGGCCAATTTATGCTTCTGAAGCATAGCCTCTGCAACTGTCAAATCTGTCTCTGAGCGCGCACCTAAAAAAAAATCCTGACTACGCGTCGGACGGTCGCAAACCCGTGTAGACCTCAAGCCAAAGTGCGCAGACAAAAAGCAGCTTTGATTGCTCCTTGGTATGCCTTTCCGGCTGTCTGTGTGGTCGTCCTTCTCGAGTCGGTGCCGGGGCACGCCATTTTTAAAACCCGAGGAACAACGACACTGGACGACTACGACGAAAGGTTAATCGAGGAGGTTCGGAAGTACAATCAGTCAAAGTTCTTGCAAGTTCTCGAATAGGCTCCCCCTTGCTCTTTGGAGGGAAACTGCTGTGCGTCCCTTACAGACGTACACTCCAGAAGCATACCAGCAAAACTGGTTCGCGACCAGACGCAAGCAACATTTGATGTGTTCGGTTGCAGAAGTCTAATCTGCCCTTTAGAGCCTGATCAGCATCCATAGATAAAGCAGAAAATCATCCCCTTATTCTTCAGATGAAGCTTTTGAAGCCACTTCGCTCTGAAAAGAAGACAGGCTGATGATGTAGCGTTCAAGAACTGCCATCAAGCTTTTTGATGGATTCTGGGAAATGCTTTGGTGGAGTCAGGAAACAGAGCACCAACGTTCTATGGATGTTATCTCCAATAACTTCTCTTAACCTTGTTATTCTTTCTTTTTCTCTGAGGTTGTACGGCACTAGTGGCTCGTTATTGTACAGTAGTCTTACAGGAAAGGAGGCACAAGAGAGAGGGATAGAAAAGACCACATCGTCGAGGACCAAGGCGTCTGCACATGGGTTACGCTCACCAACCACTGCTCCACCGAAGCACGCCCCACTTTAATCATGTATTTGTGGGGATTTCCTACCGTTATCATTAAATACACCTATAACTGGTGACAGTTTAGTTAAACTGGAGGAGCTGGAGAACACCAGAGCAGATCAGAGTAAGAATGCATCCTCTGGTTCTGTCAGATGAACCGGAGCAGAAATCCCATCTCCTTCAAATATAGTTCTTTCCCCGCTGTGATGAACTAATGGGGCTCCATATGGAGCGTTTCTAAAACCCTGGATAGTGTGTTGGTCTGTTAGGTCACTGACCTACTTCCCTTTTACCCCTCAGTCAACAAGTGGAGTTTATAAGTAAAAGGCTACATGTGCAGACTTTGGATTACATTTCCTGGACTTTTATGTAATAAAACAATGTGTTCATCCAGTTAATTGACAGCAATAATAAATATGACATTTAATCAGAAATAATAACTAAAAAAAAAAAAACATTTGAACTTACTTAACAACAAAAGTTGATTAGATAAAAGAGTACAGCTGGACAAATAAACACCTAACTGGTTTATTGTTGTATTTAAAGGCCTTTGAAAACACTGGCAGTGAAATATGGTGTCGGTGAAAATGTGCGGCGGACATTAATGCATCAATATATCATTTTTTTGTTTAAATTGAGACGTGTAACATTTGTTTTCACTGTGGGATTTTTAATGTGTCACTGGGGGAAGAGAAAGCGATCTCAGCATAAAGAATCGGATCCAATAAAAAACTGAACAAAAACAGCAAAACTTTCCAAGGATAGTGAGACTCATGTCAAAATAATCAATAAAAAGGTATCAACCTTAAAAAAAATAATAAAAAATTGTGTTTGTCAGTCTCTATTAGAGATAATCTGTTTAGCCTTGAAAAGCAGGCATGGACGGTTCTAACTCCATCAATAAAAACAAAAAAAAAATATTTATTTTTTATACACTAGGGACAGAAGGGAACCAGATTACGCATTATAACCTGGAGATCTAAAAACACGTAAAACCAAAATAAGGCTGCTAAAGATTCCCTCCAACTTGGAAAAGAAGCTAGCCTCCCCCACTCTTAGCTACCGTCCACTCAAAGCTTGGCTGGTTCACCTAAGATCAGCCTGGCCAATCAAACAGTGAAGCGGACAGTCAGAGGACGGGCTTTATGCAATGACAGCAAGGGTGCGATGGCAGCGGAGAAGATGAAACAATGGTCGTTTCTCAATATGTCTACTTGTGCGCTCTCGTGCTTGCGAAACGTCAGCCTCAGCTCTGGTGTTCCAATTCACAAGAACACAAGACAGAGAACGGACAACTTGACCGGATGTTGTTCTCGCACCTCCCTCTTTACCCAGCATGCATCAGAGCAGACTTGTCTGTTCTAGAGACTGACAGCTGTCCCAGCATGCACTGCAGCAGCAGCTTCCAGTGGAGCACTCACAGAGCTCAGAGCATTAAGTTAATAGCTCACTTTCCTATTGCCATTGTTCTATGAAAGTATGTTTTAAGATAATTTAAGAAGAGAACATTATACTTTAAAGTGTCACTATATGGCCCATTTCCTGATTAAGGAACCCTATCTGCAGCATAGCTTTGTATGAAGCAACGCTGGCTCTGATGGCGATTTTTTTTTTGTTTTATTTGGCAAAATGATGATTTGGTTTGTGTTTAGCTGACTGCATTAATTATTATTCCCCCACTATGTAAATACTATATATAAAAACTAAGAATATATTATTATCTAGAGATTGTTAATAGCAGGAGGTGAAATGCAGCTTCAGACGTGCCAAGCGTGTGTTGACATCACGAGTAGAGTCCTGCAACGGGTCGGGTACCCGTGGGTACCCGACGGGTCACCCGCAAAAATGCTCTTTTGCGGGTGAAAAATACATAAATAAAAATAAACGGGTCGGGCGTCGGGCGGATATTTTTTTAGTGCGGGCGGGTAGTTGGCGATTTTTTTTTTTTTTATGCGTGTCTATTGTTATGGACATCAGAAATGTTATTTTAATCAGGCACTGTCTGGGGTCACCCTTGTTGTAGCTTAAAGCCCTGCCGGCAGTGTGGGCTTCCCTCCAAAAAGGCCACAGTCAGTGCATACACGTCTGCTGCAGTGTTAATGGCGCTGTTCTGCAGCGCAGCGTACTATAGCCTATTACTTGATTTTTTAACGGGTCGGGTTGCGGGTTAAATATCAGCGGGTCGGGTCGGGTTTGAATTGAAGATATCCACGGGTGACGGCTCGGGTTCGGTAGTCATCCTAACGGGTTCGGGCGGGTGCGGGTTAGTAAAACTCGACCCGTGCAGGACTCTAATCACAAGTATGCTTCCATCATGGGACCTTTGACCAATAAACTACCAAACCCCACACTCTCCATGACATGCTTCTTAAGCCGTGCGTCTCCTAACCTGCAGGGGACATCACACAAGACGCGGTCGTAGAACAGGATGTCCTTCTTGCCGTCCGAGTCGATCTGCAGCATGGGGATGCAGGAGGCGTCGTGGTTCACCACCATGATGCAGGGACTGTTGAGACGCTTGGCCTGGTGAACCAGCAGGTAGCAGCGCTTGTTGTCGACGTCGTTGGCAATCACGAAGCCCTCTAAACGGGTGGAGACGAGGGATTAAACGGTAGGTCATTAAACGATAAGAGGGAAGTGGGTTAAACTGCAGCGGATTCCTAGTGGTTACCTGGAAACGGGACGTCCATGTCAGAGTGAAGCATCTCGATCAGCTGAGCCGTCTTTGAACCAGGAGCTGCACACATATCCAGGATCTGAACAGTAAAGCAGGTCAGTATTTAGGCTTAAAGCCGATTTAGACCTGCAAATAACAGTTTGAAAGGGACGATAACATGAAGCTGTTATCTTTTTATGTGTTATTAGCTTTACTAACACCTTGTGATGGGACTCTATCTTCAGGAGCAGAGGAGGGATCATGCTGACGGCTTCCTGTCTGCTGATGTTACCCTTCAATGACACACAATAAAATCACATTAAACGTTTAAAGAAAAAAGTTTTAATCGACAGGAGATAAAAGTGTTCACTCACAGACTCGGTCTCGCTGACCAAGAACTGATGAAACTTCTCCAGCAGGGGAGACTTCCTGATGAGCTTCCTGCTCATGTTAGTGTGCCAGGCCTGCTCATCGGGATACCTTCAAAGAAGACGTGCAGTCAAATTGGAGTTTTGACGTGAATAAATCACGTAAAAAAAAAAAAAATGTTACCAGCTGAGAGGCTGTGGAGCTTCAATCTTCTGGCCGTCGATTTCCAGCTCTTGAATATCCTTGAAGTATTTTTCCTTCAGACAGTGGAGGATCTCCTTAGCATGGCTGGAAAAGGATAGAGGTAGGTGGGGGGGTGAAGAAATGTGATACTGTCTGTACATTAAATATGTGGGAAGATTTTTAGAAATGCCCTCAATTCCTTTTTACTGAGCTCGAAAGAAAATTGAAAAAGTGATGTAGGAAATGTAATGGTCTTCTGTTGCTTCTGCAATCCTGTCAATTTTCTTGTGGCCTAGTAAACTAGCCCCGCCCGCCAGCGGCCAACATCATTTTTGCCTGCGAGTGGTCTAGCCTCGATCAATGCCCCAGGCCCTAGAACTGGCGGGCCAATCACAATGCAGGGATGTTTTTTGAATTTCTGGATGCAAAGCGGGCGGGGTTTTGAGGGTGTGACGAAAAGCTGTGCAATGCTGGAGAAAACACAAGGAAGATGGCTACAACTATTGAACAGTTCTCATTTGACTCAGCTTTGAAATCAGTGTTGGAAGGATTAGACTTGGGTTTTTCATTGAAACGTGAGCAAGAAGATGCTCTACGTTCATTCATTTTTAAGAAGGACGTATTCGCCTTTTACCGACAGGCTTACTGTTTATACTCCCCACCGGCTTCCTGTGGCGCTTATTACATTACAGTCAGTTGCGCTCATTGGTCAGAGCGTTGGCCATTAAGCACAGGCAAGGGTTTGAAAAACAACGGGTTGTTCTCATCAACAATCTTCCGATGTCTCATTCATCGGGGCCAGACTAAATAACACATTTAATCTCACATTTAGTCAGGTTTATCAGGCTAGAACCCTTGCACATAAATGTCCATAAACAGGACCAGGAATGGTTACTCACCTCTTATATCCAGTGATGCGGATGGTTGCAGGCAGCGGCTCCCTCATGGCCTCCATAAACTGCTCAAACTCTCCCTCAGGGATTAAGCCCTGCTCCTGGTAGTAGTGCTCAAACAGCTTGTTCTCCTTGATGATCTCAGCATAGCCTGCTCCCCAACCCTAGAACACATGGGTGTCTGTTTATTAGCCAAGGATAAATAAAGCTTTGAAGTTTGTGTATATATATATATATATATATATATATATACACATACACACATATACATACACACACACACATATATATACAAATACACACACAGCTTTGTTTTCATGACATGTGAGGACATTTCTTTGACTTGCATTCATTTTATATGGCCCAACCCAGACCCTTACCCTAACTATTACCAAGATGTACCTAATCCTAACCTAAAATGAATTCACACCTTAGTCCTAAACCTAACCTCAACTGAAAGAACAGAACTTTACCATATAGGGACCAGTTGAATGTCCCCATATGTACCTGTAAGTCCTCGCATGTAGGATATTTTACAAAATATTTCCCTCACATTGTAGGTAAAACAAGACCACACACACACATATATATATATATATATATACACTTGAATTTTTTTAAGTCTGACTTATTAGACATGTATTGCATGTCCAAGTTTTACTTTAAATGAGCTTAAAGCGTGGCTGACTGAGCAGCACATATTAGCGGGATTTGCACTCTTACAGCGTTGTCTCTTTCGTCTCTGCCAGCATTCTGGTTTTTCTGCCTCTGTCGGCTTCTTTTCCCCATGTTGAAGCAGCAAAGAACTCTGGAGAAAAGTCTACGGAACAACGTGGTGATATACAAGCGATGGAAGAAGACCTGCGAATCGATAAAACAGCCAGGAGAAGATGGGCTGCTTTACTGGAGCATCACCGGAACGTGTCGTATATGTGACGCACGTGAATCAGGACCCTTTAGAGGTGGCCGTGAAATTTGCCGGAATAAATTGAGTTTTTGATGGCTAAAAGGATTTAAAGACGATAACCGTGGGGGGGGGGGGGGGGGGGGGGGAGATAAATAGAAAGATAAATATAGAGATATGGTCATATGTTAATATTTTGTAAGTTTGAACATTTAGGCTGGGGGATTGGGTTTTTAATGTAAAAAATAAATAAGTAAATAAATAAATAAAAACTATCACCCATAGTTCTTTGTCAGGGTGTTATAATAATAAAAAAAATAATAATAATAATAATAATAATGTCTAAGCTAAATACTGTTTCCTTGTAAAAGCTAAAAAACTATTAATGTCATTTTGCATTGCACCAGTCTGTCAGAGTTCAGTAAATAAGGGATTATCTACGATTTTTGGAGCTACATATTACAAGGTTTGTTTGCTTCTGTTGTCAGAAGACTTCCAAATTCCTGAGCTGCCAAGGTCTTACAGATAAAAGAGCCAGTATTCGCTTTTCTGAACATTGTTATGCTGACAAGAGGAAACAATCCAAAGAACACAGCATTGCAACGCACAGACCATAATAGAGGGTCAAACAGCAGTTAATCAACTTTATCTGGTATATAGTAAGGGACACAACAATTGAAGTTGATCTAATTTTTTGATATTGTTTATTATACTATATATAATCACCACCATCCCTTAGGATATACTAATTGGTGAATACATAAAAAGAAAGATTAATCAGTTACTTGTTTATTTTTGCTTCTTTTTCAGTTTTCCAATACTTTCCACTCGCAATATGGCAGCTGTTTTCACGTGTAGTTTATAGGGCAACCTGATAGGTGGGCTCTTAAGAAGCACTTCCCTCTGATTGGCTAACTAGCTTTGCATAGCCAGATAGGGGCGTTTCTAAAAAAAAAGAAAAAGAAAAGAAAACGTAACAATATACATGCCAGTTTCTAAAAATAACATATGTATTTTTTCGTATTACAAAATATAAAAAGTCAGTTTGTTAAGTTGACGTTTTAATCAAATAATAGTCAACTATTCATGGGAGATTTAAAGGGGGCGATGTTTATTTAGCGCTTAAGTAACGCGGATGCAAATCTGAGTGTTGTGATTGGATAATTTCGTTTGACAGAATATCGTTCGAGTTGTGATTGGTTCAGGGCTGTCCTCGCGTGCGCTCACCCGGCAGTGGTGTTTTGTACCCTTTTGCGTGACAGTAAAAGCGATTGAAACAGTTCAAACGAGCTTTGTAGCAGGAACAGTGTTATATTTTAACTCAGCCTTTGTCCTCTTTCTGTCGTCATGGACGCCATCCTGTCCTGGCTGTTCTCCTCGGAGGAGCAGGAGCTCTACATTTTAAACTGCATGGCTTACTTAATGAATTTCATGGCAGCTTTCACCTTCGTTAGCTTATTTTTCCATAAAGTCCCATACGGAAGGTATGCTTCGAGCAAATATGGGTTTCCTGTTAATGTGAAGTTTGCCTGGTTCGTTCAGGAACTGCCCTCCCTGTTGTTGCCTCTATGCTTAGTTTTTTGGACATCTTCATCTAAAACTTCTCTATTACCCAATCAGCTCCTCATCGCCATGTTCCTCTGCCACTACGTTCAGAGGTAAGTAATAAACCCATTAGATATACAGGACTGTCTCAGAAAATTAGAATATTGTGATAAAGTTCTTTATTTTCTGTAATACAATTAAAAATCATGAAATGTCATACATTCTGGATTCATTACAAATCAACTGAAATATCGCAAGCCTTTTATTGTTTTAATATAGCTGATTATGGCGTACAGCTGAAGAAAACTCAAAAATCCTATCTCAAAATATTAGAATATTTCCTCAGACCAAGTAAAAAAAAAATTATAACAGCAAAACAAAAACATTTCAAAATGTCCATTAATGCACTCAGTACTTGGTTGGGAATCCTTTTGCACAGATTACTGCATCAATGCGGCATGGCATGGAGGCAATCAGCCTGTGGCATTGCTGAGGTGTTATGGATGCCCAGGATGCTTCAATAGCGGCCTTTAGCTCATTTGCATTGTTGGGTCTGGTGTCTTTCAGTTTCTTCTTCACAATACCCCACAAATTCTCTATGGGGTTCAGGTCAGGGGAATTGGCAGGCAGATCAAGGACAGGAATGCCATGGTCAGTACACCAGTTACTGGTGGTTTTGGCACTGTGGGCAGGTGCCAGATCATGCTGGAAAATGAAATCATCATCTCCTATAGCTTTTCAGCAGATGGAAGCATGTAGTGCTCTAAAATCTCTTGGTACACAGCTGCATTTACTCTGGACTAGATGAAACACAGTGGACCAACACCAGCAGCTGACATGGCTCCCCAAACCATCGCTGACTGTGGGAACTTCACACTGGATTTCAAGCAACTTGGATTTTGCGCCTCTCCAGCCTTTCTCCAGACTCTGGCACCTTGACTACCAAATGACATACAAAACTTGCTTTCATCTGAAAAGAGGACTTTGGACCACTCTGCAACTGTCCAGTGCTTCTTTTCCATAGCCCATGTCAGACGCTTCTTCCGTTGTCTTGAGTTCAGAAGTGGCTTGACCATGGGAATACGGCTATTGTAGCCCATTTCCCGGACACATCTGTGAACAGTGGCTTTTGATACCTGTACTCCAGCTTCAGTCCACTGTCTTTGAAGCTCCCCCAAATTCTGGAAGCGGCTCTTCTTCACAATGCTGTTAAGGCTGCGGTCACCTCTCTTGGTTGTGCAGCGTTTCCTGCCACATTTCCCCCTTCCAACCCACTTTTTGTGAATGTGCTTTGAAACTGCACTCTGTGAACAGCCTGCTCTTTGAGAAATTTCTTTTTGTGTCTTACCCTCCTGATGGAGGGTGTCAATGATGGTCTTCTGGACAGCAGTCAGATCAGCAGTCTTCCCCATACTTGTGATTTAGTTTACTGAATCGAGTTTTTTTCGAGGCTCAGGAAACCCTTGCAGGTGTTTCGAGTTAATTAGACGATTCAAGTGATTAGTTGAATAGCCTACTAGTATACTTTTTCACGATATTCTAATATTTTGAGATAGGATATTTGGGTTTCTTAAGCTGTACGCCATAATCAGCGATATTAAAACAATAAAAGGCTTGCAATATTTCAGTTGATTTGTAATGAATCCTGAATGTATGACATTTCATGATTTTTAATTGCATTACAGAAAATAAAGAACTTTATCACAATATTCTAATTTTCTGAGCCAGTCCTGTATATTCACTCCTAGAAAATGTAACTAATTCTATGGAAGAAGATTAGAACCACTGAAAAAATTGCAAAAAGTTAACTGATTTTTAAATATTATTTCAGTTTAATATGGGGAAAATGACAGAATTCTGACTTTAATCTCATAAATCTTTGTCTTTAATCTCACAATTCAGACTTTTCCCCCTCAGAATTCTGACTTTGATCTCAGAAATTCTGACATTTTTTCCGCAGAATTCTGATCTCACAATTCTGCCTTTAATCTCATAATTCTGCCTTTAATCTCACAATTCTGCCTTTAATCTCACAATTCTGTCTTTAATCTCAGGATTCTGACTTTTATTTCTTATAATTCTGACTTTAAATTTAAAATTCTGACACTTTTTCTCAGAGTTCTGCCTTTAATCTCACAATTCTGCCTTTAATCTCAGAATTCTGCCTTTAATCTCAGAATTCTGCCTTTAATCTCAGGATTCTGACTTTTATTTCTCAGAGTTCTGACTTTAATCTCACAATTCTGACTTTTTTTCTCAGAATTCTGACTTTAATCTCAGAATTATTACTTTTCTCTCAGAATTCTTACTTTTCTCTCAGAATTCTTTCTTTTTTTTCTCAGAATTCTTTCTTTTTTTCTCAGAGTTCTTTCTTTTTTTTCTCAGAATTCTTTCTTTTTTTCTCCGAATTCTTTCTTTTAATCTCAAAATTTCCCCCTGAATTCTGACTTTTTTTTCCTCTGAATTCTGACAGAATTTTGACAGCTAAAAAACATGTTAGCATCAAGCTGTAGCCTTGTCTAGAGACTAAACTAGCTCTCTTGTTTTAATCACCTTCTGCTCTTCCATTAATGAATTAGCATCACCGGGGATCCCTCTGGCACGTAAAAAGTCGCCTAATTTCGTCATTTTCCACCAATGTGTTGCTGGCCCTCCCAAACAACTCATATCTTTGTCAGTGAAGCTGAGCGCTCCACATCTCTTCCTTCATCGTGCCCATCTACATTAAGATCCAAAATTTGAGATCAAAGTAGGAACTCTGAGATTAATGTTAGAATTGTGACTTTTTTCACATATCAAATTAAAATAATATTTAAAAGTCAGTTAACTTTTATTTATTTTTTCATTGGCTCTAATCGTCTTCCGTAAATTCATATTTATATGATTATATTTATGTATTATGGAAGTTCATCTCTGTAAATATCATTTTTTATCTTCTGTTGCAGAGCTCTCATATTTCCATTTCTAATTCGAGGAGGTAAAGCAACACCGTTCCTCTCATTCGCCCTGGCCTTTGTCTTTTGCATCTACAATGGCTACATGCAGGTTCGATACCTGAGTCATTACGCTGAGTATCCTGCAGACTGGGTTACAAGTCCTCGTTTCATCACAGGTGAATCTTCTTGTTTCAAACAGGTTTTCAATAACAGTAACACTAAAACATCTAAATACACCCACGCCTTATGATAGGTTGTCTTTGATTGACTTTATTGATCTAACAGTTGAGAAATTTACTCGTTGCATCAAATAGTCAAAAAGAGAAGAAGAAAGTGCCAAAGGAAGAACAAAGGTGCATGGGGTATATACTGTATAGTACAGTGTTATGAGTCCAGTCCAGTTTGTTATTGACACGAACACCCAGGTATTTGAAACTGTCCACAGTTTGGATGTCCTGCCCCTGGATGCTCTAGCGGGAGGGAGGTTGGGGTTTTCTCCTGAGGTCGATCACCATCTCTCTGGTCTTACTAGTGTTAAGACACAGGTGGTTCTTCTAACGCCAGTCAGAGAGCAAAGACCCGACGTAACAGGCTGCTGCATGCACAGCGCCATCTTTAACGACAGCTATGCAGGAAACATAGCTAAAATGGTGTTGATCAGTGTGTCTTGCAAAAGCTTCCACATTCCTTGAACTTTGTTATACATTTTGATTTGTTACAACTGCAGACTTTAGGTGTTTTATTGGGATTTCATGCGATAGACCAAGTCAGGGTAGTATGCATTGGGTGTTTGCTTTATCTGTATGTTTAATTTTTATTTGTTTAACATTGATCACCATCGTATCACTCTTATTTTGTCATGCCAATGGAGGAAGAGAAAGCAATATCAGCTTCAAAAATCTATACACTCATGAAAACAATTGTACGTATCAGCCCAATTTGTTGGGAAGTTGCACTCAATTTTAGTCCCACACATTATTAATTAGAAATCTTCTGTTCAGGGAAATGAGGGTCGCAAAGTGACACCTAGTGCCCGCCTACCAAAGTTTGGTTTTTGCAAACCCAGGTGACAAATTAAATAGCAGCCATGAAAAACCAGAGCAATGATCCCATTTATGCTATTGCTTTTCCTCTTTTAAAGGTGAAATTGTAGATTCTGTCAAATGATGTGGTAGCAGCAACTACTCGTATGTCCTCCTGTGCTGCCATGTTTATTTTGTGGACTCCACTGCTCTTCCTCACATTTATGGGGGATTCTCCAACTGGCATAAAATAGGTGATTTTTTATTCATGCTTTGCTTACTAGACACAAAGACATCCATCATACAAAAAATGTATGATAGATAGATTTATAATACACTACTCAAAATCATTAAAGGAACACTTTGTAATCAGAGTATAGCATCAAGTTAATTAAACTTCTGGGATATTGATTTGGTCAGGTGAGTAGTAGAGAGGGTAGTTAATCACTTTCAGCTGCTTTTGTGTTAATTAAATTAACAACAGGTGCACTAGAGGGGCAACAACCACTAAATGACTAAATGACCACTAAATGTAACTTTTTTCTTTTTTAACCTCTGTCTACTTGCGACCACAACAGCTGCCACGTGACAGAAGAGCTAGTGGCAGGTTAGCAGCGTTAGCTCCATGGAAGGAGGTGTTAAGGGATAGCTCTGTGTCGACACCTTGAAGCTTTCTCTTTCTGGTTCGCTTTCCTGAAAAGAGATAATTCGGGACAAACTCTTTAAATAACACTTCATAACGTATCTGTATTAAATAACCAGGAGACATGACCGATTTTGATAGAAACTGTAATCTTACTGGGATCAGAGACGTTGCTAAGGGTTACAGAATGGCCGCTGCTCACAAACCATGCTCACTTCTCAGGAAGTGGCCTTGATTAACAGTTAAAGAAGCTTTTTATACATCTCCAGTCTGCCACATCATTACATTTTACATCATACATGTTAGCAGATGAGGAGACATCCATGTTTTCAGCCATATCACAATATCACACTTTGTGCTTAGCTGAAGGACACCGCTCTCATTCCATTCCCAAATCTTTGTCACCTACAGAAGGAAGATGATAACTGTATATCCGGACAGATTAACTGTCCTAATAAGATAAACCACTGGGGAAAACATCGATTCTAAAGCGCAACAGGCAGCTAATATTAGGGTATAATAACCTCACACATCATCAATGATAATTATCCTGATAGAAGGATTAAAATGAAAAAAAGATAGACATTGGTTGTCATTTTCAAACACCTCATATTTCCTTTGAATGTACAGATAATTAGATGAATACCATTTTATATTGACTCTAAAACTTAGATTAGCATGCTAATGTGACATGTGATTTTAAAAGAAATGCAAAAAATTTGGATTTCCATCACTGTATATTATATCTACATTGGATTCGCTTAAGAAGGTTCATGGATAAGGGAGGCTAGAAAACATTTCCATGAACCAAACTGGTCAGTAGAAAGAGTTGTAGAAAAGCGCAGATAAAACGGTAAAACCTTCCTGCTGATCTTTTTGATAACATCTGCTAAAGCAGTTTTGGGTCCATCTCCAGGTTCTGCTCTCTGGCTGGTGGGCTGGTTGATGAATCTCCATTCTGACCACATCCTGAGGAACCTGAGGAAGCCCGGCGAGACTGGCTACAAGATTCCCAGAGGTAAAGGCTTTCTCTCACTCTGCATGTTTGAGTTTAGAATCAGAACTTTACCAAATGGACCCAAGAACTAATTTGGCTCAGGATGTTCGCATGTCAACGATGACAAAGACATTTGAAGACGTGGAGATTGTTTAAAACCATGAATAAAGTTTAAAAGGTCTGACAGATTTTTTACATTTTTTTATTAATTCAGTGTATGTCTGAACATATCCACCTCGCCTGGTTTTTTCTAGACCTATGGCAACATTTATTCTGATTTTTGAAAAGTTGAGATTTTTTTTTTAGCTGACTTTTTGGTCTTTATGAGAGCACTTTCTCTGACCCATCACTTTCCAGAAAATAATGCAAAATGTAAAACTCAATCTGAAAAAAAACATTAGAAAATATCAAATCTGTAAAAGAAATAATAAAAATTGAAAAACTAACAAAACAGCAAACTTACTCTAAAAACCTTTTTTTGTGGTTAAGAATTTTATTAAAATTTCATTTTCAGACTAATTTTATTCCAGTTTTCTATTTACAAAACACTCTTTGCTTGCAACAACGTAAAAAAAAAGATTCCCTCCATAGAATTTCTGCCAGATGTACGAATTCGAGTCTGAGCCTTTTTGAGCAAGTGGGTTGTAAAGTTTCAAGGAACATATCGCCTCCTACTGGTGTGGCAGGGAAATTACATTGGCCTTTGTGCACAGAGATCCAATTAAAATATTCTGCAGGTAGAAGAGAATAGAATTTAACTTTATTGTCATTACACCGTCACAGTGCAGAGCAACGAAATAAACTCTCTGCATTTCACCCATCCCCTTGGGGAGCAGTAGGCTGCCGTTGTGCGGCGGCTGGAGCAGTGTGGGGTTAAAGGTCTTTGCTCAGGGACGCAGAATGTCAGTCCGTGGGAGTGGGGCTTGAACTTCGTTCTAACAGAAATTAAAACTAACCTTTACTTCAGTGGATTGTTGTCATGTAAACAGAGCCTCAGTTTAAGCTGTTTGTTCTAAGCTCTGGTCGCTGAAAGTTTTCAAACCTAAATGTTCCTACTACATTAATATAAAGACACTTCAACATGTGAGGTGAGGATCTTAATTTAACCCAGGGGTTGGTAACCCTTGGTAACCCGCGGCTCCGGAGTCAAATACAGCTCTTTAGCGCCCCCTTACGGCTCCCTGCATCTTTTTCAAAAATTTATGAAAATCAATTGTTTTTGCTTATTTTAATATGTGTGCAGGAGGTCAAACAAAAATTGTTTTCCAATGCTGTAAACATTTGTATAATAAATATATTTAACCAATAATTTGCGTCATAGCCACAGCGATTAGTGGTCATAACTTGCAACCAGCACTGCGCGGTGCCAGGCAAAAAAAGTGGTGGGTGTGTCTCGGACCATGGATCCCAAAGAGAAAAAAAGAAGATAGCTGATCAGAACAGAGGATTCAAAGAATGGAGCGAATCATTTGCTTCCATTATCAATACGGAAGGTTTGCCTGCATTTTTACTTTGTAATGAGAGGTTGTCAAAAAATAAAAATAAAAATTTGGAAAGGCATTTCCAGGGAATGCAATCTAAATATGCAGCCGACCATCAAGCTGGGAGGGAGAGAAAAAGTGCAATTGCAGAACTTCTGGATGAATTAGGGGAGCGCAAAGATAGATTTAAGAAGTATCTTGCATCTCCAACACTGCTGCTAGTTTTGTTGCAAGGATGGAAAACAGTCCACAGATCAAACAGTTAGCGCTCTGATGCAGGGATGGGAACTTTCTTCCAATTTTTCCTTAAATCCTGAAAATATAAATCACACCAAGGAACGGTGATGAAGGAGAATGTGGGATAGAGAGCTGTGCTCTGATGGATGTCAGTTCCTGCCTGGTTCCTCATGACTCAATCAACTCCTCCCAACAGAAACACGTCCACCATAGAGAGATTCCTTTATCGTGTTTCTATTATTTCATCAATGCAACAAACCCTAAGCCTTGTGGGGAAGGGTGATGAAGCAGCACGCAGTTAGAGCATTCACTGCTCTTCCCTCACCTCATGCTGCTGTGACATTTGCATTTAATCATAAATGCTTATTATATATCTAAGCCCACATAGTCCATTTCCATAGAGGGATAATACATTTAGAGGCCGTTACCAGGCATATATAAGACTTTTACATTTTTGCGGCTCTAGACAGATTTATTTTTTGGGGTTTTTTTTGGTCCAATATGGCTCTTTGAGCAGTGTGGGTCGCCGACCCCTGATTTAACCAAACATCTGTACAGCTGTGATAGCTGATAGCGCTGAAGTCTGTCTAAAGGTTACACGGTAAAAACCTGAGGTGAATTTTTTGGAACGCCCACCATGAGATCGAATGGCTGCATCGATTGTAAATATGTAGCTAGATGAGCCAAGCTTATGCTGAAACATGCCTGCTTCCTGTCCGTACATGCACACAAGTTCATCCTCATACTAACAAAACAGATCAAATCTGGAAGCATATTTTTCCTACTATTTTTATTTAATTAATAACTACTTATTTTAATTTTGCCTGGAAGTAGTTCAGATTTTCTTTAGAAACAAGTACATATACATACTATAAAACATTTTATCATTTTTTAAATTATGATTATTTTTTTCTGATGTAGACTACTTTGAATTGTCTCTGAACTCTGTGCTATAAAAATAAACTTACCTCGCCTTACCGGCATGTTTAAACTCAGCCTAAATGCAGAGTGGCAGCATGAAACTGGGAAGTTTGCTGCCAGTTTTGATGTTTTCCTTGCAGATATTTCCACATGCAATGAAAGTACCAGATCTTGTGATTTAAAAGTTTTTTGGTTTGGTTTATTAAAATGTAATTTTTGGGAAGTCAGGATTGTTTTCCATCAATTCACACCAGCTTCCATAGCTCAGAGTGACATCAGTAGCTCTTTGTGTAACACCACCAGCTGCAAACATTTAGCATGTTATATTTTCATTGTTTGCTGTGAAACATAATCATTTTACAAGCATGTTTTGCAGTTTTAAGTATGTCGTCCTTTTAATTAAGTTCACCTCCCAGAGGAGATGAAAGAAAACAGCTAGTTTTTTTTTTTTATTAAGGATGCATTATAAATGTAAAGTGAGGAAGCAAAATTGATGAATCTGATCCGGTAGGAAACAAATCATATTAGATTTTTAAGGCATAGATCCAGTGCTCATGGAGGTATTTGTGTAAATATAGCTGACCAATCAGGCTGGGAGTTATTCCTTGTAGTCATCAGAGACTCAGCATGATCAGCTTGTTCTTGCATATATATTTTTTGTAGCACCAGCCTGAAGGTTAAACCATTTGTGTTCTGGATTTGTGAAGTCTGCAGAGATGTTAGCAAACTTTTCCCCTCACCTTAAACCTGTTCAAGTCTAAGATGGAGGGTTCTTTAGCTTTAAACTCATCACAGCAGCCGGGTCCAAAGCTACATCCGCTGTCTGTTCCATCAAACATCAACGGTTGTCCCTGTCCTCCACCCCGCAGGCGGAATGTTTGAGTACGTGTCCGGAGCCAACTTCTTGGGCGAGATAACCGAGTGGGCCGGCTTTGCTCTGGCGGGCCACTCAGCCCACAGTTCAGCTTTCTCCATCTTCACCGCAGTGGTCCTGGCCAACAGGGCTGTGGCCCACCACAAGTAAGAATAACATGCCTGCTCAGTGGGGAAGGTTTCTTTGGGTGAACGTACACATTGTAAAGAACATCCTTTTTTTTTTTTTCTTGTATTTCAGATGGTATCTTGCTAAGTTTGAAGACTATCCTAAAAGCAGGAAAGCACTGATCCCCTTTCTGTTCTAGATGGCAGCAGATCCAGACTGGAAGGTATTCCTCACAAAACCTTCCCAGTTTTCTTTCTAATTTCCTGCCGATGAAAACAGACTGGCATGCCTGGAATTTAGGGCCGTTGTTTTTCAGTTAGATAATAATTTGAAGAGACTTGACCTTTAGAAAAAAGAAAAAAACAGGAAAATACAACAAACTCAGCTCAAATGTAATTAAAGTTATGCGGCTGCAGCAGAAAATATGATATGTGGCGCCCGGCAGTGAACCATGCATGAGAGGAAGTGAACTGCAACTGCTGGATGGAAAACAAACCGGGAAGACTAAAGCTCTACGTTCACCTCGAATAAGGATGGTTTTTCTGTCAGCCTCATGATGGGAGATATATTTATAGATATCACAGAAGCCAGTAGGAGGAGTCCGTGGAGCAAAGCGTAACGGTGAAGGCTGGCCGAGGAGCTGCAGGGAAAACCGTCCAATCGGACATCAAGCTCCTCCTCCCAATAACTCAGTCATGCCTGAAACAAGGAGATGAACAGCATCCCTCCGTTAGGGTTCCTGCCATTCAACAAAGAAGAGAACTTGATGAATAAATGTGGAGAGGGTTTTTTTTTAACTGCTTGTGCTGATGATGTGCAGAGCTTAAAACAGACGGCAGCTCAGAGAAAATGCTGCCGATCCTCATGTCTCTTACCTTCTGCCATCATGGTGACTGTTTTTGTTAGTTAGTTAGAGAAATGAAGTCTTTGTGATAACTGGAAAATGATTTTTACACTTCTGGATTTATAAAAATAAAGTACATACATTAAATGCTGTTGTCTATTTTATAAAACCATGTTTCCTCATTGGAATAGTGTGTTTTTTAATTGTTGCCTTCCTCCTGTGGCCCTGCATGGCTTTTGTTTGTCTTTCTTTAAAGAGGCCTTCATTGAAAAGCTGGATTTATACTCTAGACCAGAGGTCTTCAAAAGGGGCTCCACGGAGGTACTGCATGGGGGTTGCAAAAGTTTTGGTTGATTAGACATTTTTTTTTATATTCCCCCCTGCAATTTTTTTCAAGTAATTGAAATGTCTTTAAATCCACATTATTATGAATTCAAACAGATAAATGGAGGCAGAATATGTCTTTCAGTCATCAACGCACACATTCAGTGACACACAGGAGCTCATTCAAACTGGGCACCGTTTCATTCACAACACCTGTTCCATCAACCAGGAACCAGAATCAGAAATACTTTAATAATCCCAGGGAGAAATTACTTTCATTACATGACTTCATCTGTAATAGAGTGACTATAGAACCAGATTGATATAAAACAATTTCATACCATATATATAATTAGGGGGTCCCTGCTCCATCTCGCCATCAGTTTGGGGCACCTTTGCCTGGAAAATGTTGAAGACCCCTGCTCTAGACTACAAATGAAAAAGATTATTTGGCTAATTCTGACTTTTTTAACTCTCTTAACTTATTAGATTACACTGCTCCCTATCAAATAATAAATCAAATCCAAATACTGAGGCCAAATTACAAACAGGTTGACTGATTCAGGTAACTTCTGAGAAGCAGCCGATGACTCTTGCTTTTATTTAGGGTTGTCTTAGCAAAGGAGGTGGAATCTATTTCATAATGTAAACAATTATGCACAGCTTAGAGTTGGTCTGTTGTATAAAAACTAAATTAATTCTCATGATTTTTATGACTGTAATATAAAAGGTGAAAAGTTTAAGGGATGTGAATCTTTTTGTAAGGCCTTGTAGGTCAGGTGGGTGCTACATTAGCGTCATGGTATATATAGCGCTATTAATTCTGTTGTGTTACAGCCAGGTTCATGAATAGTAAATACAGACGCTGCTTCTAAAAGTGACAAATGGCGACAACCCTGGGCTGCAGGAGCCTTCGCAGATTGACGTCCTTCATATTCCAGATCCTTGCTGCTGTCTCTTTTTTTCGTCTCCAGACTATTCCCCCCATACATCCTCTTTAGTTACACTTCTTGTAATTGCACCAATATGTTACACTGGCAGTTTTAAATAAGACTCCCACTTGGTTTATCTTTGGGCTGATACTGCCCCCCCCCTCCACCCCTGCCTTTTGTAGACAAAAATCATGACAGAAGGGCTCAATCGATAAAGTTCTCTGTGTTCAATGTGAAGATTTACCTAGCCTATGCATCTATTGTGGTATTTAACAAAACACAATTTGCAACTTGTTGAGGCATTTAATTTGGTTACATTACATTTAACAAGAGTAATACACTGCATTTCTCACTCCAACTCTTCGGGTGAAGGTAATGCGCTTCAAACAGGTTTGCTGCCAACAGAAGGGTAGAGTTAAAGGGGTTATAGAATGCAAAACCGAGTTTCCATTGTCATGTCAGATGAATAATGATAGTTCAGTGGGTGAAATGGACGTACAGAGAAGTTCAAACCCTATCAACACCTGCTTTCTCTGAAAATCTCACAATTGTAAACTCCCGCCATAAAACGGGCGAATCCAAATGAATCCCCGAGTTGACGTAAACTGGCGGATGTTGCATTATTTGGTTCTGGCCTGTACTTTTGTCACACCCTGAAATGTACATACAGACCAGCCCACTGGTTCACTTGCCCGAGAACATGAATAGAGGTAGATGTAAGACATCAGTTTAGCTGTTTAGCCTACAGTTGGGTTTATTTCTACAAGAATTACAAAGCAGGCAGTTTCTCTGTTGAAAATGAGCCAGAACCACGGGTGTAAATGCAGTGTTCCAGGCTGAATGGAGGAAGATGAACATTTTCACAGTCTTCCCAAGGATCAGAAGACTCGACAGGCATGGATTATTTTTGCTTATCCGAAGATCTTTGCAAAGTTTGATGCTCAGCTGTTCATTTGCTCTAAGCATTTTACCAAAGACAGCTTTCAAAATCATGGACAGTTCAAAGCAGGATTTGCTAAACTTCTTTTACTTAAACGAGGGGCTGTTCCGACCATAAGGCCATCACAACCGCAAGCTGGAAGTATTTTTTTATTTCTTTGGGGGGATGGGGAGTGTCGACTGCTCGGCCGCTGACTGGATAGGACATCAGCAGAGAGCCGTGAGGAGGGGGAAAGCACCGGGCTGCCATTCGGTCGCTCCTGCCTCCGTCCACCGGGGTTCCTGGATCAGACCCGGAGCTGACGCCGTGTTTCGAGTACCAGGGGTGTTTCGGCTAAGTGCTGCACTGTAGTCGACCAAAATCCTGGAAGATTTTGAAATTCCCCCCGCACATTTTTTTTAGGTATAAAAAGTTTGACATGTCCGAGAAAAAGAGGGTGTCTGGTCACCCTACCATTTCAACAATTTCAGTGTTTCAGTGAGTGAGTGCTTGTTGCTATGATGCGTCTTTGCTCAGCAGATTCGCTCGTTGTAAACCAGCCAATCAGCGCACAGCTCATCTAAATATTCATGAGCATACCATAAAAGGAAGAAAACCTGTCATTTCATTCTAGGGCTTTTAACCAGGCTTGCGTTAGGGCTGATAGAACAGCAAATATGCCATTTTCAGCCTAACCAATGTTACACACTCAATTAAGAGACCTTAAGGACCAGCACCAAATACCCTATGGAATCATGCTATGACCCCTGTAATGCTAGCACGCAGATCAATGCATGCAAGTAGAAGCAAGCACTTTTTCACACACTGGGTGTGTTCGATTTTAAAGACTGCATCCTTCAAGGACCTGGTCTATCTGGAGACCGGAAGAGTTTTGGCCATGGATTCAAACAGGACCAACCTTTCTGTGGCTTTCACCACCTGTACGCTCTGTCGCCTAGCAACCATGAGAGTTTTCACACAAGGCAGGAAAAGAATGAATACCGAAGTTCTCACTGCTGTTTATATTTATTTTTTTACATTTTCGAGGAGCTTCAACACCAGTACCGTATCAGATCACACTGCAGATATATTAGAATCTTTCCTTAAATAACAGCCAGACCCGGAACTATTTACATACTTGGATTATATTAAACTGCATTAACATTCACCAATGTTCGGCACCATTTACCTTTTACTGCATAATGAGGAGTCTTCCAATCCGAACAGACCTCGGCGCCATGCTGTGACGTAATCGGCCTAAGAATCTGGCCTTCTGAGGCCCCTGAATTGGCCCTGGGGCTCACTGACAGAAGCAAGGCTGACATAAAGTGGCACTACCTGTGCCTCTGACCTCCAAAATAACTCCCCACAGCCAGAAGAACTTGTGCCGCTGTTCTGTCAGATCAGCATACCCCATCAGACCAGCATACCAATAGTCAATCCGCATGCGCAAGACGTTAGATTTGCATAGGCGTCCGTTAGTCCAGTTTATTCCTTTAGTTTATCCCCATTTAGACTTTTAGTTTTGTATGAAAAATACACTTTAACTATCCCGATGGGCGTGCATCCCTTTAGTCATATACAAAAAAACAATATAACATCAGATCGTCTTACATTTCAAAAAACACCAAAAAGTAAGGAATTAGTTGTTTTTTTTTTGCACATGACTAAAGAGATACATGCCCGTTGAGGCAGTTTAAAGTGTACTTTTCGTACAAAACTAAAGGGATAAACAGGTGTTGACTAAAGGTATACTGGTCTGATGGGGTATGCTGATCTGACAGAACACCGCCTTAAACTATGACAATCAATGCTGTGATTTGGCTGTTGGGAAGACGCACTTGTTGCATTATATAGATATAGGATACAGAATCTTTGGTCATAAAAAAAAAAGCGTTTTACAACCAGTAAAGTTCAAAGAGTAGACTGGACCCTTTCTCGTTAAGCATTATTGAGTTGAATCAGATGATAAAGGTACAAAAAAACTGTCAAAATGGTGAAAGCAAAGAATGGAAGCATAACAATAATTGACATTAAAGGTCTCTTATTTAAAGTCATGTAATTTTTGTTTTTATTCTAAAGAGAATAATTTTCCAGATAAGATTCTTCATTTTTTATGCTTCTTTTTTTTTTTTTTTGATTGAAAGCCTGAAGTTAGATCTACTGTTATTTACCAGGAGCTTTAAAGGGACACTATGCAACATTTTTCAGTTAATTAATGTGTTCCATAACGTTATGGATGATTAAATGAGTCATTTCAGGTTGAACAAAGTTATTCTCGGCTGCCCTGGTGGTCTGTGGGGGAAATACCGCACTTGCAATTGCAGGAGCACCGACCCGCACCCACAGGCTCAGAAGTCTCGCGAGAGTCAGTCTTGCTTTACGGCGAGAACTGCTACACGCCCCCAGTTAAAAGCATTCTCGTTGCTAGCACAGTGGCGATCTTTGTGCAGTTATGCTACGTTCACGCAGCAAAAGCAGCAAAATCGTGTCTGCTGCTTCCTTTTTGCTGCTTGTACCAGTTAGTTCTGACGCGGCTGAAGCAGCTTTGCTGCTCTGGCTGCAAAAGTGTGTCTGAGGTGCGTTGGGCGGAGCTTCACTATCCTTTCTCTGCCTTGCAGCTATATTTGCTGTGATCAGTGGGAATAAAGTAGTTTTAATATGTTTTTAAGTGAGAAAATACACCTGAAAACTTCATCAGTGCAGTCAGTTAATTCAGATTATTATCCTGCCTTCAATATTTTTTCTGTCGGAGCCGCTCAGACCCCCACATACCAGGGATGCGCCGACAGTATGGATCCCTTCATCAGCAGCGGTTCACCGCGGCAGCTGGTAGGTGTTTTTCATCTAAATAATCCAAACTGCATTTCTGCCGGCAGATTTCTGCATTTTAAGTTAATTTAGGCGTCAATAAACTGTTTAAGAGGAGAGATCATCAGCGCTGTGTCTCTCTCCCTGCGTTAAACGCACCCGACGCGCTGCTGCAGCCGCTCAGACGTGCTGCGCCTGCATCTCAAAACGCGCCGCAGGACCTTTTGCTGCGCCTTGATGCGCGTCAACCATTGACTTTGCATGTAAACTCGCTGCTTCTGTCGCGCCAGCTACATCCAGTGTGAACGCAGCATTAGTCATTCGCTGCTAAGCTCAAAACAACCGCGCCTGGCTTGACGGAGAAACCAGGAGAACAGCTGAGCATATTTACGACAGTGCACTTTTACTTTCGCCCTCTGGAGGGAGCCTCACTGGAAAATCAACACCGGTTGCATAGTGTACCTTTAAGGAATGTTTTTCTGAATAAATAGCCTGTAAAAAACAAAACAAAAATTGCATTTGAAATTTTGACATAAAGTAACATTTTCTTGTACCATGAATACCCAACGCTGCAGTAATTCACTGTAAAATACATCATTTGCAGATGTTAACATAAAAAATTGTAAAATATTTTTGCCTGCTTTATACCTTTATATATTATTACCTTTTTTTCACTTTTATATTTTAGGAATTTAAATCCTTAATTTTCTTATTCAGATACTTTTAAAGACATTTTTTTCTTTTTTCGAATATAAATGTTTTTCAAAGACATGATTTCCAGAACTTTTTTTTATTTTCTGCCCTTGAATAATATTTTTTTTCATTTCAGTACAGTAAACTAAAAAGTTGCATACATTGACCTCTGTTCTTTCATTTATTCATTATGGCTCCCAGTAACTTATTAAAATTCACATTTTAACATCAAAAATAACTTTAGACTGCCAAAGTTGTATCAAAAAGGCAAAAGTTTTCAGCAAAACATTTAATTGAAAAGCGAATCAGGTGACATCAAAAACTGTTCTTTAAAAAATAAAAAATGTAGGCATTTATATAATCTCAGTGTAATGTATGTATATATATATATATATATATATATATATATATATATATATATATATATATATATATATATATATATATATATATATATATATATATATATATATATATATATGTGTGTGATTCATTTTTTTTATGTTGCACTGAAAAATATACATATGCCTTTAGAAAAGGAACAAAATGTTCTAATACTTGAACTGTTCTCCCAGCCCATAGGGGGTGCCATTGAGCACTATTTCTTTAATTGCAATCTATATGTTTATATGATGCATACAAAGCCTTCTAAAAAGGAAACGAGATGTGTTATCAGTGGCTTTGTTAGTAAACATTTAGAGGAAAACACTTAACACTGTTTTCATGTGTTTATAAGTGTGAAATAGCTGTTGATTATTGAATCACTTGCCACTAATGTGAGGTAAATATCTGCAAAATACTGCAGATTAATTGTCTTTCAACCCACATCCTTCCTTAGACAACTGCTGCCTCTTGGATATTAGCAGCCATTACAATCTTCCCTTGAAGTGTGCTGTGTTTCCCTGCCTTTCTTTGTGTTTCTAAAGAACATGTTACATATATTTGCTCCCGTTTCCACCAATGATGTATTTTCTATTAAAGCTGACAAGGTAAACCAGACAGCTGACAGCCATATCCCTCTGAGTCCAGTCTGTCTCTTGGCTGCCTGCGTTTTGACTTCATTTCCACCAGCTTACAGTGTGAGCGAGCCGCTGTGTGCATGCCTGAGCGTTACATATTCTAGCTGACACACAGCTTCCCTTAGGGAGGTTTCCTTGACTGGGTCACATGGTAGAACAGAATGGGGGGTGGAAATTATGCTTTGGATCCCATCTCTTCCTCCTTACATGCATGTAGAAAGGTTTGCTTGGCCTTAATCCGCTTGTTGCATGTAGAGAGCATTATGAATGGTGGACATCATCTCCTGGTCAGGAATGGCTATAGAAATAAACAGAAAAGAAATAATGTCCGTCTTACTGACACGGCAAAAACGAAGAATTCCCACGCTTCTAATGGTTTAACATAAACGCTTGTGTTTGTGTTAACCCCTTTTTACTCTGTTACCCCTCAGTTACAATTATTGTAACATAGAAGTCCTAAGCGGAAAGCCAGAGAGATTATGTAAGGGAACACAGGAGAAGACCCATTTAGAAGATTAGGTCACACTGCTGACAGACTGGTAATTAGGTTTTTCCAAGCTTCTGATGTTTCGCACACCACAGCTCCATCTACCATCTAACTATTGTAAAAATCACCTGAAACCTTCCCGAGACTTTCTGCCAACTAAAACTGAGCTCCGGACGAGAGAAATAACCAGATCAGCAGCTCCCACTGAGCTGGGAAAATCCACACCTCAGGTGTTGACGGTACAGCTGTTAGTTTTGTGCTCCACAAATGAGGCTTTTCTGAAAGAGTACCAAGAAGGCTGCCACTTCTGAAAGAGATTTAGAAACATTAAGTTTTTCTCTAGTAAGGAAGAAATGTAACCCAAAACAAATTGCCACTACTTTTATTTCACTCACAATGAAGCATGGTGATGGCAGCATTATGCTGCAATAGTTGGAGTCAGCAGGGAAAATGAAGCGACGCAGACTTATTACGAATTGGAACAAAATATAGGGTACTTTTTTCAGATTTGTATTTATTCCAATTTTAAAAAAAAGAAGTTCCTATGTTATGTAAAGTAATGAAATATATTGAGGTTAAATACTTGTACATATTTAAAGTACTTTCTCCATACAGCCTGGGTTGGGAGGAAGATTTCTATTTTCTTTTTTTTTTTTACTCCTTTAAGAACTGCGATATGTATAAACAGATAGACCCCCTGAATGGACCAAACCAATTTAACAAACTACGACACTAATTTACTTTATTTATACTATTTAAATGTGTTATTAAATCTTTAAGGGAAGCAGTTTGTGGTTAGGATTCTAGTGTTTGTCATTCAGATAGGGATCCCTGTAGAAGATTATGGCAGGCCGCTTTAACATTTATTAACTTGACTGAATATGTAGTCCAGATGTCTCAAACAGATTTCTTCCTAGTCATAATTACATTTCAGATATCTTAAATAACAATCTTCCTATCTAAACTTTTTTTTTCATATATCTAAAATAAAATTATGACCAGTAACAATTGGATTACAGAGACCTGAAATTCATTTTTAGACAGTCAGAATGTTTATTTTAGATAGGAATAATATTATTTTGGATATCTGACAGTAACAGCCGAATACACATGTATGGGGGAAAGTGGCATCATTTGTACAAGTAAAAATTATATCTGAAATGTTCATTCAAGATAGGAAGAATACTATTTAAAATATCTGAAACACATATCCGGTTAAGCGAAAAAATTTGATTCCAGATTACTTAAAGTTAAATTTCTACCGGTAGAAATGTTATTAGTGATATCTAAAATACAATTCTGACTAGGAATTGTGACTAGGTAGAATGCTTTAGTGCTTTCTCTAATATAAATGTGACTAGTCAGCCTGCCTATTTTTTATGCTATTCAAAATATGTTTTTAAGTATATAAAACTGCATTTTGAATAGGCATTATTAAAATGTAGATATCTGAAATCATAATTTAACTAGCCATATCAACAATTGATGAATCTGTGATGACATTTCTACTAGCAGAAATATATTTTTTGATGTCAATAATTGGATTTCTGGATATCTAGAATGTTATATTCATTTTTTATATCTGAAGTTGTATTTTTTACTGGTAATAACTGTATTATGGAGATCTAAAACTGGAGTTCTTCTTCGTCAAAATTCTGTTTTAGATAGGAGAATTGTTTATTTTAGATAGGAAGAATGTTATTTTAGATAACCGCAAGTAAAAGGCTACACCCTACACATGAATGGGTAAACGTTCATGTGTATTAATTTGTACCGGTAAGAATTACATTTCATATATCTGAAATGTTTATTTTAGATAGGAAGAATGTTATTTTAGATGTCTGAAATGTTCATTTTGACTTGAAAGAAATACATTTGAGACATTTGAATTATATATTCAGTCAAGCTAATAAATAATAAATTTCAAAATGGCAACCTAAACTTTATAAAGATTTCTATATATCTCTAAAGTTAATTCTTATATTTTTTTTATAATTTTTATATATATTTCTTGCTGGCAAAAAATTTATTTAGGATATCAATATTTACAGTTCTGACTAGTAGGAATGTAGATTTGACCAGGAAGAATCTTAATTTAGAGATCATAATTGGAACAAAAGGGAGGATAGTCTTTCTAATAAATGTCAAATCGGCCTGCCATAGCTTACATGCTGCCACCTACTGCTGATGGTCGGAAAAAACATGAATTCATTGAACCCGCTGAACTTCTAGTAAGCTAAAAAAAATGGGGAGTAATACTGTATTGCATAAACTCCTCGCTTTTATAAATGTTCTATGAATCTAATACATTTGAATGTGCTTCATTTGTTCGACTGTGGTGGGAAAAAGGAGGAGCAGGAGTGGGTGGATGGGGGCGCAGTCATCGTTTAAAAATGGTGAAAAGCTGAGCACTGCGCATGCGCGCAGATTTGAAGAGACTACGCCATATTGGATTCCCGTAGGTTTCACAGCATTCTTAGCAGCTTACGAGGAACAGTTTTTATTAATGGTCCCGTTATCAGTTTAATTTTTTTATTTATTTCACCTCTCGCAGCAAAACCCCGAACAGTACAGCGAGCCACGTTAGATCCAGGCAGCGGCGCAGATTCAAAACGGGCTCGCTTACGACAGGTTACTTGTCGGGGGAGGGGAGGGGGGGGAGGTTACCAGTCATCGGACTTGAATGGATCCGAGGGTAGCTTGGATCCAGCCGGAGCAGAAAGGACCTGCGAACGCCTTATGGATGCAAATCTGGGAGACCTCTCAGGGAGTGAGGACGCTCTCCGCTCACAAGCCGAGCCACGCTCAGTGTGTGAGCTATGCGGCTTTAATGGCTTTAAATAATGCGGCGGCATCGTGCAAGAGCGTCCGCAGCCCCAGCAACGGCCGGAGTAACGGCAGCGGCCATCGCGGCGTCGTGAGCTGCTCCGCGAACAGCAGCGGCAGTACAGGCGGGACACCGATGTCCAACGGGAACCTCCCAGCGAAGGAAGACACCGAGGTAAAGACGCCGATCCAGAAGCCTGCTTCTGCCTCCCAGGAATCGGGGACAGAAAGTCCCATTTCTAGCAGCTCGCTCTACGAAAGGACCTCGGGTGGAAATGTGGGGGGGATCGGCGGTGGCGATCTAGGCGACAGCGTGGAAAACGACGCCGACCTGTATCATCATCAACGCAACCTGGACGCTTTTAATCTGCAGCGGATCTGCGCGAAGCAGCATCAGGTTCACTCCGCTGCAGCGGATCACCACACACTCGGTCTGCATCCGGACCGGAGGAAAAGCGACAACAAGGCCAGCACCTATGGGATGAATTACCTGCTTTCGAACTGCACTAATGGAAATCATGTGAATTGGACGCCGTGGAAGAAGAGGAAATACAGCTCTGGAGTGCTCGGGTGAGTAACGCCTGTCTTTCTGTCCACTATTCAAGACTTTTAGCTTACATTCATCAAAATATGTTTAACTAAATTAAAAAAGTACAACAACACAGTGGAGTAGTTAACCGTTTATTTAATACCTCTGGGTTTTTTTTTCTGCTTTCTGTCCCTTAGCTGGACTAGCAGGCGTACTGCCGTTGAGCAGCGTACGTGAACGCAGCAGCCGCGTTCAAATTCTCCACTTGTTCCATACGTAGCGCTGTTCTGTCAGAGACCAAGTATGGCAGGCCGTTTTGACATTTATTTATTCATTTGTTGATCTCTAAAATAAGATTCTTCCTATTCAAAACTACATTCCTATTAGCCAGAGATGTACATATACCGTAGATATCCTTAATTACATTTTTGCTGGCAGAAAGTACATTTCAGGCTGCCAAAAATATGATTGTACTAGTAAGTCTAAACTTTCAAATATCTAGAAATCTTTACAAATTTTAAGTGGCGTTATTAAAATTGTGATATCTGGAATTGTAATTTAACTAGTCATAGAATAAGTAGATGATGGCTTTAATTATATTTGTGCTAGCATAATTATATTTTAGATGTCAAGAATTGGATTTCTGGATATCTGTAATGTTATATTAATTTTTGATAACCGAAATAGTATTATGGAGATCTGAAATTAGAATTCATCCTTTTAGGTCATTTTAGATAGGAAAAATGTTTATTTTAGATATCTGGAAGTAAAAGCCCAATACACATGAATGGGAAACGTAATGTCATCTGTACTGGTATTTAAGGTATCTGAAATGTTAATTTTGAATAGGAAGAAATTCATTTGAGACATGTGAAATATATATTCAGTCAAGCTAATAAATGTCAAAATGGCCTGCCATAAACATACCCAGTCATACCAATTTACCCCTTTAGTTTAACCCTAATTACCCCTTTAGTTTATCGCAGTTTACCTCTTTAGTTTATCGCAGTTTACCCCTTTAGTTTATCGCAGTTTACCCTTTTAGTTGATCGCAGTTTACCCTTTTAGTTTATCGCAGTTTACCCCTTTAGGGTCTCGCAGTTTACCCCTTTAGTTTATCCCAATTACCCCTTTAGTTTATCCCAATTTACCCCTTTAGTTTATCCCAATTTACCCCTTTAGTTTATCCCAATTTACCTCTTTAGTTTATCCTAGTTTACTTCTTTAGTTTATCCCCATTTACCCCTTTAGTTTATCGCAGTTTACCCCTTTAGGGTCTCGCAGTTTACCCCTTTAGTTTATCCCAATTACCCCTTTAGTTTATCCCAATTTACCCCTTTAGTTTATCCTAGTTTACCCCTTTAGTTTATCACAATTTACCCCTTTAGTTTATCACAATTTACCCCTTTAGTTTATCCCTTTTTACCTCTTTAGTTTATCCTAGTTTACCTCTTTAGTTTATTCCCATTTACCCATCAATTTATCCCCGTTTGTCCCTTTAGTTTATCCCTGTTTACCCCTTTAAAGTCTAACTTTCGTACAAAACTAAATGAATAAACTAAACAACCTCAACAGACGTGTATCCCTTTAGGGATGTACAAAAAACTATTTAATGACTTTATTTTTTTGTGTTTGTTTTTTTTTTTTTTAAGCGTGTGGCGATCTGACCTTAAATTGTTTTGTTTTTTTTGTACTTGACTGAAGGGATATACGCACATTGATGTAGTTTAAAGTCTATTTTTCGTACAAAACTAAAGGGATAAAAGCCAATCTGACGTCTTGTATACTGGTCTGACAGAACAGCTGCTTTACCTGTTTGACTTTCTAGTTTTTAAGCGTTTATTTTCATTATGGTTGGTTGGTTTGCGTGTTACATAAAACTCTATCGCGTTTCAAAGACTAAAACTTGTCAGGTATGGACCAGAATCTTTAAATAAAGAGCAAATGTCAGCACAGAGAGTGTGTCTGCAGCCATGGGCAAGACCGGAAGTGCCCTGGTTTGTTTGCTGGTCACTTACATGGGGATGATGCAAAACTGGTGCATATATTTTTATAAGATGGACATACCTGCTAAGGTTTATGTTAAGTTTTTGGCATTTCTTTCTGGCAGTTGTTTGCATATTATTTCTTTTAGAGATAAAACAAATCCATGTCACTATAACCCGCACTATAGAGTACTAAATAGTTAGGCTGTTGGTTTAATGGCTTTCTTTTCTATCTTTTTCTTTCTTTTTCATTGGCAGGTTAGCTTGCGCTCTGCTGTTAAATAGCTACATGGATCCAGTCGCTGTATATGAATTGTCCTCCTGTTCACTACATAGTGGGCCAAGTAGTTCACTATGTAGTGCATGTGACCTATAAGGTTTGCATAATTCCTGGAAGATTGTGTGTTTCAATCTTTATTTATTTTCAAGACTCTTATTTGACGATAAAGTTTCTCTGAGTTGGCTGTAAATTTGGAAATGACAAATGAGATTTGCTATTTGTAGTAAGTAAACAAGGACATGTTTTGCACACATTAGGGATCAAAGTATTGTGTTTAAAAATCTAAAAATGTCTTGGATTTTATAACCCTCGTTAAAGGGCATAGGTGTAATTTTAATAATTAATTGTGTTTGGAAAGGGGTGGGGAATAAACTTGATTAGAATCATATTTAAAAAAAGAAATTCAAAATTAGTAACAGGTAAATCCAAAAGTAAAAGTTAATTGTTTTCATAAGTGCCTAAATTCTAGAGCCACCTGGAAGTTGATACTATATATGGCAAGAATTGCTACCTAAACATTTAATTCTAACCACAATGGCTATGTGTTATTATGAAGTTTTTATACAAGTATCTTTTTTATTTATCTATCATAGCTTGCTTTATTTGTCATTCTAAAATATTATCTGTTAGTTTTTAGCTCCAATACCCCAGATGGAATTTATCATATTGATACCATTTAGGTAAAATATGGCATTAGCTATAACCATAAGTGATAAAAATGTCCCTCTAACTGTTGAGAAGCCGCCCTAAGAAGGGTTTGATAATCGGGGGAAAAGATTTGCAGGTTTTATCCCTGAATGCTGGAGCGTTTCGCTGTCCCTGCTGCCATAACAGCGTGAGAAACCTGCGGGACCAAATGCTCCTTTCTGTAGTCTCATCCTGTATGCTGTGACATGCTTCCCCCGGTAGAAGCTGGATGTCATTTAAAAGAGCGTTGCTCCAACTGTAGCAGTTTGAGGTAGACGTACAGTAATGCAGCAAAGTGTAATCACATTTTGACCAGGAATATGCAGTCCCATTTTAACAGGATAGTTACAGGGACGGGTCAGGCTAAATGCTGTGAAACTGGGACTATGGAAACTGGCTCTTTTTAATATTTCTGCCCTGGAGGAATTATGAATGCAAGTTATGTGAGAATAACCTCGGTTTTGACCATTCTCCACAGACTCGATGAAGAGGTGAGGGACTTCTACAACTTCATGTGTCCCCGAACTGGAGAGGAATCTATGAGGAAGGAGGTGGTGAAGCGGATAGAGATGATCATCAAAGAGCTGTGGCCTGCAGCTGATGTAAGACAAACACATAGATCTACACCACTTCTATAGCGGCTGGATTTGAGCCTTTCTGAAAAATCATTGTTAGCTCTTCGGTAACAGACGCTTAATCGGGGAAAAAAAGAGCTTTTATTTTTATTTAAGGAAAAGAACAAATTTTCCTGCAGCGAATGACGTTATAGTTCTAAGCGCTGATCTAAATTCTGTGGATGATTTTCAGTTTGACACGTTGGTCCTGCCAATAAAATCTATAAAAATAAACAAAACCAGAAATAAACATTTTAGATAGTTTTTCTCTATACTGATTTTTGGTTAAATAAAATAAGAAACCCAGCAAATTAATGGGAAAATGGTAAATCAGTGTTTAAATGCACTCCCACCTACCTCCTTCTAAAGTTGGATTGTAATATTTGACAATAATTCAAATAAATCTCATATTTCAGATAGCATGGTTAGTCAGACGTGGTACAGTACTCGAGGAAGAGTAGCACTACTTGAACATTTTTTCACTTAAGTAAAAAAGTATTTGGTAGACACATACTTTTAGCTAGGAATATTACATAAGGCAATAGGGTGTGCACTTTGGTGTATCATATCTTTACGCGGTGCATGGGACTGTCCTACAAAGCATTAAAGGGGGGTAAAGGGGTATATTCCACCATAGAAAAGTTTGAAATTTAGACTTTCTGAAATGCTATTTCCTGCATTTTCAGTAGGTATTGTCCCTAAAAAAAATCCAAAATATTCATATAATTTTCAGGTATTTAATGAATTTTCGTAAACTTTTCAAAGTTTTGAGCTTACTTCTTGCGAACAGCATAGCATGCTCGGTCCCACGAACAAAATTGTCCGAAGGGACGTTAGATATTCCACCGTATTTCCATGGGAAATTTAGCCGTACCTCCCCAAAACCGTGTGTACAATTTTTTTATACTTTTAGTAAAGGACGTACAATGTACGCCTGTACGCATTGCTAGCTAATAGCCTGGGTAGAAAGGCTAAAAGACTACTGAGTAATTGTTAGATAATAACATCAGATTTAATGTTTATAAATGATGCTAGCAAACAGACTTTATGTGCAAGTTCTCTCATTTTAAAAACTCGGATGCCTGAAGAATACAAATAAATGAATGTAAATTAACACATTTGTGCAGAAGGAATACTTTTGCCAATTTAGTTTTTCAGCATAAAACATAGAAAATCAAACAATGAGAACTGTATTTATACTCGAACGGGTAAAAAAACGTCCTCTGATAATATCTTTTTATTGTATGTTTGACTTAGGAATAGTTCTATTACTCAAAGAAGACAGAGTAGTCAGAGATTTTACTAAAGTAGGGGTAGAGATACTTTACAAGAATTTTACTCAAGTAGTAGTAAGAAGAGCGATCTGGCAAATTTACCCCTAGAAGAACATTTGTTTCTAAATTGTTACTCAAGTAAATGTAACTAAATACTACCCACCTTTGGTTAGCATTACTGTAAACAACACTTGCTTGGTGTTTCCTTGGTTGATTATAAGCCATTACATTAGAACTGACGTTTCCTAAACTTGTTCTAACCCAGCAGGTTCCCTGACTGGTTAAAAGCACTGGGAACTTGTTTTCTTCATTGTCTTCCTGTTATCATCTTAAAGTCTCGCTCTCTCACAGACACTTCTAAAAAAAAAACATAAAAACACAGTTTTCTTTTAAAAGGCTTTATAAATTTCAGTGACTCTTGAGTTTTTTTTAATTCTGAGGACTGCAAATCCTCTTTCCTCAGTTACAACTTCCATGATGAAGAGTGTTGTTACTTAATCTGTTAAGCTGCGTTCACTGTTGAGTAAAAGAGCCAATATTGAGATTTTAAACAGCAAATCCTGCAACTAGATTTGTTTTCAGTGCATATTCTTTAGCAAAAAATAACAAATTAAAGTATGATGGTTGGAAATGCAAGTTTTCAATTAATTAATTGTTATAAAGTTAATTGATATTGGCCTTCAATGAGTTACCCTTTAATAAATAGTTTTCTCATGTATAAATAGAATCTCACCATTAACATAAGGGCCTAATAATGTTTTTTTTTTTTTCTTTTTTTTTTTTTTCTTTTTTTTTTCTAGTATGATGAGTATAAAAAAAGAAATGAGTAAATCATTATATTTTTAAAATTCTCGTGCCAGCTTTATTAAATGCTGACTGAATAAAAAAGTTTTTCTACACATGATTAAACTAGATGTATTAAGAAGATATAACGCAGGGTTACTAACCTTAGGTCACTAAATAAATAGCTAATTATAATAAGAGAAACTGATTATTTCCAATATAAAGACTTGCATAACTATCGTTAAAAGACGGCATGTGTCACTAACAAACTGTCAGACTATTTACCACCTTGTTTCAATGAAGTTAACGCTAACTGTGACGCGTAATCCAGCATTCAGTGCTGTGAGAGAACTTTGGCTGTTAGCAGCGCCTTTAAACATGTGGCGATACTAAGGTATTAACTGAAAGAGTTTATCATATGCAAACAGAATGGCATAAAGTTGATTTTGTAGCCATTAAAGAGAAGAAATAATCTCAAATCTGGATTTTTTCATGTTTCACACATGCCTCCACGCTGGCATTACTTCTCTTGCAAATACAAGTAAAACTCTGGTTAAGAATGAACAGCAGCACCCCCTAGTGGACAGGGTAACATTACAATTCTAAAAAGGAAGTTTTTTTATGCAAATATTTTTAATTAATCAAATGGAATAATGTTAATCTTATAAACCATTAATAGACATTTAATCGCAAGTCGATTGTTTGCATCCCTTTTTCAGTTCGGGATCATATGTGAATTACAGTTTTCACCTCTACGAAGGATTTTAATCAAAGCTTTTACCTGTGGTTGTTACTCAAAACAACTAGAACCAATGTGGAGCTTTTAGAAACATCAAATCAAGAGAAAATTGCTAAAAATCTTTATTTTTTATCTGTTCAATAGGAATTTATCCAGATATTTGAAAACACCTTGTGGTGACTAGCGGTATTGCATACCAATATGCTTCCACATCCCAAAACAAAGAAATATATTTACATTTTTCAAAATACTTTTTTTGGCCCAAATTGACAAAAATCGATTACTTTATTTTTTTAACTTAAGGTGAATTTATTTAACTTATTCTTAAATTACTGCTTTAGTAATACCTGAATATTTAGTTTTATTTACAAAAAAAAACTACGATTAAACTACATTAATATAAGAATAAAGAAGCTTTTTTTTATAACTGAATATATTCTCAGCTCTCGCATATATTTAAATTTTAATACATCACTTAATGGTTTAGGGCTTATATGATGCAGTGGAAGGGTTGCTCAGCGCGCTGAGATTGACATCATTACTTAACGGCGTAAAGTGTGAGCGCCGGCGATTCATTGGCTGCCAGCTTTTCCCACTTCCACTGCGAAGCCGCATTGTCAGATAAATGGGCTTGAGTCTGGCATCTGTTTCTGCTTCCTTTTTCCATTTCAGCCTGTTATTCCTGGCCTGTCCCTATGCCGCTGCCTTGTCGTGTTTAACAGGAGGAAAGGGAAAGAACTTCATTCTGCTTCCTTTGAGAGCTTTTACTTGGAACCCCAAAGCCCAGCCTTTTGTTCCGAAACCTTTGTGTACTTCATTTGGCTCCAAACCCAAGCTGGCACCGCTTAACTTCTCCCAAGTGGAACCCAGAAATGCCTTGTTTGTTGAACTGTTCAGACTTCGAGCTGGATGTTTCATCACGACTTAAAAATGAACAGTTAGAACTCTGTAATCCTCATGCTGGGATTATCTTCACCAGTTTCTCTGTTCTGCAGTAACAGTGTCGTCTCTATCATAATTTTATTAGGTCCAGATATTTGGCTCCTTCAGCACCGGGCTCTACCTTCCCACAAGGTAAGGCTTTGGAGAAGACACGCTGTCAGTTGGAATCCAGCTGCATTGCTAATATTAAACGTTGCTCTTTCCTTCCTTCCCACAGCGACATAGACCTGGTCGTGTTAGGGAAGTGGGAGCGCCCCCCGCTGCAGGAGTTAGAGCAGGCTCTTCGGAAACATAACGTGGCAGAACCCTTCTCCATTAAAGTCCTGGACAAGGCTACGGTGAGTAAAGGCTTCACTTCTAAAGGCCGCTCGGATTGGGCCGATGATCCTGACGTTCGGGTCTCTCTTTCAGGTGCCGATCATCAAGTTGACAGACCAGGAGACCGAGGTGAAGGTGGACATCAGTTTCAACATGAAAAGCGGCGTCAATGCGGCGAGCTTCATTAAGGAATACTTAAAGGTGAAAGATGCTCTGGGAGATGTTCACATCCGTCTTGCTGGTGCATACAAATGCAAAAGACAAGCCGGCTGTGAGTCTCTGGCTAAATCAGATCAGCTGCCAAATCAAAATACATACAGATGGAGGAATGGAACAGAGGAAGGTCATGTTGACGTATTAAAATAGATGCAAAGAGCTGCTCGTGTCCCTTAATTATAGATTTCAGGGTTTAAATAGAACTTTGGAAATTCCCTCTTTGACTCCGCTAGCAGTTTGAGGCCTTACCCTGCTCTCCAGTTGGTCTGGCTCATCCCCATCTGGCTGGGTGAAGCTTTCACCTCTCTGCTCTAGGTGAATTCCAGCTGAGGGCGGAGCTCCTGCTGTGTCAGGTGCAGCTGATGTGGGAGAGGGGTTTCTGCAGCTTCTGTTGAAACAAGCTGTCAGATCCGTTCTTTTGTCCGCTACCGGTTTTCACCTTGTTCACTGTTGTTCTGCGGGAATGCATGTCACAGTCAAGCGGGGACGTGTGCTTGCATGGCTTTGATTGACGGCTTGTCTCAGAGGTAACTAGGTGTTCTGCTTTCAGGCAGTCCATGACGTCCTGTTATCTTCTTAAATAGGAAGTAAGCATGAGTCCTTCTTTAGCCAGCAGGCTTTGAAGTCGTAGGGAAATCGCATTTAAATGTCAAATCGTTCTGGCTTAAACATTTATATAAATGTACTCTTTATCAGAACATATTGTCCCAAAAATGAGAAAATTTCTATCTAAAAAAAATTCTTTCTTAAACTCTGTGCTTTTTTTTTTATTATCTTATGCAGGCCAGTTAGTTATACAGGGTTCCCGCGGGTCCTTAAAAAGTCTTAAAAGGCATTGAATTCTTCAAAATAAAACTAAGGCCTTAATTGGTATTAAAATGTCTTAAATCAGTCTTTCGTAGGTCTTAATTTTTAAGACATCATAAATAGGATTATTTTTATTACGATTTATTTTTGTAATCTAAATAAAACGTTAAAATTGACAATTATTTAAAAAAAATAATAAAATAAGGGCTCGCCATTATTGGTTCCGTCCCGATAGCGGAACCAATAAAAGCGTTGTTGCGGCCGGGACATTTGGGAGATGCGCCATTAACTTTTTGTCTGGAAAATATGAGCAAGTGTAAATGTAACGAAAATTGTCTCCAGCCAAGAGTTTTCTCCATGGCTAAAACCAGGGAACATACATGAGGCTCAGTGGATTTTGTGCAAGAAGTCATTCAAGCTCGGAACGATGGGAATTAAGGCAGGGGAGTCGCACACGCAAAGCACGAAACACAAAGCGTCAAAATCCAGTTACCTAGAAACAGCCGGTATTTCTCGGTTTTGTTCCACCCTTGTCTCTGCAACGCCTCCACTTATCACCAAATCAAACATACTAAGAAAACGATACAAAGAAAAATAGCTGCAAAAAAGACTTAGCACTGGTTATGTTGTGGCTTTAAAACTGATTTGTTTTGTTCCCTGCTAAAACAAAGTTTGTGAATTCAGTTAAATAATTGTTGAAATATATGTCATTTGTGTGTTTTTAGCTTTCTTCCTGTATGGAACGTTTTTAAAATTTGAAACATTAGTGCAGTGGTTTATGCTAAAATAAACCTTTGGGTTAAGTTATCGCAAGCGGGGTTTTAAATTTGGCCTTCAATTTTTATTTCAAGTGGCATTAAAAAGTCTTAAAAAGTCTTGAATTTAACTTGCCTTATGCTGTAGGAACCCTGTTATACGTCAGCTTGTATACCTAAATTCGGCCAGTCATATATCAGCCTGCTGACTGGCAGTGTGCAGCCTTCCTGTTTCGTGCTGATCTCTGGCATCTAATTAAACGAAGCAACAGAAGTTAAACCTTTTCATGCGTAACGAACAAAGGATATTGCTTCCAAAAGCTTTTTATGTTCATGGTTTGTTGTTGGGCTCACATGAGGATGTTCAACTTAAACTTCCTGATGGCGTTGATCTAAAACACTAGAGTTATTTAATTATTGTGACAACGTAGAGCAGCACGCTTTGTGACTCTAAAGCAAAAAGAAGCAGAATCTTATGAAAATATTTTAAACCCTTTATTTAAATCCAGAGCAGTAATAGTTCTTTATTTTTTCCTCTTAAAATTCCAATCAAGTTTGATAATGTTATTGTTTTAATCCAGCTGGAGCAGCCTTCTTCCTTCCTCTGACTTAATCCTCCTCCGTGCAGATTTAAGCCTTTCTCACCGTCGCCCTGTTTCTGCCGTCTCTTCCAGAAGTATCCCGTGCTGCCTTACCTGATCTTTGTGCTGAAGCAGTTCCTGCTGCAAAGAGATCTGAATGAAGTCTTCACTGGGGGCATCAGCTCTTACAGCCTCATCCTTATGGTCATCAGTTTCCTGCAGGTATTGTCGCATATTAAAGAGAACAAAAGGGGGCAGTGTTTCTTCAGCGTCTGATTATTAGTGGTGTCCATTTAGAAATATTGGCTAAAAGTCTCCTCCCTCTGCCTCCTCCTCAGCTTCATCCACGCATCGATGCCAGAGACCCCAACCAGAACCTTGGCGTGCTGCTGATCGAGTTCTTCGAGCTCTACGGCCGCAATTTCAACTACTTGAAAACGGGGATCCGCATCACGAACGGGGGTGCGTACGTCGCCAAAGAGGAAGTAATGAAGACCATGACGAATGGATACACGCCGTCTATGCTCTGCATAGAGGACCCACTGATTCCAGGTGGGTCCATCACAACCAAGAGGAATCCGGTTCTCGTTAAATTAGTGTTAAAAGCTTGTGGCTTTGGCAGAACTCTACTTTTTATTATGTAAACTGGAGGAAAAAATTAATTAGTAGTGTTTTTTTTTTTTCCATTGTCCTGCAGGCTGCTTTTAAAGAAACACCAAAGATTTATAGATGTGTATTCTTTTTGGTTTTGCTGTTGCGCTGCCATCATGCCGGCCTGCTCTGTTTTCTTTTTTCCATTCTGATGTTATCTGGTTTGAATTTCTCTGAAAGGGTTGGAACTATTCCTCTCTTGTCTGATGCCTGGAAAAGAAATGTTACTTAAGAGAAAAGCAGCTTTTTGGAGCCATTTGGAAGAAGAGACTTTTTATCTACTATTTTTCTTAGGACAGAAATTTGATTTCATAATCGTATCGTTTGGTTTCATGGTTTTATATCAACAGAACATCAGTAAATTACGACCGTATTTATGTCCTTTAATGTTTTCTTTCCCACCATGTAGGCAATGATGTGGGGAGGGGCTCTTATGGTGCCATGCATGTCAAGCAGGTGTTTGACTACGCCTACACTGTTCTAAGTCACGCCGTGACGCCGCTTGCCAAGTCGTATCCCAACAAATACTGTGAAAGGTGGGAATTCGGCTTATTTGCGATTTTTAAAAGTGTTTGATTTTCATGTATCACAGAGATGCTTATTGTAAATTTTCCGTTTGATCCACAGCACGCTCGGGAGGATAATTAGATTAACCCAAGAAGTCATTGAATACAGGGAGTGGATTATCAATAAGTGGGGAGGCAAGGATTCACCGCAAGTGGAGAACAGAGGTAGGTTTTTTTAATTTTATGTTTGGTTTGCAGCTTAGTCTCAATCTGTCCTTAACCTCTCCTTCTTCTGTAGCTGCCTCTCCTAAGGAGCCGGTTTCAGAGCAGGAGTCGTGCGTCCTGGGCGGCAGCATTGTCGCTTCGGAGGAGCAGCAGAGGGACTCGGTGTCGCCTCACAGCGCCGACTCTCCCATGTCGATCTCCAGCCCCAAACAGCACTCATCAGCCTCGTCGGTTTCCTCGCTGTCTGGATCCGACAACGTAAGACCAACATTTGAATAACATTGCATCAAAGTGTCGTTCAGGTTGTTTCTCTTGTCACTCATCACGTTTTAAAACGTTTTTGCTGACTCGCCAGGACTCTGATTCAGCACTGCCGTACTCCCTCCCTCCACCGACCCTGTCAGCATATGCCTCCTTCCCGGCCCTCGGCCTCGCCTTGCAGCCGGGCATTCACTTGGGCACCGGAAAGCACGGCATGGGAGGACACCATCTGCTCCTTCCTCCAGTGTCACAGGTAGGCGCCGTCATGACTGCAGGCCTAAAACAAAAACATTGTACCACAAAAATACCATCACAGTTTGTTGGAATAAATCAGAAAAAAATCCCTCATAGTATAAAGTGGAATCCAGGCTTTATAGAGTTTTCTTCTTTCCTCTCCAGGCTCACGTCTCGCTGCCCAGCAGTCTAGCATTGCACTCCATGCCTGGCAGACAGGTGTGTATGGACACTGGGCTCCCCCCCTTCTACCACATGCCCCCCCCAGCCCATGCTCATACCCCTGCCCCTTCCAGCCCCCAGCCTCCGCTCAGCCCCCACTCCAGCCACACGCACAAGGTAGGCGCCGGATGCTCCAAACACCCACATACCAAGGGTAACCTTGTTCCGTCTCTTCTTACTCAATAAGTCAGTCGTCCTTTATTAGCTTCAGGCACTTAAATCTTCCTTAAAGCCACACAGCACACAAAGCTTCTCCTTTTCAGCAGTAATGGTGACAAAGGAGGCAAGATGAGCACATCTACCACTCTATATATATAAGTCTATAGCCTCTTTCCCTCTGAAATTACAGGGTTAATGCGGGTTTTTCAAGCACGGGTCGACCTGCTAACAATCAACATTTCGCTCCCTTCCCATTAGCAGAAAAAGCTGGGTCAAACCCCGCTGGAAAGCTGCATGTCCTCTATCCCCCCCCCCCCCCCCCCCCCCCCCCCCCCCCCCATCGCTGCTTGTCTGATATAATTACACTGGGTTAACGTTGATGATTTCATCAGTGCGACTGAAATCAGGAAAGTAAACAATGGAGAGAGACATGGAAGGGAGCCAGGGTGTAGATGGTATGCTTTAATATAAGGTTATCTTGTCGTCCTAATCTCTCTGACCAGTGCTGCAGTTTTTTTGGCTCGTTAGATGAGATGCAACTGACGTTATGTTGAGATGTTCGTACCAAGCCCTCAATGTTGTAACATAAATTAGCGGGCCAACCCGGGATTGATGTTCCCCATGTATTCTGATCGAGCAGAGCTGTCTCAAGGTGATTTTAAACTGAGCCGCTTGCCGAGTCGTTTGATCTGGGTCGACGTGGGTCAGTGAGTCGTTTCCACTGCCACTAAAAGCTGTTTTTTCCAGTGTTCAAATGTATTTTTTCGGCCAGTAGGAAAGGGGTGTAAGATTTCCCTGTAGGTGTAATTGATCTAAAAATAAGGGATTTATTTAAATGAGCACATTTGCTTTTCATCTGTAGATCAATGAAATTATCTACCAATGGAATGGGTAATTTATCCCAAATATAACATAATTGTTTACATTACACTTGAAATATGATGGCAATGTTTTTCCTTATTTAAAGTGTAAAAAATTGTATTCCATTGGCAGATCATTTTACTGACCTACACCAATCAAGTAACCTGACTCCGCCAGATGTATTTGCTCCGCATATCCATCTGGAAACCTTCCGTAGAAGTAATTTTGGGAAGGGGCGAAAATACTGGTTAGCTGATTGGCCTATGTTGGTGATAGACGGGCCAAATAAACCAATCAGATCATCGAAGCATATGACGTAACAGAGCGACGACGAAGAGGAGCCAATTGATAGATCAAACTCTTGCCGAAACCAGTCAGGAGAAGAGCAAAAACATCTTTTCCTCTGAGAAAAGCCTCCAGAGCAGTGTTTTGCTCTTCTTTCAGTGAAGAAATACTCTGTAATTCCGATAAAACCTGCTCGATAGCCACGCTAACGCTAGTTTCATCGGCTGAAGCCGCCATGTTCTTTAGACTGAACTGTCGCGCTTCTCGTTGCGTCACACCTCAACCCGCCTCAAAGCCAACGCTGATTGGACGTATGTTTGGTGAACGGCTCCAAATTTTCTTCAACGGAGAGTCTACAGTAGGGCTGCAACTAACGATTATTTTGAAAATCGATGAATCGGCCGATTATTTTTTCGATTAATCGATGAATCGGAAACAAAATATTTTTTTATATTAACCTCTTTATTCCAAAATAAACATTTTAGACAGAACAAACAAGCACACAAGTACAGGTTGCTCATTAACTGTACTGGTGCAATATGAAAAATAAATGTTTGTGTTAAAACTACGCGAACTTACGTGAGAAATGTAGCTGTACATCCACAAAATATAGGCTACTTTGTTTCATAAAGCGCAAAAAAAGACATTTTTGTTTTTTAAAGCCCCTAAGGGGTTCAAAAAATAGGTCCCCCCATTTCAACAAATTAGGTTTTTTAGACTAGAAGAGTTCTGCCTTTTAAGACAGGAAAGTATAGCAGTTAAAGTTGCTACTTGAGAAAATACTGAACCATAGAGATAAAAATAGCCCTGTGATTCAAATTATAAATTATATTTGGAATAAAAATGAGAGAACTAGGGGTGCTAAAAAACACATCCTCCAAAGACAGATATTTACATGGGAATGTGGCATATAATTAATTGATATATTACTGATCTTGCTGGATTTTATTCTGCTTTATTTCCATAAATTGCAGGATCTTTACTTTATCTTTGCCAGAAGATTTAAACTTTAAAAGCCTTGCCCTCATAATTTGCAAATTAATTTATTTATAAAGAAAATATAAACGCTGCTTAAGCTAATTCAAATGAAATTAAAAGTAAAATAAGAAGCCAACCTTATCCCTGTCTGTAACCTACTAACAAGCTAAGGAAAGCATCAGATGAGCTACCTGAGAAACTAACTTACGTTTCCCCACTTTAAAACGAAACAAACATGGTTACTCATCCTGCTGATCAGCTCTCTTCACTGCCATTGAAGGCTCCAACGTGTTTTCTTTTGGTGCTTCCGTGCCATGTTCATTTGTTTTTACAAAAGTTGCCTGTTACGACTTTTTTCGCTTTACAAAGCGCAGGCTATTTTAATTATTGTGATCAATTTGCGCCGTCAATCCCGGGGGAATGCGCGCTTCATTTGCAGTCTGGACGCTGAGGGTAAACTCCTCACTAAAATCCTGCGGCTCTGACTGCAGCGCTGAGAGGGATTCTTGTGGGAGAGGGAGAAAGGGGTTGGGATGGGGGAGGCGCCCCACGGCAGCAGCTGCCGCTGGAGGAGAAGAGTAGGAACGATACATGCTTTCACGTAAGAGTCTCCAAAAGCCTCCAGTGACACCGTAAAAAGTCGGCAGATTTGTCGCTAGTCGCTTTTTAAAAAAATTGTCGCTGGAGGGGTCTGAAAAGTCGCTGAGCTGGCAACACTGCAACTGCGGCGCTGACTCGCTCCGCTATATTTTTTTTTCTTCCCCGGGATGACGGCGGCGGATGACGCATTAATCGCGCGACACAACTAATCGATGATTAAATTCGTTGCCAACGCTTTTAAAAGTCGATTTTTATCGATTTTATCGATTCGTTGTTGCAGCCGTAGTCTCCAGACTGATTAGCGAGTGAAATCTTGAAAGCTCGCGAGATCAGGATGGTCTCACGAGGCTACCAATCAAGTGCAAATACACTTATTTAAAGCCCCTTCTTCTTTGTTTAAGTTCACTTCTTATAGTAGGGGCTGTAAAAATCAGTGTCCAGATTTCTGGTTTCCTACCATTCTAAAGATGCATGTCCCATCTTTGCAGCAGATGCAAAGCTTTACTTGGCGCCTCTTCCCTCTAGTCTGGATATTCTAGGAAATGTGTCCACTGTCTAAAACAAATTCACACATGGACTGGATGTTTTCCCTGTTGGCTTTATGATCAAATAAACCATCCTCAGTGATACCGTAATGAAAAAAAAAAAATGTCCAGAACCTGTTTAGCAAAACAAAAGATATTCCACCTCTCCTTTTTAAGGTTAGTATATAGTCCATTAAGGATGGCGTTTAAACAATCAATATAAAGCTGATTCATCTTTTTGATTTACTAACAAATGATTGATAATTAGCTGATAATGGATAAAAAACAAATACTTTTCTCCTTTATTAAAAGAATCTTTACATAACATAAAGGGCTAAATATTTTTAACATTGTGAATAAAAAATGGAACATAATATTTGAGCCATTTATTGTGCCAGCTGTTTTAAATACTGACGGAAAACAAAACGTGTTAATAAAGTAGTTATTATTTATAAGATTAAACAATACAGGTATTTTTTAGGTTACTAAATAATAAAAAAAATAATAATACATGTGAAACACTTATTAAATGAGATTTAAAACGAACTTAAAGACGGGGTATGTCGCTCTGACTATACTGTCAGACAGTGGCTGGCAGAGACTGGTTCTAGTTGCCCTTAGACGAACGTTCAAACTTGGCTACATAAAGTGAATTAATTTATGAAAGCCTTCTGCATCTACAGTGTTAATTTATAGCCTTTCTCTTCCTATTATGTTACAAACGTTTTGCATATATTGCCCTCCACTTTTCCTCCATTATGTCCTCGTCATCCGAGCTCAGCAAAGAAGTCGATGCTTCTCTGCCATGCAGCATGGCTAAATGACCACTATTTAGGAGAAAATGTAGTTTTTATTCAGGAATTTATATTTACAAACAGAATTGCATTCTCATTGCCTTTAAAAAGTATAAATAAATCAGATTAAACTCTTGATCAGTTTGTTTTGCAGCAATGCAACAGCATTCCTTCTAAGTGTATTTTTATCTAATAAACAATTAACAATTCAATTATGAGTCGATTACTTGTTTACATACCTGTTGTCGATCCAAGCTGTTTTTCCATGGTATTCTGTTATGTCCTGCTAAAGACATAAAAGCAGGGGATAGAGTTTTAATTTTCTCTTTGGATGCTAGATGCTTTTATTAGATCAACGGTTGTACAGTTTTTATATAGGTTTGTTTTAAGCTTGTTAGAATAATTGCCATTACCTTGACTCACTCTGTTTGGCCAGATCAAATTGGACATACTTTAAAATGTTTCCTGTTTGTAGATTTTTGCTGCTTTGGATTTGTTTAAACATCCAAAGTGTGTCTTAATAGGGTTTAATGGAAGCACCTTGAAAATGTTCCCCTGAAATTCCTTTCTGGAACCTTTTAACATTTATTTTAGGCCTTCTTATTCAGACAAGGGTGTGAATCCTGTGTTGCTGCCCCCCTGTGGCACATTTATTGTTTGTAAACTGCATCCATGCAGCTGATTTACATTCAGATTTGTATTACACAATGATTTTAAGTGTTTATTTCTTTTGGTTTCTATGATCATAGCTCACAGCTAATGAAATCCAGGTTTGTTTGTTTTGTTTAGTTTTACAAAGCTGTCAGTTTAGTGGGAACTTTCCAAGCCAGCTTGCAGCAGATGTGCTCCATGCTTGACTGGACCTCCTTCTGCTTGGATTAACGATCAGTACAGCGTAGCATGGAGGCCTTCAGCCTGTGGCTGGACTGTCGTGTTAAGGAAATCCAGGTTGCTGTGATCAAGCCCTTTAGCTTGTCTACGTTATCGGGTTTGATGGCGCCCAGAAGTTAGTGGAGAGCAGTAATGACCCGGTTATCACCGCATGTGTTGGTGCTTTTAGAAAAGTCCTGCAGCAGAATCACAGCCTTGATCCAACATTCTGACCAACCAGCCTCTGTATCAGTGACATCACTCTCCATCCAACAGACTTCTTCCTGATATTAGACACAATAAAACACTTCACTGATCAGAAATCTTTTTCTAGATATTTTGCATTTAACTTTTTAAATGTTTCCTTTGATTTGAATACTGAAATAAATGAACCTTTTCAGTAATATTTGAACTGATAGCGGTGGATCTGTGATGTTAGCGCATGTTGTTTTCTAATCCTTTAACACAAATAAGGAGGTAGATGAAGGTAAAAAGATCAAGTTTGGTTAGAAATTACTGGTCTCGATATGCTTCGACAGATGATTGAAATCCTTATTTTCCTCTTTGTGTTTCCTCTGAATTCCTCCTCAGAGCGGAACAAAGTTCAACGGGAAGGGCTACCACAACCCAGCGCCGGTGAACGGCGCGGCTCCAGCCAACCGCGGACACACCCACACACAGTACCACCGCAACTCCTGGACACGGCGCAGGAAGAGGGACAGCCTGCCGGTCAGCCTCAGCAGATAGAAACCACTGCTCATCCTTTTTTTTTTCCCTCCGTCTCTTTTTCCGGCTGCAAAACTCAAGTTTTCACTCATGCTGGAGGAGGACGAACAGACGGGCGCGCGGGCAGGAACAGGATGAGAGACCAGCTGCTTTCACTACGGCGGCTTCTTTCATCTACTGCAGTAGCATCCCTTTAGATCTACATCTTCCTCCTTTTTTTCCGTTTCTGCGCAGCTTTCTTCTTTGATGGTTTCAGTATTATGTTCCCGTCAGTATTGTTCCCTCTCCCTTATTTCAGGTTACTTGTTGTTTTGTCGGTGGTAACGGCAGTACCAGCGTCACTTGACCTCACTCTAACCCCTGCAGCCAAGCAGCTCGTTGTTTGGTGTTACACTTGTTTTTTTTTTTTGTCTTGGTTTTTTTTTTTTTTTCAGCACACTTATAAACAAACCATTTTTTGTGTTTGGTGCAATATTGTTTTTTTTTTTTTTTCAAAATTAATGCTGTTATTTAATTTTGTGTATGTACGTAAAGGCATTCTATATTTTATTTTTGTAGTTTTAAATTTGTTTACAACAAAACGTTTCCCTGGGTGAGATCTCTGGAGGTTTAGAGCGCGTATCTGGGGGTGTGAGCCTCTCTAAATGCGCTCACCTGTTTCATTTGGCACCAATGGGGGTCAAAAAGGAACTTTGATTGCAGGTTCATTTCATTTTTCTTTTTGTTTCATACCATGTCTTATTGCAGCGGCATGGACGCCACATTTCAGTGCAAGAGATGATGGAGGGAGGGAGAAAAGGGCAACCAGAGAGATCTTTGGTGGGAGGGGGGTAAGGTGGATTCCTGCAGGCCCACCTGGTGATTGTGTAGATCTCTGTAGGTTGACTCATGGTGAATTTTTAAAGGGAAGCTTTCATACAGTGCTTCTGAGCTTTCCTCCATTCACTACACTTTTTACGGAGGGGCGGGGCTTACTTGAATTTAATGATTAATGTTCAAGGAATGAAAGACCTCATGTGTTAAATTTGTCTCTAATAGTTGGAGATTAGTGCAGACAGACGATAGTAAGAAGTTTGGCAATGAGGTTTTCTTTTGAACGAGTGGAAAAGTGGTGGGAATAATTTTTTTTTTTTTTGCAGGGGTGGTGGGGGTTCTTCTTGAACCAAGGACCTTAGGAAAGGGAATTGTATTTTGATTTCATTCAGGAATCTTGTGTATGTAATTGCCAGGTACTTCCGCCAATTGTCCGCGACGCCTTTCTTTGTGTTTACTTGGAGCACACGCGCTCAGACGGCTCAAGGCCGTGACCCGAGCAGAACACTAAACGCTGGTGTTACTACTATGCAAACGGACTCCTCTGATTATCGTGTCAACTCTTGTATGTTCTCATGACAGACGCCGCTCGTTGGATTGAGCCAACTCATGTAAACGCCAACCTCTCACACCCATTTTTTTTTTTTTTTAAATGAAGTTCCTCATGTTCTCAAGTCTAGTTTTCTACGTGTCATACAGCAGGAGTAGGGGGGGATTGTTCTGCCAGAGATTAAGTCTGGGTCGGTGTAGTGTGTGTGCGTGTGTGTGTGTGGTGCGTGTGTGATGTAGTAATAACGTGTGTGAGAAACGTGAGACTTTTGACTTGCCAATGCAGGTTTTTTTTTTTTTTTTATCAAAAAGCCTGATGGTTCACAAACATGTGCACGTCGGAGAGCGGCTTGCTCTCTGCCGGCGCACAACACCAGGGCCCAAAGTGTGCAAGAACAATTCTTGAGTTTTTACTGAGATTTCCTTCCGCACTGTTAAAGTATTTATATGTCTTGGTTTCTTTTTTTTTTTTGTTTGAAAGAAAGCTTGGCAACTCTAATCTGTCAGTCAAAGCAGCATCTGGTGTCCTTTTTTTGTTACGTTAAACCAAAAACCTAAAGGAAAAAAAACAAACAAAAAAAAAAAAATCACTTTTTTTTTTTTTATGTATTGGGGGAGGGAATTGAGATGTTGGTTAAAATGCCTGGCTAAAAATAATCCTCGCTACAGATAAAATCCCTGCCGAGGTGGATGTAATTGGCATGTTGAACTGATCAGAGGCTAGAAATTAAATGAGGAAGGTGCTTCGCTGGGTTAGAGTTGCCTACAACAAACCCATAGAAGCCTGTATGGGTTCAAATTCTGTGCGTCTCAGCGGTCCAAAGCAGCTGCTCTTGTTTCCTCTCATTCACCCAATTGGTGGTGGCGGTTAAACAGTTCAACAACTGTCTTATTCAGCTTCTTTTCCTCATTACCTTCACTTGTTCAATTAGGTGTTTAAGAACAAAACGAGGTGAGCAGCAACTGGAAGTACAGAGAGTCGCCTGGAACGCTGAGATTTACATGTTGATTCAATGTTTTTCTTTTTTCCCCCCATTCTCACTGGAAAACAATAAGGGATTTTAATTGGTGACTGTGGCAAAGAATATAAAATCCATCACCATACAAGTCAGTACATGTGATCAGTGGTGCTCGGGTTGGACACTCATAAACCAGTGACCAGAAGGAAACCATTGCCAAGCTTTTGTTTGGGGGGGACATTTTTATGTAAATATATTTTTTTCTATTTTATTTTTTAATAAACATTTTAAAACTGCCAATTCCTTGTATTCTTTTTTTTTTTTTTCTGGAGTTATTTAATATCAGCTGTAGAGCTTTGCATCATTACAAGTAACCCATAGAAAGCAGAAGTCCTTCTAAGATATATACAGTTAAAACAAAAAAATTTAACTATATAAAAAAGTATTCACTGTATGATATTAGATTAAGCTTTTCCTATTTAAGTTCAGGTAGTATTGGGTAGAATTGCATTTCTAACCTCATCTCCTGACATAATTGGGATAAGCATTTCTATTCTGAACAGGACTAAAAATCTGTGCCCCCAAGAGAGCATGCAGCTCCTCCATAAAATGTAGTATGCATGCCAGGCACTGGGAGCAGTGTGACGGAAACCTCAAACGGTCAAAAATGGTCATACCTAGTAAACATGGCGCCAAGGGAACTTAAAATCATGTTAACTTTATAGTTGATTAGAAAAATCTGTGATTTAAGGTATCCCTAATCAAAAGTGGGAGACAGAATGAGTGAAAAGGTTAAGATGAAGATTTAGACATGGGGCTTATTTCTGCATTGTTTAAAATACAGAAACATTGTACAAGAAAGTAAGACAAATAGTATTTATATGAAAGAAACCACAGGATGTAGTGATTTTCAGTAATATATTTTAACATGGCATGGGTTCTTTAGCTTGATTTGTTGCACCATGAAACTTAAATGCCTCCGTATTTTATCAGAGCAGAGCTACAGTAGTAGCCTTTCAAAATTTCCCCACTTTCCTTGATGGGCTCTTCGCTGGTCCCCCTTCAAATTCTCTTTAAACAGCAATACCTTTAATAAAACACTCTTTCTGTCATGATTTGTGGACATTAAAATCTAAAGTGAAGCTTCAAACTCCTGGTCAGACCCTGTAATTCAGTGAAAGGGTGGAGTCAGCGTAAAAAAACAAAAGCAAGAGGGGGTCAATACAGTGGCTGGAAGTGGGCTGCCATTCGACTGCCGTTTCACCAGAAAGGGCCATTTTAAATGGCTGCTACTGTATGTTGGGTCCAATTTAGATTTCCGAACTGTATAAAAAAAAAAGGGTTGAATATGCTGGTTGTCAGGGATCCATTTTCAACGAATGCCCTCCTTATGGAGATTGGATGACTCATTTTAGTCAGTTCCTCCATGTCAAAAGATAACCATAATGACATCCGTTAAATTACTGTTTGGTAGTTTAACAATTCCAGGGTAATCTAACGTCAGGGCATGCAGTTGCTTGGTTTTCAAACCATTTAGAAAAGGAAATGCGATGGCCTTTGATCTGAATTTGTTGGTGTTTACAAGGGTGTGCCATAAGGATCTGTTTTTGGGCCTCTCTTATTTATTTTCTACATCAACAATAAGGAAGAAAGTTCCTCTGATGCTAATATGCATTTTATGGCCGATGATACAATTATTTATTGCTTTGGGTAAATATTGAAACAGGCTGTTAATTCCGTACAGAAAGCCTTTTGTTCCTGCATAGTATTCATTTACGAATGTTAAATTATTTATCAATGCAAACACGACAAACAGGTTTTCTAATCATAAGAAGGTGCGTCAAGCTGCCCTCTCCAAAATGTTACACTGAGTAAAAGATGTTATTGCTGTGATGTGGGACGGGTAAAAAGGAAACTACAGAGTCCTACATTCCTTTGGGTAATCATCTAACATCGCTCTATCCATCCATCCATCTATTTTCTCACACGCGTATCCCAAGTGGGGTCGCGAAGGGTGCTGGTGCCTATCTCCAGCTGTCTACGGGCGAGAGGCGGGGTACACCCTGGACAGGTCGCCAGTCCATCGCAGGGCAACACAGTGACAACCATTCACAAACACACTCACACCTAAGGGGAATTTAGAGAAGCCAATTAACCTAACAGTCATGATTTTTGGACTGTGCGAGGAAGCGGGAGTACCTGGAGAGAACCCACGCATGCTCGGGGAGAACATGCAAACTCCATGCAGAAAGACTCTGGGCCGGGACTCAAACCCAGAACCTTCTTGCTACCCACTGTTTCACTGAGCAGCCCTAACAACACTCCATTTTGTCATTAATTTCAATTACAATAAAGGGAATTTATAAGTGTGGAATGTTTTACTGGTGAGTCTATGTACCTTTGAAGTTATGTGGGGGTATAATAGAGGGAGTTGGTGTAAATCTAGCTGAAACCACACATTAAACTCTATGAAAATAATCAAGCTAGTCTAATAAATTGAACAGAAATTTTCATGATTCTGCATTTCTTGGTTCTGTTGAAGTTTTATGAGTTTTCAGTTATACTTTGATTCATGTTTTTTGGTGTTTTCTAGTTTATTGGTTTCATTTCCATTTTGTGTTCTAGTTGTTTTTGAGTTCTTAGGTATTTCTTGTTTGCTCTCTGTTGCCATCTTGTGTCAGTCTCCTTTTCCCAAGGTCCCTTCTAGACTCCTCTGCCCACATCTGCTCCCAATCTGCTAATTAGCCTGGTCTTTGTTCAGTCTCACATCTATAGACCTGATGTTCAGTCACTGTTTGCTGGTTCCTTCTTGTTGTTAGTTGCTTTCTCGTCTCTGACTCTCCATGTGTGTTTTCCCTGAGTTTTGGATGTCTGCCTCTTTAAACTAACAAGAACTCATCTCTGATTCTCTCATCTCTGCATTTTGGTCCTCAAGCGACCTCCCCCTCCTAGTTGACAGAAATGTTTCCTTTAATCATTTTAGAAAGAAAAAACAGATGTCATTGCTTGGTAATGTTCGACATGATATGAACATACAGGTTGCTCCCCTGTTGAAGACATTTAACAGAAACAATGTGACGGCTGGAAGTCAGGGAGGTGATTCACCTTCAAAGGTTGAAGAATCCATTGAGAGAGGTTTCGGTTTATAGACAAAAGTCTCGGTGGGCGAAAAGGTACATTATTTCTTGCCTCTTCGCCCACAGAAACTAAAGAAAAAGGGACACAGGATTAGCTACAGTGACTGTTTACTTATTGCAGCAGGATTCTGAGGTATCAGACTGTAAAAGTTTGTAAGAGTTTTTTTTTTATGTCAAAATTAAAATCCTTGCTGTCTTGTTTTGAATATTTATTTCTACTCTCTGCCTCTTCTGTTTAGTTTTCTTACACTTTCTTCTCAGGATTTTGTAACCCCATAGTAAGACATGGCTTTTACTCTTTTGTAATGTTATATTCTGAGACAGGAGAGTGTAAATCATATTGTAATCTTGTACTCATAGTTAAAGATAATATACAAGTTATATTGCCATCATTTTCTTTGTATGACTCATTCTTAGATACATAGATGGTCTCCGCTAACTTTATTCCTTTTAATGTTGTTATGGCTCACCTTGTCGGTTAATTTTAAGGACTTAAATAACTGGTATATAGTCCCTAATATAAATCCCTTCTGCAGACTCTCTTCTGTAATTGGATCCCAGAGGATATTGTTCTGTTCTTATTAAAATGATGATCTGCATTTGCCTTTATTCTGCTCGCTCATGCAAGATAAATGCAATGCTATGTTCTTCCTTTTATTAAAATATGAATAAATTGAACTTTACTGATCTCACAATGGAGAAATTAACTCTCTGCATTTAAGTCATCCCCTTTGGTGAGCACTGTGCAGCACCCGCAGAGCAATCAGGGGTTAAAGGTCTCACCTGGAGACCCAGAGTGGCAGTCTGTGGGAGTGGGACTCGAACTCAGAACCTCTGGATTCCAAGTGCAATACCCTAACCACTAGACCGAAACTCCCCCCACTCCCCACTTATGGTGTTTATTGACCGCTGCCGAAATGGTGGTTATGGTAAATGGTTACCAATGGGTACTAAGTGTGGTTCATCATGATCTAAGTTTCTAAGAAATTTTATTATGTTTTGTTTAAAAAAGATCTAAACTCTAACTTTTTTTAATTTTTCAAATTCTCTCATGATTTTTTTTTTTAGTGGTGCATCCTAAACAAAACCTGTTCTGCTGATACCAGATCTAAACAAGCTTCAAGATTTCAGTTAAGGTGTGTTTCTTCTGTAATCCACTAGGAGGCGCACATGTACTGCTGAGAACCTTCAGAAAGTGGCTGCTGCTTTCTGTTGCTCCCCCCCCAACTGTTTTCAGCAGGTTTTATACCCACAAACCAAACACAGGGGCGTCAATGCCACAGTGCCAGACTTTGTCCACGAGCTTCACATTCAGTCACACTGAGCTCTTCACAGAATGTCAGCTGTCTGAAAGTGGATGGATTTGTTCCGGATTAGTTGTTCTGTCTTTGCCGGAGGTGGTGGATCAGAAACATGTGCCTAAGACTCTCCATGCCGGTGCTATTGGCCCTTTTTTCCTGCCTCAACCATTATTATTTAGAGGCAGAAATTAGGAGAAAGGCCCTCAATATATTCACTGGGAATGCTAATGGTTGAGGGAAGTCAAAAGGGTCAAAATATGGCAGAGGGCTTTAAAATTGTGTAAAAGCCGAATGACAGAGAAGGTTAAGAGGTGAGAGAGCGGGAGAGTTGTTCAGAGTGTCCTTAAAGTGTCAGACTAATGAGAACATCTTTATAATGGTAAAAACAAAGTTTCTCCATCTTGAACAGATTCCTGTTTAAAACAAGAAAAAAGGTCATAATATGAATAATGAAGCAGAAAATGTTTGAATTACTTTCAGACTAAAAATGATCTTACTACTTTAGACAAACAATGAAAATTGTAAAATGAGAAAAAAAAAGACATTCTTAATAAAAGGATGAACTAGAAAGGAGAGAAAATGAAGTTCAGGGGAAGGACTAAATAAATGAAGCTGTGTATTTGCAGAGAAGTTTCGGAGATGTGTGAATGTTTGAGGAAATAACAAAGATTAATTTGCTTCCAACTGCAAAGGTAGCTTCTAGTGGTATTTAGATGCTAAGCAACTAACACAAAGTAGCGTGTAACTGCGAAATGGAAGGAAAATAATGGTTATTAAACATAAGCAATACTGATACAAAAATCTATGAGGTGTGGCATGCATTTTGCATAGTTAACGTAGTTAACAGCTGCGGGAGTAGTGTGTCGCAGTGAGCTTGTCGCAGGTATGACGCAGATATTTTTGATAATATATTGAAGCATGGTCTGCGCTATGTTATTCCACGCCACAATGCAAGAGGGACAATCACTAACTAGCTGTGGGTCTCGATACGCCAAAGCATTGAGGAAGTGGGGGCAAGTTTGTGCGACAATGGAGGGACATGAGGGAAAAAAGAGAGGGGATCCAGGTAGAGGAAATAGGAAATAATGTAGAGCGGATGTAGATTTGACCAATCAGAGACCTCCTGTCTGCGGTCACCTACAATTTCTGAGAGGTGTACCATACTGTCTGCGGAAGGGGCGGGGGCATAGCTGCGTTTACTGCGACACACATGCAGATGACCTGGTTTCTGAGCATAAACCAGCCTTAAGACAGTCCAACCCCCTGGTTTCAAAAAAGAGAGTCCATTTAGGTGTATTTTTTTCTATATAAAAAAAAGCTTAAGAATAACAAGGAAGACATTCATTCCTGGAAGGAATGTGTGAAGTTTAGAGAAGGAGGAGGTTATTAAACAATGTCTGATGCATAGAAAGCTCTGTTGAAGCTCAATCTCAGAGGTAATGGCATAAAGTCAGCCAAGAGTCTAATGGATACTTTGGAATAGTTGCGGAGATCTGCAGCTCGGGTGGGGTGTTTACAGGCGGTGTGACAGGACATCCATTACTCAAAGTTAATGCAGACTATGTTCCATCAATAGATGTAAATGGACTGAGGTAAGAGTTGACGTCTGTAGAGGACCTTTGTCCAGTCTTAGTCATGGCCCTGTCACACCTTGGCGATTTAGCCAGCGTATACCTGAGGTTTCAGAATCTTCTAAAAAACTGGCATATGCTGAACTTTATGTATTTTTTTATTTTGGGCGTATACATAGAGTATTCATAACGATTCCAGAACTTATGTCCAACGACAGCCTAAATTATCATAACGCACAGCAGTGTAATGCCCATGAAATGTCACAAGCCAGTGTCCTGAGGGGGGCAGCAATGCACCCAGATGCGCCCTGCCTGTATAAAAGCACAATAAGAAGATTTCTCTAAGTTCTGCAGTCGCAGTATTAACCTAGCTGCTGTTTACCACCTGCATAAAAAACAAAACAAAAAAACTTCACGCTCACCCTGTGATGGGGATGATACACGCTGGATAAGCTAGACACCACGACTTATGAGGAACTTACAGTTACGTGTGTCAACGGTCAAATAACTGACTAGTAACCTATAGCCCACGCGTGTGCACACTGGCATACGTAGCACGCTCCAAATTTCTTGACTTATTTGCCGTTTGTCGACATGTGCCAGCGTGCTTCAGCATGCTCACAACTTAAACGTACCCATAACTTATCCAACGTATGCCATCTCTTTTGCCATTTTCACGGACGTCGGCATACGATGGCTAAACCGTCAAGGTGTGACTGCACCATTAGGGTATGTTTTTTTTTTTAACAAAGATTGGTATTGAAATGCAGAGCTGGTAGAGCACAGAAAATGGTGCAAATACATGTGCAAATACATTGGATTCAAATACATTGAATTTTATTTGATTAATGTGACAAAAAAAGGTTAAAGTTGTATTCATCTAGAAATTAAGAGAGGAAATTCATCCCACAAAGCATTTTAGAGGCTGCGGGATTTATGCTCCACCAGTACTTCCACAGGAGGACTGAGGTCACCATTCTCCCCTCAGCAGGCTCCAAACAAGTACTGAATGAAGTCTTTCTTCAGTCGACGATCAGCTGCCTCCACACTTGATTTGATTCTTATATGGAAGAGATTTGGAGCGGTGGTGCTGATGTGTTCCTAACGATTTGGGATCCAATCTGAGCAGCCAGTGCGTCGCCAATCTAACACAGACACAAACTAACCGTGCAAACGCAAACTCACACTTAAACAGCAGTTAATATCAACCGCATGAGTTTTAGAAAAGGGAGGGAAGCCAAGTACCAGAAGGGATCAAAACCAAGAGGGGAATCAGTGAGCATCTAGCATAGAAGAAAATAGCAAACCATCATAAAGAAAAAAAAAAAAAAACATATATGGTTCAACAGACAGTAATGGTCTTTTTAATAATTAGGACACAGTCAATTTTCAGGGAAAATGGTTTTCATTTCCCCAAAAGAACAAAATTCAAACAATGGTTCCAGGGACCCTGAAAGAGGTCAAAGGAGGAAAATATGCTCAAGGCCAAAAATCAAGGTTTTGCATAAAACCTTAAACTTACTACTCAAAAATAAAAGAAATTTTGTCAATCAGTGTTAAATTTATCTATTTTACATTTATTTTTACTTTTCTTTATCCAGGAGAACCTAATTCTGTTCAGAAACCAAGTTCCATGTTGAGATTGAAAAGGGTGAGATTTTTTATTTGTTTAATAAAATGTATGCCTTTAATAATTTGGCATTTTATAATCCCATGGAATCGAAAATGGTACTGAGTATCAAATATTTTTCTGGGTATCAATATCGAGTTTAAAAATTTAGTAGTGTGACAACCGTAAACAAGACTGACACACAGAGGAAGGGGGAATAGAAATATTTCCACAATTTTAACAAAAAAAAAATTGCTCAACTCTGTTCGCCTAAGAACAAACTTGAATGACTAATAACTAAACAAAATTAACAAAATAAGAAAAAAAAAAAAAAAAAAAAGAACTTATTAAAAAAAATAGAATAAAGGCTCCATAACCTTCCCCCAATGTGGAATTCCAGATGGTTTTACCCTATTGTCATCAAGTGCTTGACAAATTTAGATTAAAAAAATTAACCGGATGTGTGCATTACAATTAGAACGAATATATTTTACGATGGGGTATTAGGGCCAGACTAGAGGCATTTTTTTCTATTTCGAGAATAATGTCATAACATTACAAAAATAAAGAAATAAAATTAAGAGAATAAAGTCATAAAATTACGAGAATAAAGTTGTAACATTATGAGAATAAAGTCGTAATATATGAGGATAAATTCCTGATAATCCAAGAATAAAGTTGTATTTTATGACAATTCCTAAAAGAAGCACTGTCTTCCCTTAATTGAGAAATGTCGAGCATTTTGTGAAGTTATACTTTGGCATCGGTTTGATAAATAAGGAAATCTTTTAGCACCAGCATCAAATTGGGCAGGATGTCAAAGTGGACCCAGGCTGCTGATTGGTGGTGCTGGTCGGAGCTCGTAGCTTTCTTTTGGAAACAGGTGGTAGAATGATGACTTTATTCTCGTACCTATACGAATTTATTCCCGTAGTGATAGGATTTTATTCTCGTAATGTTACAACTTTATTCTCGTAGCCATATGACTTTATTCTCGTAATGTTACGACTTTATACTCATAGCTATACGGCTTCATTCTCGTAAAGTTACGACTTTACTCTCATAGCTATACGACTATATTCTCGTAGTGATAGGACTTTATTGTCGTAGCTATACGATTTTATACTCCTAGCTATACGACTTTATTCTCGTAATGTTACGACTTTATTCTCGTGGCTATACGACTTTATACTCCTGGCTATACGACTTTAAAAAATGAAAATATAAACAAAAACCCATTTATAATGCTGGAGTGAATATAAAAGAGAGTTGACCAAAGACTGGTCAACATTTATACCTTTAATGAGTCACCTGTACAAGAGCAACAAACCTAGCAACCACCTTTGAAAGAAAATAGAAAATGGGTTATTCTCTTACCAACTTCATGAGTAAATAAAGTTTATAAGTCAACATTTTGTCTTAAAAATGGAGCTGAGAAAAACCTTAGATGAATATTAAAGTCGTAGGAAAACATCCGTTTCAACGGATGCATTTCCGAATTCTCCCGAGTGGTGCACGACTTTGCACAAGTGAATAAAGTGAATGTGATTGGTCGTTTATCAAGAGGGCAGGGTTGTTGTGGTGGAAGGTGGTTTCTAATGGTTTCTCGAAAGCATCTTGCTAACCAATTAGCAGCTTAGCGCTAATAGGTTCCCAATGGGAAATTACATTGGGACCAAGTAGCACTTAATTGGTGACTTAGAAACGTCACTGTCAAGGAACGCTATGGACAGCGGAAACATGCAAGAGGAGGAGAGTTTTGTGTCAGAGGTCGTGGATGAGTCTCCTCCGCCATACATTTTTTGTATAGAGGAGGAAAGTGGGGATGAAGTTTTTGTGTAAGAGGACGCTAAGGCGGTAGAAGCTTGGTTTGGTGTAGAAGGCTTACAGCCGTACATGTTTGAGCCCTTGCCTCGCAACGCTGCCAGTTCTGTTAGCTCTACGCCTGCTGCAGACACAGACGTCCATCCCCGTGAACACTGGGACGGAACTCAATGGGAAAGGAAAGGATTCTTATTTCAACCGTTGCGTATATTAGCTGCGACATATGAGTCAAGATGCTATGAGCGAAAACATTTGATTGACAGATGACCGTTGATATATGATTGGCCGAATTTAGGTGTTTAGGCTAACGTATAACTAACTGGCCTTCATAAGATAATGAGAAACCCCCCCCACAGATTTTAAGACAGGTTTTTTTTTTTTTTTTTATAAAAATGTTCTGGGACAATATGGTCTGATGAAGAGTACCTTTATATACATGTTTAAGCCAGAATGATTTGACATTTAAATATGATTTCCTGACGACTTTAACGAATATTTGGGAATAAAACAATGTCTGGTTGATGAATTTGGGCATAGCTGTGTAGGTTTGTACCTGAGCTATTTAGAGTTGAAAATAGAGATTATGGTATCTTTGTACACAGTAATAGAGTTTGCGTTGGCTTTACCCAAAGAAAACCTTGTGTCTGTGGCACACTGTGCACCATGTACCATATTTTCTAACAATGCTTCTATTGCCTTATCTCTTCATTTGGACGTTACAGGTAGATCTTACATCTGAACTGCAGCATTAAGCTCTGATAGATGAAGAGGTGTGATGTGTGCTGCTAAAAGCACAGATTCAAAGTGAGGTAAATCATGGCAATGAGTGTGACCACTCATTTCAATTGTTTCATGGCCAATTACAGCGAAGCACTACAATTTTATCACAGACATTTCAGGCTTGTTATGTGGAGTACATTATGAAGCTACCCAGGACCCTGCAATTAGCAGCCCCTTTTTGGGTATCCACTGTCATTAGCCTGTTTTGGCTTGGTGAAAGGAGAGGCCTATAAGGCAGACATTGCAAGATAAGCGATATTCTACTCTCTAAACTTTACCATTTATCCAAACTGTCTTTGAACTCAACACTTAGTGTTTTCCATGAATTTTATAGGTAATCTCAGCCCTGTGCCATAAAAAAAAAAAAAAAACTAGACTACAACAGGCAATGGAACACAGTTGAAAGCTTGATTGGCCTTATATTTTGTCATGATGCTCTGTCTTCCCTGTATGGCTGGAACCAGGCTTAGAGTACCACATTTTAAAGAATTACCATGTTTGATTGCTAAATGCATCATTTAATGAATCCAACGTTGATAATGAATGTGGGTGCCAGCTCCTTTGCTGTCGCTCTTTCTGTCTCGAGCCTCCCCACCTTGATTGCAGCTAATGTAGGTTTTAATCACTGCAGTATAAGAGGAGAGACCCAGATAGCAGATCAGGCCTACTTTTATCTTTTCCAGAATGACAGTTTTATTTGGTTTATTTTAAGCTTATCATATTTTTCACTCTAAGATTGGTTGTTTTTGCTCAGTTGTATGTGCTGGTGAAGATTCTCAGTCATCCAGGTCATAGTCATTCCAAAAAAGACAGTTGCATGTTGAATCTATAACAAACAAAAAGTTTTGTATTCAAAAGAAGCTTCTAAACTGTCATTTTTTTAAATTTTTGTAAATTTTTTAGCAACAACTTATTTAAAAATTTTAATGCATGTTCATTTCAAAGAATATAAAGAAAGGTGACCCCTATCACTGGTTTAGGTGTTTTTGATGGCTTTTTAAAAGACAAAGTCCAGAGGAAACTTTGTTGGGATGTAAATGTTACTCTCACTGTTCCTCCTACCTTAAAGGAATAGTACACCCAAAACATGATTAGCCTTCATTTTCTACTCACCTCCATGCTGAACAACACTCTGGAGTACTTTTTTGATATCTCAAATGCATCTGGAGATCTGGGAGGCTTCTTGCTGTCTGCTGACATTCAAATAATGGAGGTCCATGGCGCCCGAGACAGAAAGGTCCATAAAAGTCCACAAAAACGTGTCAATATTCCTCCATACTGCTCGTCCAATGTAATCCAAGTGTCCTGAGTGGGTAGCATCCAGAATTTACTCGAAACGAAGTCATTTAGAATGTTTTTAGAGCATAAACAGTAGTGTATAGGATTTCCTAATAGCGCCCCCATGCGCGCTCACGATTCTACGGAAGCCGGCAGACCAAACCGGAAGAAAGTGCGCATTCAGCGTCTGGTCTGCCGATAATGCAAGCGTAGAAGAAGAAATGTGCTGTTTACCTGTGCAAAGAAAGAAACAACGAAAGAAAAATGTCTGAGGACTTCAGTGTTGAGGAAGAGCATGAGTTCTTTGCCGAGCTGAATGCGCTGGTTTGGTCTGCCGGCTTCCGTAGAATCGTGAGCGCGCATGGGGGCGCTATTAGGAAATCCTATACACTACTGTTTATGCTCTAAAAACATTCTAAATGACTTCGTTTCGAGTAAATTCTGGATGCTACCCACTCAGGACACTTGGATTACATTGGACGAGCAGTATGGAGGAATATTGACACGTTTTTGTGGACTTTTATGGACCTTTCTGTCTCGGGCGCCATGGACCTCCATTATTTGAATGTCAGCAGACAGCAAGAAGCCTCCCAGATCTCCAGATGCATTTGAGATATCAAAAAAGTACTCCAGAGTGTTGTTCAGCATGGAGGTGAGTAGAAAATGAAGGCTAATCATGTTTTGGGTGTACTATTCCTTTAAGTTTGATTTTTGCTTTTAAGAGTTTGTCATCTGCAGGACAGAAAGCCTAATGCATTCTAAATATGTATTTTTTTGTTAGAGCAAATAAAACCTGCCCAACTGTCAAATAAGCTGCAATGTTTCCCACACAGTCTGTTTAAAGTCTGGAAAAGTGTCCAATAAAAAAAAAAAAACATATAACAGGTTTAATTGTTCAAATCCATCCATCCATCCATCCTCCCATCCATCCATAGTTCATCCATCCATCCTCCCATCCATCCATAGTTCATCAATCCATCCATGCATATTTAATCCATCCTTCTGTCCATTCCGTCCCTCCATTTATTAATCTATCCATCATTCTATAATTCATCCATCCATCCATCCATCCATCCATCCATCCATCCATCCATCCATCCACCCACCATCCATCCATCCATCCATAGTTCATCAATCCATCCATCTATATTTAATCTATCCTTGTGTCCGTCCGTCCCTCCATTCATCCATCTATCCATCATTCTATAGTCCATCCATCCATCCATCCATCCATCCATCCATCCATCCATCCATCCATCCATCCACTAGTTAATCCATCCATCCATCCATCCATCCATCCATCCATCCATCCATCCATCCATCCATCCATCCATCCATCCATCCATCCATCCATCCATCCATCCATCCATCCATCCATCCATCCAAACTTAGAACACGTTTCTTGATGTCATTTTAAAGTCCAAAGGAAAAGAATATGATTCAAATGTGTATAATAAAGATATTAATGTTATTAAGACTCAACAGAGGATAATCAACCAAATCTATTTATTTAAGTTTTGTATGCGTTTTACGTTTGCCCTTGAATCTGATAAAATGTTTATTCCAAACTCAGCAGGCCTTGTGGGTTTTTTGTTTCTTTTTACCTGAACATGAAAGAGTTCTGATAAATCAGGCCATTTGAAGTATTCTATTCTGCTTTAAAAGGTTCTTGACAGGAAGAAAAAAACAGGAAGTATCTGAAATGGCAGCCATGATAAAAGCTTGTCTCCCGATGTTAAGAGAAGACACTTCAGTGCTCCCTTTACTCTCTACTGTTGAAAAATAAACCCTCCTCCACGAAAGAAAAGAAGAATATTCTGTAAAATTCTTCTTTGTAGACATGTTATATAATAATCTTATTTTAAAGGATCGCTGTAAACAAATAATACGACTAAATAGAGACTCTGAGAAGCAGTCTTTTGGTACATGTTAAAGTTTTATCTTTTCTTCTCCTTTTTGAATAAGCCTTTCTAGTGAACTCAATTTTGCAAACATAATTCATTTGATAAGAAATTTCAGAAGAACATTTTTTAGGATTTTCATAGGTTAGAGCCGTCGGGAAATACTTGATAAACAAAGTTGTTTTGAATTCAGCACCAACAGCTCTTCAAACTTTATGTACATAGGGTGTTGATTGACTATGTTGTCATCTAAAGATTTATACCAATCAGTGGTAGAGGAGTTAGCTATTGAACCAGCAGAAGGAAACATCACTGCCCCTTTCCCTTAGTTTACCAGCTCAGACCATAAGACAAGAACAAATGATATGATGTATTGCAGACCTTTATTGTAGATTTTGGAGGAAAAATATTTAAAAACTAAGAGTGAAATAAATTGTGCTGTGGCTCTTTTTTTTAATTAAGCACAGCACAGCAGGGCGCTAAATCTTTTTAAAAATTTGAAATTTGTCAGAATGTATAATTTTCATGGAATTGTCTGGTAATCCAATGCCGTCTGTAGCCTTACAGAAAAACAAGCTGTTATTTACACTGCAAAAACGATTTCGAAATATGTAAACATTTATTACATAAAGTGTATCTACCCTTAAAGCTACAGTGTGTAATTTTCAGCGACATCTAACGTCCAGACTGCAGACCGCAGCAACATGAACATCTCCCCCCCACCGCTTCTCCCCCCCAACAGTACGGCGAGCGTTACGGGACAAAATGTCTTCCACGACGTCCGCATCACCTACCTTCTCAAGTGATGAGGTTTGTTTACATAGATAATTTTAATACTGCCATCTATTGTTCAGTACCGTCTCAGTTCATCTCTCTCAACTTGCCGTAGTTACTTTCGAGCGTAATGGGCGATCTCTCAATCGCTAGTTTGTTGTCTCTGCGCTGCCGTAGCGCAAAGATGTCTGCCTCCATGGCTGCGAGACCCGCTCCTATGTAATTATAAATAACGAATTCTAAGGCAACGCAAATATTAAGGTTAAGAGGCTGAGCTCGTAGATGATGATAAATAACATAGTTATGTATAATATATTACATTTCTGACTGTATATCCCTGTAATTATTACACACTGTAGCTTTAAAGGAATTGTGGAAGATTTTTGTGAATTTAAAAAATGAATGCCCACGCACAACCCTGTACCCGCAGCAGAGAGGGAACGCCTCTTAAAGGCGTGCAAGAGCGTGCACGATACCATTTCAGCTCGTGCACGCTCTGTTTAAAAGTTGCTATTCCCGTACCCCTAAATCGGTATATCGAGCGGGAGTCATGACTCTGCACTTTTTTGTTCTGTTTAAGTTTTCTTTTTGAGTTTTCAGTTATACTTTTTATTCTTGTCTTTCTGTATTTTCGAGTTTATTGGGTTTGTTTCCATTATGTGTTATTCTAGTGGTTTTTTGTTATATTTTTGAGTGCTTTTGTATTTCTTGAGTTACTCTCTGTTGCCCCCTTGTGTTTGTTTCCTTTCCCCTTTGCTTCCTTCTAGACCAGGCATCCCCAAAGTCGGTCCTGGAGGGCCACTGTCCTGCAGGTTTCAAATGTTTCCCTGCTCCAGCACAGCTGATTTTAATTGAAAGCTGATTAACAGGCTTTTTCTCAACTGCAATCATCTTAATCAGCTGTGCTAAAGCAGGGAAACCTCTAAAACTTGCAGGACAGCGGCCCTCGAGGACTGACTTTGGGGATGCCTGCTCTAAATGCTTCCATCCACACCTTTTCCTTGTCAGCTCATTAGTCCAGTCTTTGTTCTCTCATAAATACTCTCGTTGTGCAGTTCCTCAGTGCTGGTTCCTCGTCTTCCCCAGGCCCCTCGTGTGTTTACCCTGATGTCCCCTGGATCCTGGCATTCTGTATTTTTTCTTTTTGGATTTCTGCCTCATTAAACCTGCAAGACTCACTTCTGCTTCCTGGTCTCTGCATTTTGGGTCCTCAAACACCTCCACCCAAGTGTGACAGCTGGGACTATCTAGTGGACTTTATAGTGAACTCTGTTAACTTACCGTTCGGACGGATGGTCACTGCTATTTGCCCCATTGGTCACGTAACACCACCGCTCAGTTCCTGTTCTTTCTTTGTTATTAGTCGCTGCAGTCAGTTAGTGACAGCCTATGGCGACAGCGGGCCGATGTGACAACAAATCCCACAATGCTTTGTGAGGAGAGCTCTCCGTGCAAAGCATCCTGGGACATACCTGTCTCTTCCGAGGCCTTTCTTTTCTTCTCATACACTTGCTAGAGACTTTTTCTCTGAGCCATTTTCAAAGAACCATGGTGAAAAAGGTCTTATATTAACATATCATCAGAAGGATTGACAATTAGGAGGACCACCTTTTTTTTTTTTTTTTTTTTTAATAAATAAATGAAAAGGCATAGATCGTCCTCTATACCTTTAATTTAAGTAGGTAAATAAGATGATTTGCCAATGCAATGAGTAAATTTACTCTTAAAATGTGATCATTAGATAAAATGTACTTGAAATAAGACAATGCAATTGTTTTTTTTTTTGTTGGCAAAGTATCTCACTTACCTCCTCAATTCAAGAAAAGAAAATGCACTTATTTTATTAAAAAAATCACTTACTTAGCTTTCTATTTTTAGATGTGTAGCGCCCAATTTTTTCTTTTGTTAATGATCTTATGTAGATTTGAATCATTTATTTTCTAATTTAAGAAAAATTGGTGAGCATAAACGGTGCCAGAGGTGGGTAGAGTAAAAAAAAAAGTATAATGTGTAAAAATTTATAAACGTATCACTATGTCAACAAATTTCTACTCTAGTAAAAGTAAAAAAGTGGCCTTCCAATAAATTAGTAGAGTAAGAGTAAAAAGGAATTTAAGGATACTCAGTAATAAGTAAATGTTTGCTGTTATACTGAAGTAAATCAAAGAGACTGTTATATAAAGTTTGGTACATATTCCTTTGGTTTAAAAGGCTTAAATGGGGTAATGAGTATGAAAATAATGATATTCATGCAGAAGAGACACTTCTCCAAACCCTTTCTTTTCTTGACATATGATTAATGTAAGCACATCTTTTAGTGTATGAATTATGCATGATGAAACATGGTACACCTACTCCAGTGACATTATGAACTTTATTACTGTATATTAGCTTGACCTCCATGTTTCGGCAGATTAAAGTAACATTAAAACAACAAAAAGAATACTAATTTTAGTGAAACCTAAAGTATCTCTGGTGCATCTGAGGTTTAACTGTTCTTCTTTTCTCAGTAAAGCTACCCACATTGGATAAAGTACCCAAAGATAGAACTAAAGTAAGGGTAGTGATACTTCATGATAATTTAACTTAAGTAAATGTTAAGTATGGGGCATTGACCCTTTTTTCAAAATGTAAAACTTACCTAAAAGTTACTCCAGTAAATGTAACTGAGTAAATCTACGTAGTAACTACCCATCTCTGAGCAGAGCAAAGCATCACATTTTTGAGAAGATCTTTTTCTTTTCTCAAGATTTTGTGTGCTAAAGAGTGCAATTAGTTCTTCCTAGTTCCAGCCAACCTTCCTGAGACCAACATGGAACTGGTCTGCATATCAGTTACACTATTGAAGATGTATGTTATATAACTGTGCTGCATGGTTGCACAGTTTGGGAGCACTGATGCGCTGAAGTAGGAATCTCAGCATTCTTTCTTGCATCCTCTCCTCATGTAGGCATGGGTTAAAAAAAGTTTATCCTTGGTTTAAGTATCTCTTACACAGACAGCTGAGGATTTAGGACCCAACATGGACCAGCAGGTACTGATAGATTGAGGTTTTATAACTTAATGAAGACATTTTGCCATTTGAACATTAAATTGTACATCTGAGACGGATTCATATTCTGTAACATTTTACTTTTAATTCATTCAGTAACTTGGGGATACATTTTAATGTGTTTATGCGTGGAACCGCTGGAAAGACATGTGCTCACGCATCAAATGGCTTGATTTTCGGTATGTAGCGTAACATAAAGGACACCCAAGATGTGAAATCTCCCCTGTTAGGTCATGCAGTTTAACCTCATGTTTACCATTTCTGGGTTTGCAGCAAAATTACTTTGTTTTCTGTAGAGATTTAGTGCCAGACCTTGGAGGGAGGGACAGAACGATCTCTCTTCCTAGCTGATAAAAATGTGGAATCCATATTTCTAGGATAAGCTGAATTTATTTAAACAGATGAATTTGATGCCTTATGGTGTCAGTCTAAGTTAAATGATGTTGACTCCTGTTGCTATGCGTTATGTTTATGATATTTTTTTTCCATTTTGAATATGCTTTTCCTCTGACTTTAAATTATTTTCTCCCTCTTCCTGCAGGAAAAAAACATTGTATTCTAGTTTACAGAAATAGAATGCATGTATTCAGAGCTCCAATATCTGCTACACGGTGGCTTCTGGTTGGGTTGCTCTTTCTTATGCAGATATATTTAAGGTGAACGTCATTAGTCTGGGCTAAGCATGTCAGCAAGCCACACCCCATTAGTGTGACCTTCTAATTCTTAATTTCTGTAAGATTGTTTGTCAAATGTGTGGTTTGTTTGAGGTTTTGATGTCTACTCACCTTTACTGGCATCAGAGAACATCTCCAAAGTAGGAGACTGGCCTGAAACGACCATCTCTATTATTTATATTTGGTGCAGGCCAAGAGCGACGTGATGCATTAAACGCCTGTGCATCAGAAGCCTGATGATTTGCTGTAAATAATAGAAACGTAAAATCTTTGCCCAAGCAAAACATCCCAAAGGAGAATGTCCAGCCATCAGTTGTGACCTTGAGTTAAATCACACATGCAACAAAAATCAAAAACACCAACAATGTCATCAATTAATAGCCAAAGAAAATCCCATTAAGGCTTTAGAGTAGCTTTGAGTTCTGGGGAAATCATCTTATCAATTAGTTATTCCCCATGCTCACCTGATGGTATCGAAGGGGCTTGTTCCTTGCTAGTTCCCTATTGCTATTACTTCTAGTGATTATGTATTCAGATTGAATAGTTTTATACTTATTGGTGGCAAGTCTGACATATTTTAATGAAAATATCTTCGTTAGCTGAGTTAGTTACTTCAAACAGACTGTAAACCAGGGGTTCTCAAGTCCAGTCCCCAAGAGCTGCCATCCTGTAACTTTTAGATGCATCTCTTCTCTAACACACCTGAATCGAAAGGCTTAATCCCCTCATTTAGCCCAGCAGAGGCATGGTAACGAGCCACTCATTGTGTGAAAAAATGGGATGCATCAAAATGGTGCAGGATAGTAGCTCTTGAGGACTGGACTTGAGCATCCCTGCTGTAAACAGAAATGTGCACAAGGTAAACAGGGCTCGCTCAAACGTATTTAATATTCCTGAGAAGCAAAAAGAGCAGGAAAGAGAGTTAAAGAAGGATGTTTCTCTTCTACATTTTTTTTATGTTTCTATACCTTCAAACTCTAATGTGGACAATTTAAAGTAATTCTGCAAAGAAGAGTCAAAATGTCACCTCTTATATGCACCAACTATACTTGCAACTTGTTGGGTTAGGGTGGAGGTCACGGATTAGTGGACCACGGTACGGATCTGGATCCGGATCCTGACCCATCTGCTGGCTAATACAGACCAAACCTAATTTAATCATTGTCTAAATTCACATGCGCCGCTTCTCCTGTTAACATGGTAAAAGTCTTCCGGAGCATCTGGGGCCAGGCTACACATGATACAAATTAGCCAATGAGCTGTTTCAGTCTGGGTCACTGTGGTGAGCCACTTTTAGACACAGCAGGAAAACCTGTGGCAAGCCGGTCGATGGGAAAGAAGGAGAAGACGATGAGAAAAAGTTATGGACTGCTGGAAGAAGCTTGGTGAACTAGTGAAAGAAAAGTGAAATGGTGTGCTCAAAAATGACCCTGCACAATTTGAGTATGTTTGGCTCAACCTGCTGCTGTGAAGCAGGATTCTCCTCCATGAACAGAATCGAAAATACATATGGATCCAGGCTCAAAATGAGCACCTTGATATGAGCTCTAGAATGGCTTTGTCGCCAATCAAACCCAGGTTAAAAGCCTCACAGGACAGCCTAAGGCTCACTGCTCTCATTAAGCCATCAAAAAGAGAAAGAAAAACAAACGGCCAGTTCAGGTGTTTTATAAAATATGTTACAATATGTAAATTGTCTATATAGCAAACAGAACGATTGTTGTTCTCTACTTAAAAAAGCACTTTAGATTTGAAAATGAATTTTTTTTTTTTAATTCAATGTATAACATCAATGCATAAAAATCTCATTTTATTTCAGTGTTGAACTCTGTTTAAAGTAACAGATTATAATTAAAAATGTCTCTGGACCTTTACTCTCTCTGGTCGATGATTTTTTTTTTATTTGAACCCTGCTCATTTTTAATTGGTTTCCTCTGGTTTAGGGGAACGTTAACTTTTCCCACATGACAACCCTGATTTGCTTAGTTTTTGTTGTTTGATTGATGAGATCTTTATTTAAAATTAAAAAAAAAAGTTTTCTTTTTAATTGCTTTTATTTATTTATTTTTTTCATTCTCAATTTAGAAAAAAATATAAAAAGGTGAAAACAGAGACAAAAATTTGTCAGATGGGGAATGTTTTTCTCATGGTTTTGGTTCTGTTTAAGTTTTATCTTTAAGTTTTCATTGGTTTTATTTCCATTTTGTGTTCTTGTCATTTTTTATTGTTTTGGAGTTCTTATGTATTTCTTGTTTGCTCTCTATTGCCCTCTTGTGTTAGTCTCATTTTTTTCCCAGCTGCCTTCTAGACTCCTCTGTTCACATCTGCTCCCAATCTGCTGATTAGGCTTGGTCTTTGTTTCTCTCTCCCATATATGCACCTTTTGCTCAGACATTGTTTGCTGCTTTGTCGTCATTTCTTTGTAGCCTGGGTGCCAGTCCGAACTTAGTCCCGCCCACAAGGTTTGAGTTCGGGGAAGTTCGGTCTGGCTCTGCTCCATAGTAGCGCGAGTATTATCGCCCACTGTCAGGCGATCCAATCAAATTGGATCGATTGGATCGCCTGACATACGATGATGGACAGATGATCAAGAGTAACGTAATCAACCACGTGACCAAAGCGCGCTTGGGTGACAACAACAATGGCTGCCGCTGGAGAGTTTGGGTGAGTAGATTCTGCTATTAGGTCTGTTCTAGAAGATATCGACAGCAAATTAATTTTAAAAGAGGAACAGAGAAACGCGATCAAGGCTCATCTTCTTATTCTAGGCGTGAAACTGCACGCTTTGATTTTTGTTGAGAACTGTGCCTCGCTTAACATACAACCAATAAGAGCAACGGAGTGCGTCACGCACTCCGTTGCTCTTATTGGTTGTAGGTCTATCCAATTGAGTGCAGAGGCATTTTTTTTCCTGGTTCGTTCGAAACACGCCCCATAATCACAGCTCTATGGAGCAGTATCAGACTCATATTCTGACTAGAATTGAGTCGGACTACGTCAGGCTAATTTCTTTGCCCCCTTGTTATGAGTATTCCTGGTTCTCAGTTTTTGTGGATTTGTGTTTTTGGATTTTTGCTTCTGTTGAACCTTTTTTGGAGAATACATCTTCAAGTAACCTCCTCCAGCTTCAGTCTGCATTTGTCAAACCTCCACCACACTGTGACAGTTTTTTGAGAGCCTTTACTTTCAACAGTTGCTCTGTAATAGTTGCATAAAGTCTTCACCTGTCATTTAAAGATCTTAAATTCTTCATCATCACAGCGTTGATATCAGCATCATCAACTTCCCCTCATGATGTCATCATGACTGCTCTCACAGAGGGATTTCCGCTCGCTGTCCTCTCCCCTTCATTTTGCATTCCCTTGTCTTCTCTCCTGACATTCTCTGTATGTCAGAGGGTGTTGATGCAGAATTGGTGCGCTAAGGCCCATCTTCCTCAGCCTGCTCCCATTCTGTCAATGGATTTAGCTCTGGATGAGTGCAGAGGTGTGTGTTTGCTGTGTGTGTAACTGTCTAGCCATCAGAGTGAGGACCATATTTCCAATTTCACCATCAGATTGAGGACCGATTGTTGCAAAGTGAGGACATTTTGCAGGTCCTTACATGCTCTTTAGTAACAGTTAGGTTTAGGGCAAAGGTGTCAAGTGGGTTAGGGTGAGGATGAGGTATACATTGGTAACGGTTAGGTTTAGGGTAAGTTTTAGGGTCAAGCCAAAGAAAGTGTTGAAAATTACTGAAAATGGGTGGAAGTCAACACATGGTCCTCACTAAGTATAGCAGAACAAGTATGTGTGTATATGGAGTGGGTAGCAGGTGGGATCCACAGCCACACCTGCTGCTAATGTGATGGAATATAAAAGCTTACATTGAATGCCCAATTTACAGCTACTTATGAAAACATCCGTGGAAGAAAAGCATATTATCTTCCCTCCCAAGGAGGCAGCTACTGTGTTTCATCTCTGGCTAGACACATGTCAGACTCATGATCTATGTCAGGGAGAATTTGACTTAATTATCAGGGATGCTTAATTTTTCTCACTCTCTGGTGGAAATGAAATGCCAAGGATTAGTTCCACTTTGTTTATATGTTTGTCTGAGTGTATCAAGGTTGGGGATGAGTGATTCTTCTTTAGGCAAACCCGCTGGAGGAGCTCAGAAGAGCAACATTTATCACAGGGAATGAGTGCGAAGTTAGAGAGATGAAAATGACTCACGGTTCTAGCTGTTTCACTGGCACAATCAGCCAGACACATTTACAGCTAAAGCATTATGAAGCTTTTCCACCTCAGCTTTCACTGTTTTGTTAATTAACCAACCCTGATGTGAACCTCAGTCTGCATGATTTTAAACCTCCAGTCTTCTTATAAATAAACGTATCTACATGAGCTGTGTTTATCTGCAGTTACTATGAGCTTTTTTCCATCTTTTCCAAATTTGTTCTGATCGTCAGTTTGTCTGGAAATCTGGGATGTGGAAGGATTTCCTTTTTTAAATTTTTATAGTCGCTAAATTAAACTGAGTCTGATATATGTAGATGTTGACAGCTTTAAAACTCTCGCATTTTACCCCTGACTTGTCTTAAGTGCTCCTTGGTCTTCATGAGGCGCTTTGTTCATTTATACTCATCAACAAAATCCTAAGAACTTTACAGAGAAAGTGCATTTATACTGGAATTTAGTTACATAAAGGTGGACCCTGTTTAGTCAGGAAACTTCTGAAATCAATTGGTTGTACCACACTTTATTTAAGGGAAGTAATCAATGAGGTTGAATACAAACACAGATACAATGCTTTTTGCATCAATGGCTTTAATCTTCCCAATAATTTGCACTTTATGTATGCCCTCACATGACTGCACTTAAGTTTGTGGAATTAATGTTATAACAATGCAAAATGTTAAAGTGATATTAATATTTTTGCAAATGAACAGACAAATTACTGGATAAAATAGAAATAGATACAAAATAAACAGATAAGGACTTTAACACATGCCTGTCAAACGCCTCGGGTTATCAGCAGAAGGCAGATTTGATGTGACAATGAAACGCATATTCGCTGCTACTTCTCTGGGGTCACAAAGCCGCCTGGACAGTCTCACAGTTACACGAGACAGAATGAGCAACATGGAGCGGCTGTAAATGCATCACACTTCATCTCATACAGCTATCAGCTTGTCAGAGGGAATCTGGGTTTTTACCGCATGCCATCATTAGTTTCAGTCAGCCTCTCTGTCTCGTGGTGTCTTCTGTTTATTGAGTAAATATTCAGGTTTTAAAAGGCCTGGGCTTTTTCCTTAATATATGTACTCACTGCTATTGTTAATATGTTGCCTGAGATTAACAGGACAACTTTAAAACTGTGCCACTTCCACTGGCTCCCTGTAGCTCTGAGAATAGACGTTAAAATCCTCCTGTTAGTCTATAAATCACTGAATAGATCAGAATCTCATACCTACATAACAGATTTGTTGTCAGTGTATCAACCTCCCAGACCAATCTGGTTTTCTAGTTCCAGCATCTCTGCTCACCCAGAACTAGAACCAAACATGGAGAAGCAGCATTTAGTTCCTATGCTCCACTGATCTGGAACAAACTCCCAGAGGACTGGAAAAGTCCTGAAAGTCAAAGTTAAAAACCCATTTATTTAGAGCTGCCTTTGACTGTTGAAGTTAACATGATAACGGAGTTATTATTAGTTTAAGGTTGTTTTATTTGTTTTATAAATGTTTATTTTTGTTCTTAATTTGCTTTTATTTTTATTCTATTTTATTATCAATTTCATGTAAAGCACTTTGAATTGTCCATACACTGAATTGTGCTATAAAAATAAACTTGCCTTGCCTTGCCTTGCCTTAGATGTGGTGGCAGGCCATATTTCTACCATTCATTAATTACAAACCAAGGTTTTTTTTTTAAACTTTGACTTTTAATAAGTGAAGTAATGTCTGAAAATGCTCATAGGTCTTTGCCTGTAGCGTCATATATGCCTAACTGTCCCATCTGTCTAGTGACAAGGAGTGGATAAATACTGAGACTATTCTGATCTGAGGAGTAATTCATACAAACTTTGACAAATATACTGTAAGGAGACATGTGTCTCATTGCCTACAGTTTATTCAATAAACGAGTACTGAAGGAGTTTTTATGACTTATACATGCATGGTCCAGAAATAGGCTCCATCATTCGGTAAACAGCAGAAGCACAACAACTGATTAAACCCATGGCAACTGAGCTGGATACATAAAGGATAACTCGTTTGAGGAATATGAACTGTGTCAAGCTTAAGAGCAAAAACATGTATTCATTTTAACCTGACAGTTCATCTTTAATGTTTAACAATAATCCCAACACACCTTCTGCATGTAGGCTGTATGTGATGGTGATTTGATTGGATCAGTTAGAAGCTGCAGATTACAGCAGTGCAGCAGCTTGGAAGTGATCGCTACCGTCTAAAATTCTGTTTTTTTTATCCAGCAGACATGATGCAACAGATGGGTAATACAATTCCCATGCTTCTTGGGTCTGATTTCATAAAGGGAAATGCCCTTCTACTAAAAACTCAGTTTTAAGTCCAAAAAGAGATAAAAAAGCAACTTGCAGTGAGGGTTTAGTGATATTAAAGTCGAGTGTGTGAGCACTAGAAGGGCTAAAAAAAAAAGACAAACAAAGCTCTCCTGTAGCTGTAAGTGATACAGATATTGGATAAAGTAAAAAGTAAATCTGTTGGTTTCATTCTTTTTCAGCTGTAGTGAATAGCTGTTATATTCAATGCCCAGCCAGCTGGGATGCCATAATATGTTGTGATACTTTAAGATGTTTATTGCCCTCCCCGGTAGGGGTGGTAAATATCTTATTTAATCAGATATTATTCGGACTGTCATATATTGTTTATGACACACAGCCCAACTAACCGTGTGTTAGAACAATAAATAAAAACGTGATTCGAGCACTAATCATGGTCAAATGGTTAATTCTGCCCATTCATGGAATAAATTCACCACAACTTCTGTTCAAAATATAAGAGTTTATTAACAAAAATCATTCGGCTCCAAATCAAACATATTTCAGTTAAAAAATCTTAACTAAAACTAGTGAAACTAAACTAAAGTAAACTAAACTACTGTGTACAAAAAGGAAAGGGGAAACATGATTGAAAACTATATTACAGTTTAAGATGGATTTTGTGTTTGAAAACCAAAGTTTATCTGGAAGAATTTGGGATATGATCAAATAAGCAATGGCAATCCTTAAGGTGAATAAAACATTATTTGGCGAAATAATGTTTTATTAAATGATTTGCTTAATCAGGAACCAAGAACCTTTAGTTAAATTATTCTTTACCCTCTTTATTATTATTCTTTTAACCTTTAGTGAAATAAAGTTTGTCCAAGTTTCAACAACAGCTCAAGACATATTACTGTAGCATAGCATGCAGTCCATCCTGTTAGCTTTGTCTTAACTCACCAGTAAACACATGAAATTATTAAAATCATCAAAAGACATATTGTTTTTTCTGTCCCTAATTGTGCAAGACCTGCAAACCTCTGTCCATGTCCATTTGGAAGGTTAGAGGTTTATCCAGCAGCAGCTTAGCAGGACAGGCTCACAGCAAAGGGGGTTTGTCATTTGTCCTCACACCTAGGAGAAGGCTGCTTTAGGGGGCTTTCATCTCCAGCCCGGCTCTGTAAGTTCTGAAAGTTAAATAAATGTGATCCAAAAAAATCTGTTTTGCAGCAGTTTGGTTCTGAAAAGTGAAACAATCATCCCTTATCCTTGATCATTCTAGAGATATGGACCTTTGGGCCTGGCGCATGGTTTTGTCCTCTTCTGATGTGAATCCCCAGCCAGCTTCACGGAAAGAGAGAAATCCTCTGTGCTGTGATGGTTTTACTGTTTCCAGCTATGCGGGGGGCCATGGCACACCTCCAGGAGGGGTCCTGTAGAGCCAGTTGGCTGAGACGGGGTTGCAGAGTGGAGAAGAGAGATCTGACAGTTGTTTTATGAGCTAAACTGCAACCTCTTCTCTAGTCATCATGTTAAGATGAAAGATGGACATTGCTTCTCAATGTCCAAAATTATTATCATGGTTTATGGCACAACAAAGCAAAGAACATAGTTATGACTGCATAATTACTGTAGACCCACAGCCTTCTCTTTGAACCTATAAAACCATTTTTCTTCTGACTCTGCGATTCTTCTTCAAGTTTTTGCTAATGATGTTCTCTGATTGACTTGTATACATGAAACTCTTCCTCTAATTACGTAGATTTTAACCTTTGTGTAACAGAGTACCATCAGTAGTGGGATGTAATTAATTAAATTTACTTGCACAAATGTGATTAAGTACAACTTGTACTTTTTACTTTTCTGAGTAGTAAAGCTTAACTTTTACTTTAAAAGGTTTTGATTAGAGAATTTTACAGATATACTTGAAAAACATTCTTCATGAGTGAAAATTAAAACAACATGGAGGAAAGTGAAAAGCAAACCCACCTGAAGCAACTGCAAAGATCCATCGGTTGTGTCTGTAATCAGATACCAACATCCAGACAAATCAATATGCATCTATTGGTGAAAGCTAAATCCTTTCTTGTACTTTAAGTGGTGTAAACATGGTTTGCATGAAGAGATAGAGCTAAAATGTAAAATAGATCATGTTCTTATGTCAGACTGACACCAAAAGCAATTCCAGATATTTTCTATGTCTTTAGCTTGTTGTCGCTTGCTTAACATTTCCCCAACAAATTGTGTCAACAGTGGGGACAGCACCAAGCTCGATTCACTGCCTTATCTATTAGGGGCCTGGATTTTAAAGAGTAACTTGCAGTAATTGATGTGGAAAGCTGAATCTTGGGGCAGGCGTCTCTGGTGCCACCAGATTTTCCAGATATCCTTGCCGCTCAGGGAGTCCAAGAGCTATGACTGAAACTGTTATGCTTCTGTTATCCTACTGTTACTTTTTTTTTAATCTACACATAAATCTATGAAGAGTAGTGTGGTGGTCAAAACCATACCAACCAAGACTAAGGAGAACCGAGACAAAGACAGCCCTCTAGAGGCAAAGACTGAGACATTTAGAGGGTGGCCTCTAAAGATCTTGGTCTTGTCTTGGTCTGTGCCGCTAAATGTCTTAGTCTTGGCCTCTGAAGGTCTTAGACTCTAGATGTCTTGGTCTCTGCCTCTAAAGGACTAGGTCTCGTCTAGGTTTTGGGCTGTAAAGTTCTTGGCCTTGTCTTGGTACTCATTGTTCTCGGTTGGTGTGGTCATGACTACAACACTACTGAAGAGCATTCTTTACTTCATCTCTCTAATCTTCATTTTGATTTTAAAAAAAAGCTTCTTTTTTTTTTTATTCAGTTTTTCACGCTATGTCACAAAGACATCCAGTCCCTGATTGGTTGAAGCCACATGAAAGGAAAGAGCAGTTCAACCAAAAATTTGCAGTGAAGTTCGCAAGTTTTGCTTTACTTTATTTGCACTAATTGCTCTTTTCTCATTACTAGAAACTTGTTCTTCACATCACTTCATTCCTGAACATAGTCTATATACATGGTCCCATCATATTGACTTTAGTGAGAGACTAAGTGTATTTAGCAGCTGTGCATTAATATGCAAAGTGTTGTCTTTTTTTATGTTGTTGCTGAATGTGATGTACAGCTAAATATACAGGTGCTGGTCATAAAATTAGAATATCATGAAAAAGTAGATTGATTTCAGTAATTCCATTTAAAAAGTGAAACTTGTATATTATATTCATACATTACATACAAACTCATATATTTCAGATGTTTATTTTGTTTAATTTTGATGATTACAAATGACAACAAATGAAAATCTCAAATTCATCATATCAGAAAATTAGAATATTGTGAAAAGGTTCAAAATTGATGGCCCCTGGTGCCACACTCTAATCAGCTAATTAACTCAAACCACCTGCAAAAGCCTTTAAATGGTCTTTCAGTCTAGTTCTATAGGCTACACAATCATGGGGAAGACTGCTGACTTGACAGTTGTCCAAAAGACGACCATCGACACCTTGCACAAGGAGGGCAAGACACAAAAGGTCATCGCTAAAGAGGCTGGCTGTTCACAGAGCTCAGTGTCCAAGCACATTAATAGAGAGGCGAAGGGAAGGAAAAGATGTGGTCGAAAAAAGTGTACAAGCAAGAGAGATAACCGCACCCTGGAGAGGATTGTGAAACAAAACCCCTTCAAAAATGTGGGGGAGATTCACAAAGAGTGGACTGCAGCTGGAGTGAGTGCTTCAAGAACCACCACACACAGACGTATGAAAGACATGGGTTTCTGCTGTCGCATTCCTTGTGTCAAGCCACTCTTGAACCACAGACAGCGTCAGAAGCGTCTAAAGAGAAACAGGACTGGACTGCTGGTGAGTGGTCCAAAGTCATGTTCTCTGATGAAAGTAAATTTTGCATTTCCTTTGGAAATCAAGGTCCCAGAGTCTGGAGGGAAAGAAGAGAGGCACTTCATCCACGTTGCTTGAAGTCCAGTGTAAAGTTTCCACAGTCAGTGATGGTTTGGGGTGCCATGTCATCTGCTGGTGTTGGTCCATTGTGTTTTCTGAGGTCCAGGGTCAACGCAGCCACATACCAGGAAGTTTTAGAGCACTTCATGCTTCCTGCAGCTGACCAACTTTTTGGAGATGCAGATTTCATTTTCCAACAGGACTTGGCACCTGCACACAGTGCCAAAGCTACCAGTACCTGGTTGAAGGACCATGGTATCCCTGTTCTTAATTGGCCAGCAAACTCTCCTGACCTTAACCCCATAGAAAATCTATGGGGTATTGTGAAGAAGAAGAAGCAATACACCAGACCCAACAATTCAGAAGAGCTAAAAGCCACTATTAGAGCAACCTGGGCTATCATAACACCTGAGCAGTGCCACAGACTGATCGACTCCATGCCACGCCGCATTGCTGCAGTAATACAGGCCAAAGGAGGCCCAACTAAATACTGAGTGCTGTACATGCTCATACTTTTCATGTTCATACTTTTCAGTTGGCCAACATTTCTATAAATCCTTTGTTTTTATTGGTCTTCAGTAATATTCTAATTTTCTGATATGATGAATTTGAGATTTTCATTTGTTGTCATTTGTAATCATCAAAATTAAACAAAATAAACATCTGAAATATATGAGTTTGTATGTAATGTATGAATATAATATACAAGTGTCACTTTTTAAATGGAATTACTGAAATCAATCTACTTTTTCATGATATTCTAATTTTATGACCAGCACCTGTAGTATCATTAGCATCCAGGACTCGTTAGATAGACAGTATCTGATTTACTTCTGACTATTATTAAAGAATAATAGTTTAACCCTCAATTTAAATAATGTTAGTTTTCTCTGCAACTTGTAAATATTAACTGAATGTGTTTGGAGTCCTGGAAAACTATGCTCTGCAAAGAGAGCAAAGACTACCTCCATACGTTGAGAAACACTGCTGCAAAAATTAATAGAAATTATATTTAGTAATGGAAATAACCAAACAAACATGATAGATGCTATTCTAACAGATTTAAACTGTAAACGGTATCAGTTCACAGTAAATTTCACAGTGTTAAATATGCAGTGTCAAAGTACATTGACTCTTTTAGAGTTACTACAACAACTGGAGTAAGATATACACTATTTCATTTACCACTAATTTAGAGTGGGACCAAATGCACTTGGACTGGTGTTTGCAAATATAAGCTAAAAAAAAAAAAAGATCATGTACTTAGTTTTGAGTCTTTTATTCAGTATTTTAAGAGATGCAGGAGAAAAGATACAGAATAGCTGAGGGTGAAGATCAGAACTACTGGGTTCTGAGGAAGAGGAACACTACAGAGAAGCTTCATAGATGAAGGGAAGGATGCTGATGGTTTGGTTTGATAGAGAAGGATGCTGATAGGATGCTTACTCGAAAAGATTTACAATGCATGAAAAATTACATGTGCTATTAAATTAACTCAAAATAAAAGGGCTGATTTGATATCACTTTATTTTCTGTGCTACACTTTCTTTTATGAATGTGTTTCTTTAATTATTAACAGTTTAATACCAGTATCTCCTCTTTTTGTTAAAGAATAAAATAGGTATTAGGTAACTTTTAAATAAAAGTTAAATTTTGATAAAGTACATATTGCTTTTATTCGACCATCATTTTTAACGTATTAACTCTACTTGAATCTAAGTACGATTGAAGTACCGTACCTCTGCCAAGTGGGTAATGTTTTCTGTCATGTTTTTCTGTTAGCAGGATTATTTGAAAAATTATGAACAGATTTTAATAAAACTTTTACCAGAGGTGTGCCTCATGTCAAGGAACAATCAGTTAAATGTTGGTGATGAACCAGATCAAAATCTGGATACAGGAATCTTTTTAAAGGATTCTTTATCATTATTTGGCAGAGCAAGCAGTTCACTACTAAACCATCAGGTGGCAGCAGTAACTATTGACAGCTTTGACACAAAAAGTCTTTAAGGTTTATACTGAAGACAAAAAAATCCAAGAAAGGGGAGCCACACCTTGCTGGAAGTCTTAATCTAAACAAAGAAGAAAGCAGAATGCAGAACAGACACCAGAGGCTGCAGGCAACTTATGAAAGGACTTTAAGCACATTTTTACCAGAGATGCAACTTATGCCCAGGAAATTAGTTATGATCCAGATAATGTTCACGTTTTAGCTATAGATGTAAGTTACAATATGGGCAAATATTTTTCTGCTTGGTGGAGGTTCTCACTCTCAGAGTAATGTTTAGTTTTATTTTGCTTGAATTTATTATTCTTGCAATATTTCCATTTTGCATACCAATTGTTTAGAAGTGACCATGTGACATGTCAACTAACTGGAGGGCCAATCAGAATTGAGGGGGATCCAGAACAACCCAAAGAGTTCAACCCTGCAGGTAAGCATTAACACTCAATAGAGAAAAAAAAAATACTGCATAATCCTGCCACCATCATAATTTAGACCTGCTGTGTTCAGGGTTTAATTTCACCACAAATCATATTTTGCATGTAGGCCAAACATGTTTGTTTTGGTCTAGTCTGACCGGATCACCCTCTATTAGCCGTGTCCTATTCATGGCTTGAAGAAAAAAACCCTGCAAACTGGAGTTTACTGTGATTTTATTTCCAAAAATAGCTTTCCTTTTTTCCACTTAGAGGCAGGGCACGCCCAATACAGTTCATGAGTCAAATCCACCATCGAAAGAGAGACACACTTAGACCTGGGGATAATACAGTGCTCCCTTTTAAACTGGCATGTATGATGTTTGGGTTGTGGCCAAAGACCAGAGTAGCAAAGGAAAACACATCCATTCATATAGAAAACTGCTGGATGCCACACAGAAGAGCCCCACCTTATTAGAAAAACATGCTAAAATGCACCTATTGAAAAAGCTGCATAGGTTGAGGTAAACAAAATAGATATATAAATGAATAATATATTTGTCATACCTCCACCTTCTTGTGTTTATGCCTTTTTACCCCCATTAATTCTTGCTAATGGGCCAAAGGGCAGAGAAGGAAAATAAATAATTCATTTAAAATAATCATTTAACATTGTATTCTCATTTTGAAAACTCATACCAGATTGTACAGAGTATAAAGTATAACATATGGGTTTCAAAGACAGTCCAATGTGTTCTCACCGTCCCGTTGGGACAGACATCCCGTCCGTCCATTTGTGCACCAGTTGGGCCGTCAGTTGTCATGGGAGTGCTGTCAATGATCCTCATTCTCAGCGTTGCACTCTTCCCCCTCCATCTGTCTCGTGGGCAGCTTCTCTACTCTGACAATCTTTTATCCTCAAGTGTTTATCTTGGCCAAGAACATCATATTAGCCCAACGGGTGGAGCGAGCCACATTATTAACAAGCTATGGTCTCAATCTGTTAACTGACCACGCACAGCTTGAAAAAAATTCACATGAAAGGACAATATGATCCGTTCAAACAACACCTGTTCTTCTTTTTTGGAGTCCATCCAGGAATAATTTATTAACAAGATGGCTGAAAACAGCATAATAATTCAAAACAAACAAGAAAAAGAAATCACGATTTGCCTGTTACAAAAGTGCATGATGACAAGTTGTGTTTATTTTTACTTTAAATATTTGTAAAATGTTATATTTATGTTCAAAGTTATTGCATTGCATCATTTTGTTTTCTGTCTGTTTATTTTACTTCTTGTTCATAAAATAGGTAACAGCATTAATAGTAATAAAATAATGTGACAGCATTTTTACTGCAATAATCTATTATTTTTTACAATCTACTTAACAGAAATGCTTTTATTATATTTGCCTCATATTATTAAACACAATTTAGTGTCAGACATCAACAAGGATAACCTGAATTAACACATGAAGCATTTTTTTATTTATTGGTGGCAACAAGTGCCATAAAAATATCCATGTTTATATTGCTGTGGATGAATTTGAGCCTGTAATTCGATGCAGAAAGGCTTTAATTCTGTGACAGATGAGGGTGTTGAAGTGCCTTTTTAAGGTCTAGGTACAGCTTCTCTATTACATTCAGGCCTAGATTATTGGCTCTGCTACCACTAATTTATTTGACTTTTTCAATAAAAGCCTTGTTAATGGACATGTCTTCTAAAAAAAAACCCCAAAACATCCCAAAAACAACACCTAATCTCGACAGCCAAAATGTCCTTCAATTCTATGATCATATCCCACCTGGACTAAGGGCTAAATGCCCAACTCCGCTACTTCCTGAACTTCAGCCAGCTCCTTTGTTTGCTGTTTTTTATTACCGGACATACTGATAAGTTTCAGGCGTGTCTGACCTCAGTAACCATGATGACATTTTGCAGACACACTTGGATTAATCATTCTGTCCAATAATGAAAGACAGCAAAGGAGCTGGCTGGAGTTCAGTAAGTATTGGAGTTAGGCATAAAGCCCATTGCTCAACAAGTGGGTCACTAGCTTGTCCCAAATGTCTAAGCACTATTAAAAGTTTATATTAAAAAAGGCACTGAAATCCTTGATTTAAAAAAACATCTTACCATACATAAAAAAAACAATAATAAAAAAAAAATCGATTTATAAAATGCTGCATTTTCTTGCAATTTCTCCACTAAGCAAGTTTATTAGATCAGCACATAAAAGACAAAGAGGGCCACCACCAGACGTTACGTAAGTACAGGTGTAAAAAATGTGGTCAAACTGTATTGTTAGTTTAAAAGGGTCATGGAAATAAAAAGCGAGTTTACATTGTCATAGATGAACAATGATAGTTCAGTGGGTTAAGTGGACGTAAAGAGAAGTTCAAACCCCATCGACACCTCTTTTCTCTGCAAATCTCACATTCTAAACTTCTACCATAAAATGCAAATGAAGCCCCGAGTTGACGTCAGCTTGGGGATGTTGCCTTATTTGGTTTCTGGCCTGTGCTGGGAAAAAGACGACGTCCGGTCATCCTACCATATCAACAATTTGATGTTTCAGTGAGTGAGTGCTTGTTGATATGATGAGTCTTTGCTCAGCAGCTTCGCTCGTTATAAACCAACCAATCAGCGCACAGCTCATCTAAATATTCATGAGCATACCATAAAAGAAAGAAAACCTGTTGTCTCATTGTAGGGCTTGTAACCAGGCTTGTATTAGGGTTCATAGAACAGCAAATATGCCATTTTCAGCCCAACCAGTGTTACACACCTTATTCAGAGACCTTAAGGACCAGCACCAAATACCCTATAGAATCATTCTCTGACTCCTTTAAGGTAGGATGCTATGGAACAGTCTACCACAATCACTAGGAGAATGTTCCCCTTTAGTGCCAAACAGAAAAGGTGATCAAATCAGAATCAGAATGCACTCGCCAATAGTATGAACTGTATATCATTGAAATGGTTCTTTGGATGATTGGTCTCTTCCAAGTAGAATGTGTCCATGGATAGGTATGAATGCAAGCTTGTTAAACTCTGTTGTGTGCTTTGTATAATAACTTAAAATCATACTGTCCATTGTGAGTGTGTATACTACATATATATTTTATATAGAAAGAATTTAAATAGTTGTATAGACATATATTATTTTGTTTGGTTTATTTTCCTCTTAAGCACTGGACCCCGGATGGAAGCATTTGGATAGAAACTAGTGTGCTTAAATATATGTTGCTATTATTATGTATGTTCACTAACATGCTCTGTCCTATTTAAATTAATAAATTTAATTAATCAAGCAACTCTTAGGATCACATGTCCACTTCGTTCTTTAAAAGATATTTCAACTTATATTCAGCTATTTCAAGAATACGACAACAAAAAACTCGCCTTCAGAAAAGCATTAAAATGGATTTAAAAACCAAGCAACTTATGGTTACCTCACTTACAGACTGTTTTTCTAAAAACAGTTCCATGTGTTCACAGATTAAATTCCCAATGGATTTGGAGATTTTTCTTTTGGTCTACAGTGGTTTTTGCCTTGAAACTCTCCCATGGATGCAATTTTTGCCCAGGCTCACTCTTAATGTCACTTCATAAATACCTTCTAAGTTCGGAAAAACATGGATTTTTTCAGACAAAACTTTAAACATATAACCTAACGGTAATACATATCAGAATATACCAATCTTCATTTTTGTCTGTCCGAATTAAGAATCTGAATCTAAAGAATCTTAGTGCTGTTTGATGGTGTCCAAAGTCTTAGGCTTTGACACCATTTTTAGACTGACTACTGCAAAACCAAACTTTAGATACTAAGTTATTTTCTTTTAATACATTATGATCTTGATAACTTGATAACTACATTCAGTATTTATTCAGGTGATCTTTGTCTAATACCACATTTTGTTTGATCTGAAACATGTCAGTGTGTCAAAAAGGCAAAAGCTGAGGAACTCTGTAAGGAAGGAACTATTTGTCTTGTTCCGAATTATAAGATAATTGATCTTTTATGCCGAAAATCTATGTACAGGTCAATGATAAGTGAAAAAAATGTCAGTTGGAACTACCTCAGGGTATGGCAGAGCCTGTATCCATGTCATTATTGCCTTCATTCTCTCCTACTGGATTGTAATTCATTAAAGATTTCTCGCCTTGTTGCCCCTTCTGTGATTGATTACCCTGCTCTGGCCTCTCTGCTGTAAAAGCCTTTTATTTTTCTTTCTCTTGTCACACGAACTAAGTGTATGCTGCAATATGCTTTAATCTCCAAGATCTGTTAATGCCAGTATTGACGCAAGAGTTCAACCTAAACAAAGTCAATTTGCTCCAGTAAAAAGACAAGATGTCTTCGTAAGTCTGCTCTTATGTCTCTCTTCATACACCGCCTGGGTTTTATGTATTGATAAGAAATTTTACAACATTTTAGAGAATTAGAACATAATTAGCACGCTGATTTGATCTAACCATGTGTGCAATCTGTCAAAGCAGTAAAACAGGAGCTGCTTGCCAAAGCACATTAGAGCTGCCATGCTCACAGTAGGTTTGGCTTAAGCTGTCTAGGAACCAGCTGGAGCTGAGAAGGGTCTGAGGACTCCTGTAAAGAGTGAAATCATTCATGGTTGGTGGTCGCTGATGCATTACCTACAGCCTGTAATTCAGACGGAAAGAATCTTGGAAAAAAAAGGAAAATTCTCAGTATTTTTGCAGCTTATCAAGAACTCAATTAGACATCCAAGGTAATCCAGTAATAGTGGGAAGGGAACATATTTTCACTGTTTCTTTGCCTGTGTATTAAGAGATAATTAAGGGAAAAACTACAGTTGGTCAAATAAGTGCTGGGTAGCAAAGAAAGGGACTAAAGAATAGGGTGATGGACCATCCCGATATGGCTGGTTGGTCAATAACAGACTTCAGGTGTTTTCTCATGAGGTAACAACTACTTTTTTCCCTTTTATTACCCGAATAGCAAGGTTGATATTTTACAGCTGCAACGCCACACATCATGAATATCCACAAGTGAATAACTGCTGTGTTTTTAACAGTCACCATGGTGACATGTGGTTAACTAACATTCTAACAAGATGACAAAGTGATAGGTCCCTGCAAAACTGTTGAGGTTCAATGCATAACTGAGTTAAAATGTAATGTCTCATGGAAGATGGGGAAGTTTTACCACCCATCAGCAATTGCAACAGCAGTTGCTAAAGAATACTAGAGTAAGGAATTGAGGCTTTGGGGACCTTGTTGACACATGTTTGGCTTTTAAAATAAAAAGGTTTCACATCCTTTCCCTCAGCTCAGAAAGCCTTCATTGGAAGATCATTGTGAGCCTCTCTCGGTACTCGCAATATTCAGCTTCTTTATTAATAACCAAATACTCATAGCTAATGGCCACAGGGAAGACTCCAAATTATTTAATCTCTTTCACTACTAAGATCTCTTGGTAAACATCTATGAAGCCAGCACATTCTGGTTAAAAGGTTCTAAATAAGTCTTAAATCCCCACAATCATGCCCACACACACAAGCACAAGTGAAATCAAACAAATTCAACTTAGAATTCAAATGTTGCAACTCCTACAGGTCAGGCGACAGTGGCGTTGGATGCAAGAGTTTTCTCGGCAACCGGAGGTTGTCGGTTCAAGGCCTGGCTCTGACTTTCGGTGTTGTTTTGTCCTTGGGCAAAACACCTTACCTGCATTGCCTACTGATGGTGGTCGGAGGGACTGTTGCTGCCAGGTTATGGCAGCCACGCTTCTGTCAGTGAACACTAGGGCAGCTGTGGCTACAATATAGCTTGCCGCCATCATTGTGTGAGTGTGTTCATGAATGGTTGAATGATTGATAGTGTAAAGCATTGCGGTCAAGTCCTCTGACTTGCAAATGGCTATATAAGTACAGGCCATTTACCATGAGTACATAAAGCTCTGAAGAATTCTTCTATGTGAAATCATCTCCAGAGGTTATAGAGGTGTTCCTTTATTGGCCTATTGATTGTTTTTAATTCAGTTACTCTGATGCTGTTTCCCCAACAGATAATGGAGGAGATCCCACTCTCCCAAACAAATTTATAGTAGATATGTTGCATCTTGCTGCAAACACTGAAGGACCTACGCTTCTTTAGAAAGTCTTCTCTGTCCTTTCTTATAGCTTCAGAGTTGCATCTAGAGTCTGGTTTGTTGTCCAGCTACTCCTTCACTACCTCCACTTGTTGCTGAAGTGAAGTTGCTTGAGGACCCAAATGCAGAGATGAGTGAAGCAGAGAGGAGTTCTTGTTGATATAATAGGGCAACTGAGGCAGACATCCAAAAATGCAAAAATAAAAAAACAAAAAAACAGAAAACATCAAGGGAAAATCACGTGGGGTGCCAGAGACGAAGAAGCAACTAACAACAAGGAACCAGCAATGAGTGACTGCAGAGGTGGTGTATATAAGGGGAATAGAACAAAGGATGGACTAATGAGCTGAATATGGAGCAGGTGTGAGTAGAACTAACTAGAAGGAAGCCAAGGGGAAAGGAAACAAACACAAGGGGGCAACACAGAGTAACTAAAGACTGCTTGAATATAATTGAAAATAAACCAAAGATCAACAAAACAGAATAACTAATAACTGAAAACGAAAAACTCAGAGTCGCAAAAGGGGAGAACCATAACAAGCTGCTTGTTTGCTTGCTCAGGTGCTCTTGGACCTACATGATATGGGATGCAAATGTGTTGATACATTTTTTTTGGTGTATTAAAATGGACACGTGGTATGAGATTGATATGGAAAAAGGGTTTGCTTACAGACACAATTAACATGGTGCTTTATTAGTAATCCTGCACTGTCAATAGAGAAAAAAAAATAAATGAAAAAGTTGTGTCCTTTTTGTCCAATCAACAGGGAACATACAAAACTTTCAGGTATAAGATAAAAAGTGCAAACTAAAAATATATCAGAGGCTTAATAACACAAAACCCGCTGAAATATGTAGAAATATTACAACAGTATGACACAACTCACCCTGAGGACCTAGGTTCATAGAAGATTTCACAACGTATGTCTTTAGACTCAGGAAATCACCGTTTTGCACCACACATGCAGGTATTCTCCATCTTGCCTTTCGTTAATTAGCCTTCTTGTTCAAATTGAGGCAACTTTATTTTTAAAAGCATCAGATTTCAGAAGTTATGAGCATACCTGAATCAGAAAATCATTTGCTATTAATGACAACCATAGATTCTCTCTGTATTTTCAAGCATACAGATGGGGCAAGATTCATTTGAGCAAACTTGAGGAATGCAGCTAAATTTTTTTGTTTTTACAATTTTAGCCATTTTCTAACAAAAGTATTCAATAACAGACAGATTGATTGATAAACTGTATTTGTGCACCAAACATACGTAAACCCTTCTAAACCATCCAAACTCAGAACCTGCTTATCCTTGCAGAGTGACAGGGAGCTAGTACATATCTCTGCCTACATGTACATGAATCAATGTCCTACAGTTGCGTGCAAGCCACCAGTACCTTACACTGAAAACTGCCTCACACCATGTTCTTCTCATCTCAAAACAAACTGATGGTGTAGTGTTCAATGCATAGGCCGTGGCTAAATGCCTTACCCGGGCGTTTCTTAATCTCACAGTGAGTTGTTTAAAAACTGTTTTGATCATTTTCTGTACAGAAATCTCCTTTTGTCAGCAATCACATATCTTTTCCACCTTTTTGGTTCTTACCACGCTTACCAGAAGACTCAAGTGTCCATTGCCATAAGAATGTTTCACAACAATAAAGTTGCAAAGGTCTAGAGATCTTGGCCTATACCCATTATTATTATACTTCTGCAGTTATCTTAAGAATAACAAACCTTTTCATTGGCCATTAATTTAATTTGATTGATTTCTGAATAGAGAGACATTTGAACCTTTTTCTTGGCTTTTCTTCTCTATTTCACATCTTTTTATTCTCATTTTCAATCCTAGCATCTTCCATTTTCTCCCTTGAGCTTGATGAATTGCTTAGGATTCCCATTGACATCATTTGACGCTGTTGGCCCTCTCTAGAAATAAATTGTTTGAGAAAAATGTTGGTATGTTCAATAATTATTTTTGATTGAACTCCAACTCTACGTATTTTGATCACCAGAACTGCGTTGTCTTTGTGCCACATCACATTAAAGCGCGTCATGGAAACTTTATCGCAGTCCATTTAATTTCAATAACTTCTCCCATTTGCTTGCAGAGCAGCTAGAATATTAACTCTAGCTGACAGTTCTTGTCACTACAACATCATCTGTTATTTTGAACATGTTCTTTACCTTCATGCTAACACAGGATAATAACCTGAACACAGTCAGCTTTTATCTGAAAATGTAAAGCCTACAGTTTCCAAAAATACCTCTCAGTCGAATGTGCTGTGTTTGACATTACCTGCAGTGTGCTTGTTGCTTGCAGACTCTGTGGATTCTCTACAAATAGGGGAAATTTGGGGGATCTGGCACAGTGAGATGGAATTGTCACGCCTCGTTTTAGCCTTATCGTGTGGCACATTGAAGGTGGGGAAAAGTGGAGTTCAGTGATTAAGGATTGGAGAAGAAAGGGAACACTGGGATCTGGACTCGTCGGATCTTTATTTTTATCCCCAGACGTTACCAAACTTTCACTCATTACCACCACCCCACCCCTCGCTCTGTTTGAAGCTCTGATCTCTCTTCCTCCCACACTCTGTCTCCTGAGGTATCCTCCTTCCTGACATTGTTTCTTCTTCCTCTTCCCTCCCGCTCTCCTCCTCTTGTGTGGTTCATTTCTTTTACCTCTCTTTTTATCTTGTCCCCTGCTGCCGGTGTGGTGTTTCGTTTTCCTCTTCGGTCCCTCTGCTCTTAGCTGCCTCTCTTGGTTTAGCACAGCTGCCAAAGCCCTTCTCACTCACTTTCATTCTGCTTCATACACACATACACACATCTCATGATGACATACTTTTCTTCTTCCTCCCGCCTTCACTTCTGCCAACTTCAGACTTTTCCTCCCTTCGGTTGGTGTCTTGGGTCACTTCCCTTTTGCACAAGATTGTGCAAACACACCCGTACACGTGTACACACACGCTGTCCTTCACCTGGCGGTAAATGTTTGTTTTCTCCCACATCTTTACCCAGACAATTTGAGTTTTCATCTGCAGACACACATCGTCCTCCCCAGCACACACACTTTTACCCAGTAGCTCTCTCTCCAACACATTGGAACAGCCTCTTTCCTCTCACTCTCCTATCCTCCCTCCCAGATATACACACGCTCTCTCCCTCTCTCAGTCCTCATCTGCACCTCAGCACAGTTACACGCTGCTTTGTCGCGGCTGCGGAGCAAAGCGCTGAGCAGGGCTCTGCCGGCTCTCCATCACCCTGACCAATCATAAAGAGCACACAAGAAGCAGAAGCTGAAGGGGGGAGAGGAAGAAGCTGAAGCCTCATCTTCCTTCCTCGAAGTGCAAACAACCCTGTTTTACTGAGAGGAGGAGGAGGAGGAAGAGGAGGAGGAAGATCTGTTTTCACACTGTCCTGACTCAGTTTGTGACCTCCAGCAGAAGGAGCAGTAGAGGATGCATTGGAAACTGCAGGAGCTAGAAAGTTCTCTCTCTTTAACTCAGCTGCCCATCGATAAGTAGCAGCTGAGGAAACTTTTGTAAAAAGGAAGAGGAGGGGGGGGGGGGTGGACAGTCCAAGGGTGCGGAGGCTCTGCTTGTCCTCCTCCTTTTCCTGTCCACACTGTTTTTATTTTGGGTCGTATTTGTCAGGGAGAAAGCAGCATCGTTCTTTCCCAGCAGCTTCTCCCAATGTGGCAGGAGGCTCTGTGGACCCGTGGACGCTACCTGCTGGAGAAGAGCGATGGGGGCGATGGGGCCGAGGGGCCCGACAGCCTGGGAGATGGCTGCCCCGGGTTCCAGAGCGACATGTGTCTCGAGGTGGAGAAGCCTCAGGACTGGCTGTACGAGTCGTACTACAGGATGAGCCAGCAGCATCCGCTGATCGTGTTCCTGCTGCTGATCGTCATGGGAACCTGCCTCGCGCTGCTGGCCGTGTTCTTCGCGTCAGGACTGGTGAGTGTGTATTTGGGTGAGGTGTGAGTGTGTCCATGCGGAAGTAGGTGTCCATACAGCGCTTTAGAGGTGTGGTAGTCAAGCCGAGGGCTAGGAGGTCAGGAGGAGCTGAAGCCTGATGATTAAGGTAGAAAACAAACAGAACAATTCTGCCTGCATGCAAAAAGGCTATTTCCATATTTTAGGTTGCAAGCTATTTAAATTCCCTTTTTGGTCCAAAAAACTAGCAATGCCAAATGGAAATGGTTTGTATTTAATTTTGAAATGCAAAATAAAAAAATAAAAAATAAAGAGCAAAAAGCAAAAGCAAACCAAAAAATTTACTTAAAATAATATCAAAACAAGATTTAATTACTTTAAAAGCTTGAACTGGAAATGAAGAATATGTCAAAAGTAACTTTTTTAAACTAATTAAACTGACACCCCCTGAATGAAATAGTTCAAGTTCATTTTTTTTTCCTGTTCTCATAACAACAAAGGTTCCTGAATATTAATGCATGCACAGTTATAAAACTTGTATATTAAAATTCTCATATTTAACGTTTGCACTTTTCTAGCATACAGTTGGGTTCATACCCTTTAGTCATGGCAGATTTAGATTCATTTCCATTTGATAAATAAGTCTGTTTTTGATATGAAGCAAAACAAGCATCTCCCAAAGGATAAGACAATGTTAAAGGTGAATCTTTTTAACAAAAGACTATTGTTTATATTGAAGAATGAATAAAATGTTAAAATTATTTATGCATTCCTTAAAAATGTATAGAAATGTACTTATAACTTCTTCTTCTGCTTTCTTGTTTTGTGTTTTATTTGATGCGAACTAAAAGTAAAGCTGGAACAGCTCTTAGCCATTACCCTAATCTTTAGCTCCGTTTACATATTCTCTATTAGATTCAGTTAGGTGGTCTGGCAGGTTAAACGAAAAGCTTTAATATTACCTCCAGTTTGAAAAAAACAGATGATTGGTTAAAATGGAAACACCTTCAGGAGCGCAAATCATTGTCAGCCCAAAGAAACTTAAGCTGCTCAATGTTTTTGATTTCAAAGTTGGGATCGTGGCTCAACATCAATGGGTACTTTATAGAAATTACAATAAATACTAAATAATATAAAGATGGAACTCATTTATGTCAATAAACAAACGGTAATATCACTTAGACATAAAAATATATTCAGTAGTTTATTTTTATTATGCTAATATATATTTTTATAAGTCGTAATAGTTTGGGTCGTGAGCCCATTCTGGTACAATTGGGTGGATTAAAAAAAGAGATGTTTGGAAAACTCTACTCTATGTCATCTCTTAGAAATGTGTGTGACTTAAATACAGGACATCCATTTATTATCTTGCATTAATTTCCAGGATCGGGTCCTGGGTAAAAAATGCAGAAAAGCTGCCGATGCAGCTCTTAAATCACAGAGAGGTTGATGCTCTGCTTTGTTAAACTCCAGATTTCATTCTAGCCCAACTTCCCCTCTAAATGTAACAACATCTGTGCTGTATGTCAGTTATAGACATACGCTCCTCAGAGACAAAATAAAGTTTGAAAATACTCCAAAGCTCTTCTTCTGCTGTTTTTTTTTTTTTTTTGTCAGATACTACTCACAACTAACAGGTTCCCTGATGTCGGTATGACATCGTTATGATATGAGGTGTTAAAACACCACTTTTTCTTCATAGTATTTGCATAAAAATGCAAGCAAGATGTCAGATATTAAGATCCTCTAAAAACAGGAACAATTATATTTACAATTTCCCTTGTGTCTATACTATTTAATAAAAATCTGCATTTCTTTTAGTTTCAAATAATTTATTTGATATTTTGATTTCCAGTGAGCCCATTTGAACTGTTAGTGATTTTCAGGCATATTCCAAATAAGTCAATTTCTATTCTTTTAAAGTAAAAGCTCTTATGATCATCTTTCAACCCGCTGGAAGGCAGTGTGCAGCATCAGATAAGGAACAAAGAGCGTTATTTCTTTTAAAACTATCTGTTGTAGTAATATATACTGTAGAGATGAACTTGTTCTGGTTTAGAAACAGGGATGTTTAAAATCCTTTGCAGACGTCGTTCCCATGTCTGCTGAAGTATCGATGCTAAGACAGATTTGGGCTGAGTTCAGGCCCGTGATTATCATGTTTTGTTCCTCTGCAGCCTGCATATCTCCTGTAATGGTAGAAATGCTTTCATCCTGGCACACATGCTGGCTTTTAAAGTGTTTGCTGACCTCAAACTGTAAGGACTACCCTCCCCTTTAACCTACAGGATAGGTTCTCCATAACTTCTTCCTAGAATTTTTACTTTAGACTCATAAGTCTAAGGGGGAGCTTAATTTTTAACCCACATTCATCATAAATTAGCTCTATAATGAAACAAAATATGTCACAATTTCCAGATTAAGTTTGTTTGTTTTTTCTGAATTTTAGCCTTAAATGCTGGATTAGATGGAGAGGCTGTTCTTAATCACCTTTTAGTTAAGTGTTGCACCTTCTGTGATTTCTACAATTAATTAAGTAATTATAAAAAAGGAACTGGTTGATTTTCACAAAACTCACAATAACTCATTTATTTCCTGCTAGGTGATTTTTATTTCTTTCAATGATCATTTATGGGGAATAATAAGCCTAACAAAGCAGCATGTAAAAATTGACATCATCTGATCTTTTGCTTGAATTGTTTCCAGATTGTGAAGCATCATTATCAGCACATCCTCTAACTCAGAAGAACGGGATCATGTGACATTATGTATTCAGGAGAGTCTGTTATCTCACTGATTTATTCCAAGGAGTTATAGTCTGAATAAAATGTTTACCAAGTTCAGACATTTGCTTTCGACAACGACTCCGAAGTAACATCCAAGCAGCTGGAGGACATCCCTCGATTATCTGTAGCACATTTGCATCCATCAGCACTGGCTGATAGGTCGCAGTAATAATAGATAGAAAAACTCTGTTTTATGAGCAATATATAGGAAGAGTTACTTATCTAAGTTTATAAAATGAATTAGTTGAAATTGGATTTCTGTTGAAACATATTCCTGATAAAAGCTAAATGAAACCTCAGGTTATTGAAGATCGAGATCATTGTAAAATTGCTGCACATATTTAGTATCAGAACGTTGACTTTAACCAGTAAATACATTCTTAGAGTTAAAAAAAGTCAAAAATAGCTGATAGACTTACTGTCAGCCACTGGGCAGTAGGAGATTCTTATGATATAATGGGTAAAAATACATAACAACAGCTTCTCCATACACCAGTACTCCCAGAGGTTTTAAAAACAAAAGATTTGGAACATGATCTAAGTGCTGGTATGAAGCAGAAAACCATTGTTAACTACGTCTAAATTTAGCAGCAGCTTTCAAACCCTTACAGCTGGTTTATAATTAAAGCTGTGCTGAACAAGCCACTCTTAGTTTCTGTGATAGTTGGATAAAACGCCCAAATCAAGTCTTCTGGTGAGAAAAGATAATAGATATAGAAAACAATAATAGATACAGATAAGCAGAAAGTAGTCACAACAGGTCGGGGAGGGGGGGCTGCACAAAGTAAACCAGTGTAGTCTATTTAAAAAAATTTTTTTTTTATTGTTGCTCTTTAAAACATTGGTGTTCTTTCTTAACCATAATTGCCCAATGTCTAAGGATGAAGTACGGGTTGCATAAAGTCACCTATCTGTGTGAAGGACTACCATCCCTGCATGAGTTCATACCTGGCTTTGACAGCCGACGGTTCAAAGTGATTTTCTAGCTTCTGCTCATACTCCACTGTGAGGTAATGAAGGATTATAACTACACGGTATTATATCTTCCAGCAGGAGTTAATTAAATAGCTTTGGTTTAGTCTAGAGCGGCGTTCTGCATCCTACAGCTCTGAAGCCACAAGTGGCTCCTTAGAGCCTCGACAATGGCTGCTATTAAAACATAAAAAAAAAACAATTAATGGTTTAGAATACAGTATATTAATGAATATCAGCTATAGATGCTTTAGAAAGACAAAGTACCAGGAATATGTTTTTGTGAGTAGTTTGGAAAGTTTATTTTTTTATATAAAATGGTATCCTAAAGAGGAAAATCAATGCTTCCTCTTAGTGAAACTTTTTTTTTGCCCCCTATTTTAACCCTGTAAGCCCTAAACCATGGAATAATTAAAAATATGTATATATTTGTTACATTTTGTCAGAACTAATGTTTTCATTTCACATTTTAAAAAGGATAAAATGCTTTTTTTATTTTGAAGTTAGATAATTGACTTGTGTCATTCGTTTTTCATTTGGTATTTCTCTGCAACTCATTGTGGGTTTTCTGTTTACTGCATGTGTCCTATTGTATAAATCAGTTCTTTTAAGAACAAAAATAACACTGATGATATAACGTCTTAAAAACTTGAATATGATACATTTGGTGCTAAAGGGTTAAACAGATTTCCTATTGCAGATATTAAACATAAATAATAAGTTGTGTTTTATTTAAATGTAATATTTTGCGACTAAATTAGCTTAATTTTTTCTGTGCTTTGGGTAAAATGGCTCTTTGCAATTAAAAGGTCACAGAACCCTGGACTAGAATCATCATCTGCATAGTTTATAATAAATCCCTAACTTATATATTAACTGATTAGTGTAAAATGCGAGATTTAGGCCTTTTTAAGATATATCTCAAAATTTAAGTAAGATACTTAATACTAAGAGTAATAAACTTGCATGTAAATTGAGTAAATAAGTGTGAAATAAATGTTTCATTTATGAGAAAAAAATAAATGTAGGTGATAAAGACAGGATAACATGAAGGTGTTAAACAGCAAAGGGGGAATTGACCCAGACCTGCGTGAGTTGTTAGGATTAACAATACTGTTTTTTAACAATGTGGAAAAACTGGGTTTTATTACGCTTAAACATCTTGTGTGCCACGCAGCCTCCATTATGAACTACAGTTTTGCTTTTAGCACGGGACTGAACGGGACAGAGCTGATCAAAGGGGCCGATGGCATCCCTCGTGTATGGCTATGTGCGGCGCCATAAGTGGATCTGAAGCACTTTGGATTGCAAAGACAGCCTTGCAGAGTGGATCTGAAGAGCGAGAGGAGAGCTGAGCTCGCCACTGTGTGGGTGTCGGTGCTTTTGTCGAGTGAAAAGTGTTGTTTGGCGACAAACACTCAACCGCAAACACGAGCTATTGTCTCTGGAGTGCTGCTTTTGTGTTTTATGAAATAACCTCACAAAGGAAGGGCCACTCAGAGCTGTTGTTGTTGGTATCTCAAATTGATTGTTTTGCTGCTAGATGTTTAAGGACGGGGCCGTGGATTTGTTTTGTCATCTCCGTGTGTGCATCATGGGGTGTCAGCGTTGCACCTGGAGAACAATCCTGAAGTTTTTTTTACTTTAATTCCTAATTGACAGGCTTCTCTTGGGAGAACTGCTGTCCAAAGCAATCCCTTTACATCCATTTATGGCAAACGGACTCATTCATTCACCAAGTTCTACCTTACTTTTTGGGCCATAGTGACTATGATCTCTCTCAATAATCATGTCATTGTTTACAAGGGGTTTAGACTCATTTTATCACTTTTGGTTTCTATGGAATAATAACAGATAGGCCTGTCTGGGGTGATGAATTGGTTGTTTGGTGAGATGTGTGTATTTATTACTGCTGCTGCAGAAGAATGGCAGGAATAAATAGGCTGTGGATTTGGAGTCGGGGGGAGGCGGGGAGGATGTTGTTGTAAGGGTTCTGGCTTTATCAGCAAGCCGGCAGAAACACGAGCAAAAGCAGCACTAATGCTTCTAAAATTGCAGCGCACTTTTATCTTTCTCCGCAGATCAGGGCACGAGTGGGTGAACATGGTATTTTTAAGAGGTAGACGCCACCACCCATTGTGCTGGGGTCCGTTTGTGTGTGCGTGTGTGTGTCCTTCGGGTGTGTTTGTCAAAGGAAGTCTCGCATTTCCTTCACAAGCTTATCTGCAATCTTTAGGAATAATCTCCCTTTTTTTGTTGCGCTTTTTCTGAGCTTTCATGAGCCATAATGTAAGGCTGGCGTATGTGCCCATGTGAGAGTACACAATCCCTGCAATTACGTGGCAACATGCACACATAATGGCATCTTAAAACTCAATTTGACGGCCTAATTGAGGTCAACATAACATCTGATAATGGTACTCTGCAAAACTAAAATAGTTCCTCTTACTTGTGTGATTGATCACAAAGCTACTTTCTGTTGACAGCTGCATTCATCTCTGCCACTGTCAAATCTTTGCACTGCTATTTTATATATATATATATTTTTTTTTAGTTTTGCAGTCTGTTGATTTTAATGTAAAGTGAAAACCCCAGATTTTGTTCCAGCTCATTAACAGGTTGATGGATACAGTGTAATGTCCGGTTCAGGACTGATGGGTCTCTGTGGTTAAATGTGCAAACAGCTGTGATGATGGAAATCCTCCCTCCACCTCCTCCCATGTCCAGATAACTAAATCTGACGGCAGCTCCATGTACCAATATCATCCTCCTGGTCGCTAATCAACCATCCTTTTAAAATGATCCCCAAGCAGGTTGAAAATTCAGGGATAAAAAAGAATCAATAAACACTGTTTAGATATAGAAACCTTATTAAAACTAGAAATTGGCCTGAATGTTTAATCACAATTTAAAAGCTTTAAAAAAAAAACAACAAAAAAAAACAGGCAGATGAAAATATTAATAGTTAAGAAAGATACCCTTAAAAAGTTTAAATAAACTTCCTCAGGTCTCACAAAAAATGTTGGCAGGGCTCAGGTGCAAAAAAGTGGAGATATTTGAGTTTATCAAAGCTACACTGATGCTTTAAGAAGGAGGTCTTCAACAGGGGGTCCATAGAGGTACTGTATGGGGGTCGCAAAATTTTTCCTTGATTTGACTTTTTTTAATATTCCCCCTGCAATTTTTTCCACTAATTGAAATGTCTCTAAATACAGATTAACATGAATTCAACTCACTGTAGTAAACAGATAAATGGAGGCAGAAGATGACTTGCAGTCATCAATGCACACATTCAGTCACACCCAGGAGCTCTTTCAAACAGGGCACCATTTTTATTGACATGTGTTGTGAATTGGCTCTATAATAATAAACCAAATTTAATTAAATTGAAATTCACATATTGCAAACAGGAAAGATTTCCAGATTTTCCATATTTCCAAGTCCTGCTAAAGCATTAAAGAGAACCTTTAATGCTTTAATTAAAAAAAGAAATAAAATAAATTCTGCCTAACTCAACAGTTTTTTATATAGTGATTTAAGCTGTCTAGAAATAACCAATGTCTCAAGATGTATATGAAATGAAGAAGCCAAGATAGTTATCTAGTGCATATATTACTCATTCATTGCCTTTTTAATAGTATTGTAAAAGCAAAAATCATAAGCTTTCCTTTGAAAAATCACCTTTGAATTATCCTGCTAGCGTTATTATCACTTTTTGCATCTGCAGAGGGGAAAGCTCTGACTTCACAACCTTTCAGACACCTTGGTGTTTTTCCTTCAGCAGTACTATAAAAATGCAAATGTATGAACTCAATGCAAGATTGATGCAATGTGGAGGTACTCTGGGCTTCTATTATTCCTAATGGCCAGCAAAAAGCATCTGCTGTAAATTATAGAGGAAGAATTGAAATGATTTATTTTGCAGCATTGTCTTCATAAGGACTTTCTTAAGGGCTTTGCATAACAAATTGCTTGCTTTACATTATTTTTGGCAATATTATTTGTAGTAGTAGTAATTTTATCCTGTTTAAACAAAAAATTAACAACACAGAGAAGAGCAAAATAATAAAAACCCGTTATCTATTAAGATTGAAAAGTTTAAATGATTCTTATTTAAAATAACAGTGGGCTTGTGGTTGATTTTTTTTTTAAATCCCATAGAATAAATGCCTTAATATTTAAAGTTGAAGTCTACAAAAACTGTGTATGAGGAAGTCTTTGGGGTTAAAATACTATCCACTGTGGATTATGGTTTCTGTCTTTAGGATTAATACCCATCTCATATCAAACTCAAGAGATTTTTCATCCCTCTCATGATCACTGAAGCTAAAGCTTTGGCTAATATAGTTTAAACAACCGCCTTGTGGAGGCTTAAGCACTTAGTACGTATATTATGTCATTCAAAATGTGTTATCTTTGGGATTTACAGCAGAGTCACCAAGGCTTGGTAATTTAAGAGTTTCTCCTGGATTAATCTTCAGTAATATCACTTTCAATAATCCGATAGTCATGAGCAAAAATCTATTATATAGTTGCTGTAACTTAAAAAAAAAAGAAAAGCAGTGATTATTTAGAAGTGTTTTAATTTTAATTTTACTTTTCTTTTATTTGGACTTTTCTTTTCCAATTCTTGTCTTTTTTAAAGTGTAACTCACCCCAAAATCCTTATTTGCAGATAAACTGTATTGTCTGGGTCTAAGGGGAGCTTATCTAAGATTACTGTAATTTCTTTTACATTTTAATGTGAGATTTTTTATTTTTATTTTAAGTTCTGCAACATTTGTCTCAAACATGTCTGGTGCCATCCTAAGTGGTAGAAGATTGGCTATTGCTGGGAACTTTTTCGTATTCATTCTGACTTCCTGGGTTCTGGTTTTCATCATAGCCCCATGTTCAAATAAAAATACATCCACTGAAACAAATACCTCCATAGAGAGGTATCATGTCCTCTGTTGCTCAGACAGTGCAGGCTTCGGGCCTCGCTAAGTTAATGCCTTAAGTCCAGTAAGTTGAACTGATAAGGTCTGACCCACTGGGCTCCACAGAACCTCCCCCCACACGTCGAAGGGGGAAAGAATCCTCTATCATAAAAGATCTTTTTCATATCTTTACTAACAACCTTCCTCTAATCATTTGGCAAATACTGTGCTACAATAGGTCTAGGCTAAACTAGCTGCCACTGACTCCTATCTACTAAAATCTCACCAAACTATCCCCACAGATAGTATCACCTCTCACTGTTGCACTTCTTTTAGTGGAAATATCAGATAGATTTTATTGATCTCACAGTGGAGAAAATCACTTATATTAAATATAAATATATATATTTAAGAAACACCTCATAACATAATCCAGGAAATTAACTTTTGAGCAGATATAGTCAATGATATTCTGCAAAGTTCTTATTTTGTGGTAGACCATCACAAAGCCTCGACCTGAATCCCATAGAAAACCTATAGGCGGAAAACATGTGAGAAACTTCACTCAGCTACAACAGTTCTGTGAGAAGGAATGGGCCAAAACTCCAGCAAACAATTGAAAGAAGACAATGGAAAGATATAAAAAATGACTGATGTACTGATTGGGAGGAAAATCTGCAAAAATAATAAAAAAAATATGTACATTTTTACTTTTAAATAATAAAAAAAATAAATTGTATTCTATATTCAGTAGATGGATGCATGCTTTATTCATATAGAGTAAAACTGTTAGCAGAATATTTAGTTTTCACATGCAAATCCTCCCATTGTACGAGTCAGGAAAAAAATGTTTATGATACTTTTAGTTCCCAGCTTGGTGTCCTTTAGATCTAGAGTGGTTTCAGGAGAATTTGTCTAAATTTATCTCGGCTGCAAAAGGTGAAGTTGAGGAAAAGCTTTTTGATTATTGATGAATTCCATAACGGGGAGGAAAACAGATTGAAGAAATCTGCCACCAGCTCAGCTTCATCAAGCACAATAAATATTCAACAGGGACCCAACAAGAAAAGTGAGAGAATGCATACATGGCTGTGCCAGCTGTCTGCTTCCCTTCAACTTTTAACATTTTAAACTTGGGCTGCTTTTGTCCGATTGCTGCAAGACATGTGCTTTACTTTGTGCCGCTACTATGTCCACCTATCCTCCCTTTTCCTCTCCCTATAATAGCTGGATGAGGCAGGCTGGCTTAAAAAAGGAATTGATTGTTCTAGGTTACAATGCTGCACAATGTGGCAGGCAAGCAGAGCCCCCCCTGCCTTGGTGACATGACGGGAGAAGCGGCTTTAAACGGTATTGTCGAGGGCGGGATTAAGCGGATTAGAGGGGCCACAATCAGAAATATGCAAAGTGCAGATGCTTAGTTTTTGTTTTCCCAAATGAGTGAATGCCCCCCCACCCTCCACTAAAAACACAGAAAAATCTGCCCCCTTCCCTGAACGAGACATCTGTGAATGTATGTGCATTCAGTAAATCCGCTTTGATGCAAAAGGAATGTGCTCGTCATTGAAATCGTCCTCTGGGATGTGTAGAGGATTCAGTCTTGCTTACATTCTTGTTAGGATCCAATCTGGGCTCAGGTCTCCTCACTGTAAAGCTGCTGTGGCGTCAGCAGCGACACCCTTAGGGATTCCTTCCCAGACTGTGACTCATATCACGTCTTCTACACAGTGCTGCTACTTTAGTACTCTGCAAACCGCTTCAGTCTTATTTTTAATTCAAGATAAACTGAGCTCTCTGCATTATCCTCAAAATGCTGAGGTCAGATATCAGTCAGAACGATCGAGACAAACTCAAGATGCATTCTGGGACATCTCCTTCATCTGCTAGCAACCCTCGATGAGGGCAAAATCAAACAGAACTCAATACCAAACCCCCGGTTTTCATTTTACTTTAAAATGACATGTAATCACGCAGCGGCGGTCTAATTTTAGCGCCTGGGCTCGTCAGTGTAATCATGACTTGGAATAAGTTAAAATGGTTTCCGTGGGTGTTTGGGCCTGTGAAAGTGCCACTGATGTGCGTATGGAAGCTCTGTGCCTTCTGATTTTGCATCTGCTCTGTAATTTACACATTCAGAAGAGGGGAGAAAGAGAACTCTTTTGTTACCTGGTAGTGCACTTCATCATTACCTGCATGCTACTGCATAGTTTCCAAATCATAAAAGGAGCCAGCTGGAGGGTTTCATTTTTTACTCACTTGTTATTTGCTACCTCCGACACCATCAGATTTCTAGTATTTCTAGTAAATTTATAGGTTTGAAAATTGTGTAAATGAGCAAAGAAATGGCAAACCACATTGGCAGCATGAGGCTCTTCTGAAAAAGAGCAGGGCTGTGAAAAAGTATTTACAGCCTTTCAGATTTTCCACCGCTTTTCCCTTTTTTTTGTCACACTTAAATATTATCACACAATCAAACATGTTTTCATATCAGACAAAGATAACCAAAGTAAATAAAAATCACAGGTTTGAAATAGATGATTTTATTTGAGGGAAAAATATGATTCAGATCATTGGCAATGAATAAAAAACACTATTCTTTTACATAGATACAAATTGCTGACTTACAGCTTGGACGAATTGTGATGAAATAACCACCTTCAACCTCCAATCACTGAGACAAACCTGCAATTTTAAATACAAAATGTGTAACTTCTGAGACAATTAAAGAGTTTGTTTTGATTCTGTTCTGTTAAGACTGATTTATACTCAGAATCCAGGTCCTCTGCATGTGTCGCAGTTAATGCGGATATGCTCCCGCCCCTTCCACAGACACCCTGGTGCACCTCTCCAAAATTGTAGGTCACAGCAGAAAGGAGGCCTCTAATTGGTCAAATCTACATCCGCTCTACACTATGAGTATTTCCTGTTTGGTACCTTACCCACTTGTTTTGTTCGTATGACCGCCATTGTGGAAAACGGCTCGTGAAGTTGCACCAGCTAGCAGAGTGAGGTGTCCCTCATGTCCCTCCGTTGTCGCACAAACACCCCCCCACTTCCTCACCACCTCGGGCCGTATCTAGACCCACAGCCAGTTCGTGATTGTCCCTCTTGCGTTGTGGCGTGGAATAACATAACGCAGACCACGCTTCAACATTTGGCATAAATAAAAAATATCTGCGACAAGCTCACTGCGACACACTGTTGCAGAAGTATAACCAGCCCTTTAATCAACATCCTCCCTCTCTACTTTTCTCTGTGCAATGGGAATTTGAATCATTGTTTACACCTATGTCTACCCTGCCTCTGTTCTAATCACACCTCGTTCACTCCATCTGTTGAACTGGGTTTATCATACAACTGCTCTATTGCTGACAAAAGGTGCCAGATTATCGAAAGCCACTGCGTGCGTAAATGTACAGCAATCTTTCCTTGCCTACCTCCTTAATCTTGCCAATGTTGGATATTCTCCTGGCTTTGGATCTTTGGACATTAACTTTGTTTCTGCCTGCTCTCTTATAACCTCTTGCACAAACCCTGGATCTGTCCGCCTGAATCTTTCTCCCTGTGTTCTTCCTCATTTCTGTACTTTGTCTTTGACTAGCTTTCTGTTCCTGTTTCTGTTTCTGCCAACCTTCTGGGTTAATAAACCTGAAGATTTCTTACTGTGTGTTCTGATTGTGGCTCAGTTGGATCAAACCCTCACGTCAAATCCAGAATTCATATTAACAGCCAGTCAATTCCATAGTGAAGTCCTCTGCATCCCTTCTTTCCAACAGATTCTGAGAAGGTTATTGGCTTTATTTGTGAACTTTACATCTTCCGAAAGTTCCTGCCCAGCCAAACACCTATCTTTCTCCTTTTAAGATGTTCCTGATCCAGCTGCTGGTGGCCTTCCTGTCATTCTACAAACATATGTTTCAATAAATCTGTTGACCCAAAAATTCTGACTAGACTCCTCATTGCAATTTGTTACAAAGTTGTTTTAATATGAAAATATTTATGGGAATTTGGAATATTTTCCAGTCTGTGAAAATTATTTGGTCATGCACTGTTTGCATGGTCCTCGTATTGTGTCAAGGTCAGAGCCAGTGTCTTTTTATGTTAGTAATGAAAATGAGTACAAAATAAATGGATCCTAGTTTTATAAACCAACTTACTTAGGACTTTACTTTAACAGACTTGGTTTGACTTTGTTCTCTTGAACCTATCTACCAGGGAAAGATTTTTATTTTTTAATTTTAGGAGTTATATTTAGGGATTTTAGGACAGAAAATAATCATTCACAGGTATAAGATAACTAAAGGATATAGGAGGCAGTTTTAAATGAGCTGTGCTGAGCTCATGGGATAGAAATATCTGGTTTGGTGTGAAGAGAAAGTGTGTGTGTGTGTAGGTGGGTGTGTGCTCCGAGCCTCTAAACACAGACTCCAATGGCCTAAGTGTGGAAGTGATGTCATAGCACATTCTTCAGCTCTGTCTGAATGGCGATGTGGACGCCGTCTGCTCATCTGTTTTGTGTTTCGTCATGTCGTTTTCATTGAGAATGGCACGTTATCGATGACACAAAATTAACTATTTAAAAGGTTCCTGGTTTTCCAGGAATAACTATTTCATGTTTTTATCTAAAGCATTTATTTATTCATTGATAGTAGAGCTGTGCAGATAGCATGAGATGGTCCATATTTGCAGATCATGGCCTTTGAGAGTAAAGTGGAATAACGCTACGTTTTTATTTCTTCTTTCCTCTAGAACACTGAAGCTCACTTGACGTTCCTGATCGCGGTTTCCGCTGCTCTCTTCCTCTTCTTGTCCATCTTCATCCTGGTCTGCATTGAATCTGTTTTCAAGCGGATGCTGCGCCTCTTCTCACTCCTTACCTGGGCCTGCTTGGTCACCATGGGTTACCTGTTCATGTTCTCCGGGGGCAGGCTCAGTCCCTGGGACCAGGTACTGAACAAACTAAGGATGCATGTTATGATGAACCAATCTAAAGTTGATTGATCTTATTGATTGATTAACGATGAGTTGAGAGGCTGCTGTTTTCTCTTTTATCAAGAAGATCCACAACATGAGTGGCTAAATATTTTTTTAACAATATTGAACATCGTTGAATCTTAACAATTTATTGTGCCAAAAAAAACCCAACGAAAAATGTTTTCTTACAAATAATTAAACATATTTATCACATATAATGAATCATATTTATAAGACGCAAAAAAACAGAAACCAATTAGGTTACTTAATAAAAATGACAGAGTATGTGAAACCTTTTAAATTTCCGAAAAATGGAGATGTAAAACTATCAGTAAAAATGACGAGGTATGTCACTCTGACATGCTGTCAGTTGAGGGTCCCTATTGTGCAGCTATTTTTATTGAAGTACAACAATCATTGATGGGAAAGACTGTTCTGTTAGCAGCACTTTTTTAACAGGAGGTTCAGTTGCTCTCAGAGGAATTTCGATGGTTGTCTCTAAAAGGCTTTTGCATTAATTCAAAAAAGCCTTTCCTACCTATTTTGCTAAATGCTAGCATGACTTTTTCTATTATTTTACAAACATTTTGCATAATGCCCTCCATTGTTCTTTTATCACATTCTCACATTCCGAGCACAGCAGACAAGTTAACTTTGTTTAAATCCAGTTCTTGATCCGACTGAAGTCAGTGATTTGTTAAACGACACTCAGACTGTGTTGAAATCTGTTTTATGATACTGTAACATTCATACCACATTAAATCTTTTAGATTTTTACATTACAACCATGAGCTTTATTTTGTTTTATAAGGATTTCATTGCCATGTGCCTCTCTGTATATGATGTGGCTTTTTGTATCTTTTTTTTCACAATGATTTTCTTCATTGCACTTTTTCTTTGCAAGGAGATTAAATATAATCGTTTTTAGGCCAGCAAACTGAAGATTTCTGCAGCTATTGCCGTATAATCGAACCCTGCTTTAAACCTGTCCATAACTTTCTACCCTGTTGTGCTTCCTTGGTCTTCATAGTCCAATTAAATCCCTAGAGTTCTCTAACAAAACTCTGATGTGCTTAACTGAAATTTAATTACACATTGCTGAAATGTGTTTACTAATCAGAGGAATTTACAGCATCTGGTTGTGCTGGATTTTAATAAGGCTATCAGGGTCAAACACACATCTTATTAATTTTTTATTGTATGAAATTTTGTTATAAACACATATCATCAATGCTATGGCCCTTCTTTACAAAGATCAACACACTCCAACAAACTAATGCTTTGTAACGTGACATGATGTGAAAAAGTTCAGGTGGTTTGAATATTTTAGCAAACAACTATTGATTTCTGTCTGTTTTGGAGGAGCAGACTTCCTCCATATTGCTGTAAGTTTCTTTTTCTGGATACTTTCACCTTGTGCTGCCTTGATTTTGATGCCAAATTTCATTTAAGTCTTCATAGAGTTTGGAGCTGATTCGCAATCAGAAAGAGGCCCAGAAATCCAACTTAGATCACATTCCAATCAGCTCGACATGTTGAAGTCCGACTTTTATGTTTGATTCGCATGCTCTCTATGTCTCCTGCATCCCACAGGTGTGCAGGTGTGCTTTAGCTGACTATGTTTACATAAACTGATGTCTGAGTTTAGTTTTTTTAAGGACCAGAACTTGAGCAGTCTTTTTTATTTTTTGCATTGTTTTTTTTAATATAAATTCTTTATTGTCCCACATTGAGGAAATTTACTCTCTGCATTAAACCCATCTCCTTTGTGGAGCAGTGGGTTGCCACTGTTGTCGCCCGGGGAGCAGTCTGGGGTTAAGGGTCTTGCTCTGGGACCCGTAGTGGGAGCCTGTGGGAGTGGGTGGAGCTTGAACTCAGAACCTCCGGGACCCAAGCCTTGAATGAGATGATCCCATTACACTCTGTTGCTGTCCTTTTATCCTGATACTGACCTTTGTTATAGCAGACATGTTGATGCTGCACATTCACAACGGATTTGAGAAGCTAAAATGTCTCAAATTCATTGAGTCCTCATGCCTGTTACAATTACTTTCTGTAAGTTAATATTATTCATTTAAAGTAGTAAAAACACAGCAACTAGAGACTGTCAAACCTGTCCTGTTCTTTACTTACTAATACCTGATAACATATGGTGTTAATAATGATGCTGATCATGATGAGGCAGCTGGAGATAAACTGATGAATTAAAGTAAGCTTCATTTTGTTTAGCAGGTTTACAAAAATCCATTTGACATATTTCATTATTGAGTAATTTAACGCTTGAATTTTCATTTCACGAATTGTTCAGAAAATCTCTCCTGAAAAAGAAAAGTCCTGCCTTCCCCATTCACTCCAATGTGTATTTGTCTGGTAGCTTCCACCTACCTTAACAAAATCTACAGTTCTATGCACCAGTATATCGGCACCTTTCACCTTTTCACCAGTTTATCTAACTAAAACCATAAATCTTGACATATAGCATGTTGAGTGAGCATTTGTGAAGAAAAGAAAGTTAATCAGAAAGCCGGGAATAAACGTGCGGACAAGTATAAAGCACTTTAGTTATGCAACATGATCCCTGGTTTTAAACTCCCTGGAGAGAAATGATTGGTTTATCAGAAAATTGTTGGGATAATTGCAAACCTACCAAAGAGAAAACCTTTTTCTTAAGACTTGACAGGCTGAAGAGGGAGAGCATTTTTCAGAGAAGCAGGGAAAAGGCTTGTTGTAACCCTGGTGGAGATGCAGAGGTTCACATCCTTTGGAGAACTGCCACAATCCATACAGGGGACACAGCAGGACAGGAGGATGAAGGTGATCTGGTCAGATGAGACCAAAATGTAAACATTTGACCTGTCCCAATACTCAGACATGAAAAAACCTAGAAGGCATCATGCTGAAGGGTAGGAGCTTAATACAGGAAGATAAAAGAAAACCTGCTAGATCTGTTTGTTGAAGCTAGTTATAATTTTGTTTCTACTTCCCAATGTTTGACTATTTAATGTTGGTATTTTCCAAAAAATTATCCGTTTAAAAAACAACAGGTTTATTTCAATTCAATTCAGTTCATTTATATAGCGCCAATTTACAGCACATGTCATCTCAAGGCACTTTACAGTTCACCAGATCATCCAGTCAAATTGATTCAAAGTTTCTATCTAAGGAAAACCAGTTGATTGCATCGACTCATTGACTCAAATACAATCCCTCACACTAAGCATGCTTGTAGTGACAGTGGAGAGGAAAAACTCCCTTTTAACATGAAGAAACCTCCAGCAGAACCAGGCTCAGTGTGAGCGGCCATCTGCAGAGGCCGACTGGGGTTAAAGGAGACAGAAGCAGAGATACAAATACCAGCTGTAAAAGGTGGCCCCATCCAGGAAACACACAGCCAGGCAGACGAGCTCCGAGCCAGCTCCCATGTCAGAAGATGAAGAGAGCACATCCAGCCAGTCACATTCAGAGAAACAGGACTACACTGAAAAACAGGCCAATCTCAAACATCTATTATCAAAGGTGTTGATGGCAGCAGCACAGCGGATATTTCTGTCAAGGATGGTGTCACAGCCAGTCAGGCACAGACGAGGCAAAGTTTAGTGGTTGTTTATTAAGAACTGTAATTTTGGATTATGTGATCCACTTGTTTTGAATCTCCACCACAGCAAAGTGAAACAGACCCAGAGAGAAGTTTTTAGCAGATGTCGATAAATTAAAGGGAAGAACAGGGGGGAATAAATGTAGGATGAAAAAAAAAGAACAAGCCGGAACTTCATTGAAGTTGAATGGTTTTCTTTCTTATGTTTAATTTGGATGGATACATATCTGCAATTATTATTATTATTATTATTATTATTTGTTGCCTATTTGGCATGCTTAAAACAATAAAATAGTCAAAAACAAAAGACCTGGCAAAGGCCCCCTGGCTGGGACTGTGAATTTTAAATATCTAAAGCTGTAAAATCTGTTTCTACAACTCTTCATAATTAAGTACACCATGGTATTTATAATAATACATTAAATTTAGAAACACCTTTTAGGACACTGGAGGATGCTGTAAAGCTTAAAGCCAGCATGCACTAAGCCTAAACATTTAAGCTAGTACAAAATATTACAGATAAAAAGTATACGTAAGAATACGGAAAGAAGGAAATGGATGAACTGATCCAGATTTTTCACTTTTGATACTGGAATTTGGATATCTGCATATTTCTCCATTATCAGGGCTCTGCTTGTTTTAATGTTTTCATCATTACTGTTGATTTTTTTTTTTTTTTTGAAGGACTCCTCTCTGCAGGGTTTAAATTGACTCCAGTTAAGAATGAAAGACAGAAGCTCATAAAGTGGTGAACTTTACTGCTTTTCAGACTGAATAAATTTGCTTGATATCAGATCTGTACATTTCTACTAAAGAGGTGTGTTTTTTGATTAGTTGTAATCAGTGAGCAAGAAGTGATGTTATTTAGGTCCAATAGGAGAGAAGGCTTTGCACCCCATGGTGGTAAAACAGGGGGAGAAAAACCATTTAAAAAATAAGTGGTTTTGCAAATAAACAATATTCTGATGTGTTTGCAGTTGATTTTTTGGTAGCAAATGCACTCCTCCCTTTCCTGTGTCATTGCATATTCATGTTGAATGGTGTGTGTTTGCCACCGTTCTTGTCTCAGAGCAGCATTAATTCTGTGTGTTAATGAGGCCTGATGAGAACTGGAGGTGAGTAGATCAGCATACAGACGCATTAGTTTTCGCTGCCAGACTCCTCTACTCTCCTCGGTCTGAGGAATCCTATTTTTCCTCATCTGGCGCCCTGTCTCCCCCTATTCATCAAACCCCATTTTCAAGCCACAACTTCTCCACCTGCCTCCTTCCCTCCTGGTTGATGAAACCTCCCACCCCACCATGCCTAAATGTCCTCACTACTTCTTCTCTTACTTTCCTAACTCCCTCCTGCTCATAGGTGGAGGTATTTTTATTACCGGTCACCTGTGAGAGCAAAATCATTCTGCATTATTAATCACTCTATTCTGCTCCTATGACTTCTCTAATTACACATTTATATACCAACTTTACTAAACGTTTTGTAATCAGATATTTCTATAATGTAAGACGATGAGAGCAGAGAGAGTTTTTTTTACATATTAGTGAGGAAAATGAAATCATCTATTATCTGATGATATGAGCTTCCATTTTGAGCCTACAAGTCAAGTCTCTTAAATCCATTCATTTCTGCAGCTCTAACCCTGTTATGCTGTAGTTTAGGATTCCAAACCTGTAATATTATTTTATGTTTTTTGGAAAAAGTAGCACACCTGTCATGCATCAATCGTTTGTCAGGAGCACAGTGAGTCTGCTGCTGCATATTTCCACTAATTTAGGGCAAAAGATAGGATACAATCTGGACAGAGATGTACAAAAAATTTAGAAAATGCCTGTTAAGCTAACGTTTAATTGGTCTCATAGTCCCATAACATGACGGTGGAGAAGGCCAGAGTACCTGGAGGTGTGAGAACCCATGCATGCACGAAGAGTACATAATACAGAAAGATTCTAGGCTGGGAATCAAACTCAGGGCCTTCTTGCTGCAAGGCAACAGAGCTACAAACTGCTCAAATGGACCATTCTCATAAATTCTACCTTAACTCTGCCTTTAATGCATCCACATGTGTTCTTCCAGTATTTAACTCCATCCAGAAGCTGTTTGGTTTGGTTGCCATTGCAACCAACTCTTGACCTGGCTACCACAGGTTGGAGGTCCTGCTGCCTGGTCACCTTTGCCTAATGTCTTCCCTCCATCTTACGATCTCATTTCCATTTGTTGTTAGCCCACTTTACATGAAAATTTATCCATCCATCTGTCCGTCCGTCCATCCATCCATCCATCCATCCATCCATCCATCCATCCATCCATCCATCCATCCATCCATCCAGAGATGCCCAGACTTCCCGATCCACACACACATCCTCCAGCTGCTCTGGGGGGACCCAGAAGCGACACCAGTCCAGCTCAGAGACATAGTCCTTCCAGGGTGTCCAGGGCCTTCCACGACACCTCCTTTCAATAGGACATATCTTAAACACCTTCCAAGGGAGGCAACCAGGAGGCATCTGGAACAGATGCCCGAGCCTCCTCAGCTGGCTCCTTAGGACATGCAGGAGCAACGACTCTAATCCGAGCTCCTGCTGGTTAACTTAGCTCCTCACCCGATCTCAAAGGGTGCGCCCAGCCACCCTGCAAAGGAAACTAATGTTGGCTTGTATTCATGCTCTTGTCCTTTCGTGCATTACCCAGATATCATGACCGTAGGTAAATCAAGAGCTTCGCCCTGCGACTCAGCTCCGTCTTCACCACGACATTTCGCATCACTGCCGACGCCGTAGTGATCCGTCTATCAATCTCACACTCCATCCGTCCATAATAAAAGCTACTAGTGTCTAAAAAGAAAAAAAAAATCTTGAGAGAAAAAAACAAAACAGCCATAGCATGAATCTGCTTCCACCGTGCTTTACAATGGGAATGGTGTTTTCAGACTGATGCAAAATACTACCTATGAGAATTAATTAAACTGTTTATTTTATCTAATAGAAAAAAAGGCACATTTTCCTTTCACCACATGCATCATATGACCTTATTCGCCAGTAGTGAATGAAGTGAGGTTGGTGCAAAAAAAGAACCTTACTAAACCTTTTTGGTGACACATCTTCAAATGGGATAAAAGTCAAAGAAAAGAAACACACAGAGAAAAACAAAAGAAAAAGAAACAAGTTGGAGAGCTGGCCAGAGCAGAAGTCTGGTAAAACAGCAGAAATACATCCCGCTCTCAGTGGGTTGAATTGATTGTGATTACTCAGACAACAGCATGTGTGATGGAGCACACAGCGCCTATATCAGGGAGGGGGAAAAAAAAAACCAAGAAGAAAGGAACAGGGAGAAAGGCACGTACGAAGTCACCTGTCTCTGCAGCCAGTCTCTTCTGACCCCTCTGTCCAAAATGTGGACGAAGTCACCTGGTTCCTTTCTTTATAAAACAAAAAAGACCTCACACACATACAGCACAGCTATGTCTGCAACTATCTGGCTGCATTAGCACATTTATAATGGCCTGGTTTGATTTCTCAGAGGACCGGAGGGCAGATTGAACAAGGCTTTCACACCTGGTACCCCAAGAATCGAGACACAATCTCATATTTCTCTGTCTGCATTTGTGCAGGCTTGAAAACAAAATTTAGTTTTTCTCAAGAAAGGAATATCTCAGATCTACTAAACGCCTCATAAACGTTTAAAGTAAGCAGAGACACATTTTTATCTCTCTAATGTAGGAATTCAGGTGTACATATCTCTGTGTGTGCTTTCGCCTGAGGCTCAAATAGTGCTGAGCACTCAGATGGAGACAGAGGGGGGGGGAAAGGAATGTCAGAAACTAGAGAGAGATGATGTCTGCTGCTCCCATCAAAAGGTGTTTGAAGGTGTATTAGGATTCGGGTTGGAGTGCAGAGAAGATGGTGTGCGTGTGGATGTGTGGTAGGCAGAGAAGCAGGGGGGGGGGGGGATGCAGCTGAAATTGGACCGTGGCTCTCCTTTCCACGCAGTCACTCAAACAGACCTGGATGCCGCACATTCCGCCTGGTCCCGGTTGTTAGTTTTTCAAGGGGGAGCCGCTCAGGATAAGGATTTGAAGGTTATCTCAAAGAACACAAACCAGTGTGAGAGCAAGGCGACCGTTCATGGAGATGTCAGCATCCTTCCTGTAGTTGGTTCCCCTGGCAACCGAAGGTCTGAGCCTGCACAAAACAAAATCTCTCTCTGTTCTTAATGTTCGATCTTCTTTTAGAAAGAACTAGGTCAGCTAAACAATCACTAAAACCCAAATGTTGGAACATTTCCTAAAATAAGAAGGTAAATGCCTCAGATATGAGTTTTGAGATCTCTAAGATATTCTTTTTGTATTCTTTCAAAAAGGGTTATGACCTCTAAGTCATGTTAAGATCTAGCAACTGTCAGTTTATTTACCCATACGAATATGTCTGACTCTGCACAGCGACTCTATGAACCTAAAGCCTGCAGGAAGGTCACAGTTCATCTTGTGTGTCGCCGCTACAACAGGAAGAGCATCCCAGTGAAGTGGACTGGGACAGAGCTATTAGGTTATGATACGGGGTTGAACTTTAATCCCAAACATAACGTTTGCACTTTCAGAGAGATATTCGAGATGCATTTAACCACGTCGGTGTTTTGTATAATATGTTTTGGTTTAAGCAGCGTTTCAAATGTCAAACGAGAACTGTGTAAGCAGCCCACTCAGCTCAACTAAGTTACACTATATTGCCAAAAGTATTTGCTCACCCATCCAAATTATTGGAATCAGGTGTTCCAATCACTTCCATGGCCACAGGTGTATAAATTCAAGCACCTAGGCATGCAGACTGTTTTTACAAACATTTGTGAAAGAATGGGTCGCTCTCAGGAGCTCAGTGAATTCCAGCGTGGAACTGTGATAGGATGCCACCTGTGCAACAAATCCAGTCGTGAAATTTCCTCGCTCCTAAATATTCCACAGTCAACTGTCAGCTGTATTATAAGAAAATGGAAGTGTTTGGGAACGACAGCAACTCAGCCACGAAGTGGTAGGCCACGTAAACTGACGGAGCGGGGTCAGCGGATGCTGAAGCGCATAGTGCGAAGAGGTCGCCAACTTTCTGCAGAGTCAATCACTACAGACCTCCAAACTTCATGTGGCCTTCAGATTAGCTCAAGAACAGTGCGCAGAGAGCTTCATGGAATGGGTTTCCATGGTCGAGCAGCTGCATCCAAGCCATACATCACCAAGTGCAATGCAAAGCGTCGGATGCGGTGGTGTAAAGCACGCCGCCACTGGACTCTAGAGCAGTGGAGACGCGTTCTCTGGAGTGACGAATCGCGCTTCTCCATCTGGCAATCTGATGGACGGGTCTGGGTTTGGCGGTTGCCAGGAGAACGGTACTTGTCTGACTGCATTGTGCCAAGTGTAAAGTTTGGTGGAGGGGGGATTATGGTGTGGGGTTGTTTTTCAGGAGCTGGGCTTGGCCCCTTAGTTCCAGTGAAAGGAACTCTGAATGCTTCAGCATACCAAGACATTTTGGACAATTCCATGCTCCCAACTTTGTGGGAACAGTTTGGAGCTGGCCCCTTCCTCTTCCAACATGACTGTGCACCAGTGCACAAAGCAAGGTCCATAAAGACATGGATGACAGAGTCTGGTGTGGATGAACTTGACTGGCCTGCACAGAGTCCTGACCTCAACCCGATAGAACACCTTTGGGATGAATTAGAGCGGAGACTGAGAGCCAGGCCTTCTCGTCCAACATCAGTGTGCGACCTCACAAATGCGCTTCTGGAAGAATGGTCAAAAATTCCCATAAACACACTCCTAAACCTTGTGGACAGCCTTCCCAGAAGAGTTGAAGCTGTTCTAGCTGCAAAGGGTGGACCGACGTCATATTGAACCCTATGGATTAGGAACGGGATGTCACTTAAGCTCATATGTGAGTCAAGGCAGGTGAGCAAATACTTTTGGCAATATAGTGTATATCAGGCTTGGCGTTTTAGTCTTGGATGTATTTCTGTGGAAGAGATTTTCTGCCCACACAGCTGTGCTCTATTTAGGAAAACATCAGAATAATATGCATAATCTAGATGTTTGCTGGCATTCATTTGCTTGTTTTCAAAAACTCTATTGTGGAGCTAGTGTTGTAATTACAAGCATCGCTCACAGTTTGTGGATAACGCTCTTAACTAGAGCCCCCTTTCTCCCCCCTGTAAGTGGAGAAAAGTTGCAGCAAATTTAGGAGAAAAATAACATTTAAAGTTTTTACTGCCTGAGAATTATTTAGATTAGTGATCTGACTCTCTTGCACAATCGATATGCAGCCACTTTGGCTTCGTTACGGCATAAAACCCTTTTAGTGTTTCAGCTTGAGAGTGATATTCAGAGCTGGCTGTTATGTTTATGCTCCCTTCAACACCTTTTAGGGGAGTTATGTTAGATGGGGCACGCTGATGAGATAGTACATATTATTTGGGTTATGAGAGTGAAAACTGAGAATCTTTTTTTTACAGAAAGTATAAAGGTTTCAGTATGAGAAAATGTGTTGGATACCTCATTACTGGAGTATGTAAATTTGAGAAAAATGGCTTCATTAATCTGTAACCTGTGCAGAGTAATTTCGTCAACAGGGCATTTAAAATTGTTGTCAAAAGATCGTGTTTCACTAATGAATAAAAATAGCTATTCCCAGACTTAGGTTTTTTTTGTTTTGTTTTTTTGTTTTAGTTCAGGAAGGTCTGAATGGTTGTTTGCAATGAACAATAGATGAAAAAAAATATAATCAAGATTATTAAAAAAACAACTAAACTGTTAAGGCTGGAAATGATGAAGGGTGTGCTTTGGTGGCGCAGTGGTTAGCGCACATGAACCGTGTACAGAGGCCTTAGTCCTTGATGCGGCCGACCTGGGTTTGAATTTGACCTGTGGTCCTTTGTGCATCTTTTTCTCACTGTCATACCCCCTTTCCTGTCAGCCTACTGTCATACAAACCCCCCCGGAAAAAAAAGGTTAGAAACAACACCTGCTACAAGTTAACTTGCCGTACTCTTTGTGTCATTCGGCTCCTATTTGTCAGCACTTCTTATTTTTTATTAAGTGCCAAAAATGCTTTTCTCCCTCTACTTTTTAACCAATACAAGCTATTGGTTCCAAATAGTGATTAACACTACCTAAGAGAGTTAATCAATCTCTCTGGAGCTGAGTTGGTCCTCAAACAGAAACTGATCTGGAGAAAACCCAGCAGAGACAGATTGTACGTCCTGTAGTAACCTAAGAAGTACACGTTCCACCAGAGCAGCTGGTCATCTTTATAACCGGAGCTTCCAAAAAATGGTGACTAATGGCCCAAACTATTGGCAGTGTACTATTGGCGCAGGGTTTTTCTGCATGGAGTTTGCATGTTCTCCCTGTGCATGTGTGGGTTCTCTCCGGGTACTCTGGCTTCCTCCCATCGTCCGAAAACACGACTGTTAGGTTAATTAGCTTTTCTACATTTTTGTTAGGTGTGAGAGTATGCGTGAATGGTTGTCTGTCCTGTTTGTCTTTGTGTAGCCCTGAGATGGACAGGCGACCTGTCCAGGGTGGACCCAGTCTTTCGCCCAATGACAGCTGGAGACAGGCACTGGCCCTACCGCGACCCCAGGTGGGATAAGCGTGAAGGAAAATGGACGGATGGATCAACAATCAAAGCCATTTTTAAATAACCTTTGAGCACTAAAACATATTTATTTTGTAATGTAATTCAGTGGTGGATCAAATAGACCTCCTACTGGTTGTTCAAGGACTCCAAATGGGGTCACGACCCCAACTTTTACAATCAATGTTTTGCACTGCTACCATTTTGTCTGCCGTTAGTGTGCCTAATCTTAAAAATGAGACGGAAAAATGAGCTTGCAAATAAACAATCAGCAGGGTTTTTCACCAGTACATTTGACTAAAAAAAGTGTCAAATTGCTCTTAATTGGCTTAGCAGCAGAGGAAACTGGGTTTTCAAACACATTTACCTCCTTACACATTAGAAAGATGTCTTTTCAGGACAGTGAGTCAGCGCTATAAAAATCATGGACCACCTGCCCTCTCTGGGAGCTTCAGACTATTTCATGGATTCACTCACCCTGAGTGCACTTAGGCTGGTGATCATGTATGCTCTCACCCCAGCAGCAGACAGAGAGAAGAGTCTTTAAAGGCCAGCTGAGAGGGTCCGGGTTCAGAAGGATTACCAAACGACTGGTCTGTCAACTTGCAAATAAATGTGAATATGAAGAATGCAAAGAAATATGATATTTTTGTATTAAGGGGACAATTGAACGCTGACTAACATGGAGAAAATAATAGAAATAGAAATTGGATAAAATAAAATAAAATAAAATATGTTTTTCTCCAGCAGATCAGGCAGGATCATCAGGGCTTGTACGGGTTTAGCGTCAGGAAAAAGTAATCTAAACCATCTGCAGATCACACCTTCCTGGAGACTTTTTCCTTTAGAGCGGAGCTACAGACGCTATTTAGGAAATCCAGCTTCACCAGAGAAACTTCCCCTAGTTTGGCAATCTGATGAACACCTAACAGTTGAAGGCAATCATCCATCCAACCATGCCTTCCTCTTTTCTAAAAACATTTTTATTCACATATTTACTAAGCAACTTCTATTTCCTTTTTTATACTTTTATTTGAAAGGTTTTCACTGAGAGCAAATTTGATCTCTTTATGTGAAAAACTTGGCCAGTGGAGCTGATTCAGATTCATTGCTCCCCCGATGGGCAGATAGCCCTATAATAAACTCCATATTTTCCACCTCTAAGATCAAAATCGAGAAATCTTTTAAAAAATTTTTTTTATCAATGATAAAACCTGACAAGTCAACAAGGTTACAAATGTGGTCTGAACAGAAATAGGTTTCATATACAACTTAATTCACCACAACTCGCTGAAATAATTCATCAGGAGATACCAGTAAAATTACTGTGTATTTCGGAGTATAAGCTGCTACTTTTTTCCAACACTTTGAACCATGCAGCTTATAAGACGGTGCAGCTTTCTGTGGATTTTTCCTAACCTCCAGAGGGGGAATTCAAAGTTGGAAACGAAACAATAAGGGGATTATTTTTGATTTAACACAAGAACATGCTAGCGGCAGGCACGACGGAGAATAAATGTCTCGTATTCACAATTTTTTTACATTTATTTGCCACATTAAAGCTCTGGAATATGGTAACCTCTAAGTATATAAAAGCATGAGAAACATTAGCTAAAGGCTAAGCCATAATTACCAAACTGTTTGATTCATCACCTGTTCATTTTGTTACTTTCTGCTTCCAGGTGTCGTTCTTTCTGTTCATTGTGTTTGTGGTGTACACCATGCTGCCCTTCACCATGAAATGGGCCATCATCGCCAGCGGTATAACCTGCCTCTCACACACCGTCACCCTCAGCATCTGCCTGACCTCCACCGTCACAGAGCTGGAACCTCTAGTGTGGCAGGTAAGATGGGTATTTGAGCCCACAGGTCAGCCGTACTCAGGAAATCCCTTTTTTAAAGAGCTTTCTGCCTCGTCTGCAGATGTAGTGACCCTGTTATGGGTTGTGCCATTTGGGTCTGTTTAACACCTGAACGGTTGCGCTGCTGCTCCATTAGCTGGATCTCAGGTCAGACGGGTTAGCTTTTCTAAACAGAGCGCTGACTGTAGTCTCTACATATCTAAAAATGGTGAAAAATATTTTATTGAGGTATCGTTCATTAAATAGCCACAAACTCTGGACCATCCTGACACAGTACAGTCAGACACAAAGTCATCTCCACCATTAAATCTGCAAGCCTCAATAAAAATCAAGATAAGGAGTAAAATTGATTGTGCATCACTGCATTTCTGAAACTGGTACCTACTGTCAAACACATACAAGCTCTGTAATCAAGCATCACAGTGAACACACTGATAGGGCTCTTATCACAGTGGCTCTTTTCAGTCTTGAACACACACAGACGCATTAGAAATGTACACCAACAATAAAACCCATCAAAGACGTTCATTACCATGGGATATGGCACCAAGGAAGATCTATTGATTCGCTCATTCACGTTTTGAAGAGTTTGAGGTTAAAATAGTGAGAAAAAGCTAGCAGAGAGTTTATTCTCACCTGCTTTTGTGAGGTGATAATAATGGTGCATAAGTGGAAGGCAGAGCAAAGGTAAAATTTTAGCTACAGGCATAAATGCAATGGCGTAACGACACAACAATAGGCCCGTAAGCAACATTACAACACGTGATAAAGGTTCAGGATACGTAGATAGGATACAATTATGCAATTCTCAGTAGTATATAATCGGACATCAAACACAAAAATATTGTGACTGTGCACCTTGAATGGAACCACTGGTGACAGGGCGACACCAAATGTTAGACATCCAAAGTTCTTATAAAACCCCACCCTGGAGTAGACAACCGACCCGAAATGTGCCCCATACATACACACTTCATCATTCTTGACCTTCACTAGACATGGATATACTTTAGTATATTCAGCTGTAAAATGAGTCTTATCGGGCTACCTTGAGCTTCACAGCCCCCCTCCTCACCCATGCTCTCTCCATTCATCTCCTGTTCGCAATCTTTACCTCTTCGTCTTCGGTTCTTTGAAAGAACGTGTTTATTTTGGGAAGTTTTTTCCGTTCCAGCAGCTCTTCTTTCCTTTTTCTTTTCTAGAATCCACTTAAGTACCTCTTTTTGGTATCAATCGTCGCTAACACACGCTAACGGTTATGGTTTTAATTTACGCTCTAGGTTACCCATGATTTCAAGTCGTAGTGTAAAAAATAAAATACTAAAATACATTGTTCTTTTAAGATCTTAATTGCAGTTTGAAACATATATGAGGGTATTTTTTACGAGCCATCTAATGACCTATACACAGTTATTAACATAGTAATTAAAAGTACCACTGTCTGCTTTGCTATTGGTGTTGTGTTTAAACTGCTCACCATCAGGTTGAAATCTGGCATGTGTTGCAGTATAAATATGGTCCGGTGCGATCAGTCTCCTCAGTATCAGGTGAGTTTTAGAGGAATTTTTCGCCCCATTACATCTGCAAAGAGAACTCCTAGCTGACAATTGCGTAGGGGCCAAACAGGTGTCAGAGATTGGGACCCTAAGAGGTTATGGGCCCATAAGCAACTGGTGTCTCTGCTTACTGATATTTACGCCATAGCACAAATGGATTGTTTTCTAACATTTAATTGCTGCTATCTTGATGTATATATGGTTTGCTTTGCAGATTCTGGCCAATGTGATCATCTTCACCTGTGGAAACCTGGCCGGGGCGTATCATAAGCACCTCATGGACCTGGCGCTCAAACAGACCTATCAAGACACCTGCAACTGCATCAAGTCCCCCATCAAACTGGAGTTTGAGAAGCATCAACAGGTTCAAAGTCTTAAAGCACAGATTTAAGCAAATGTTTTCCTTGGAATGGGGTTGATATAAGAATGTAAAAGTTGGTGCAAAACATAGGTTCTACAGCTTTTCTCTGAATTTTCTTTAATGTCTAAACTCAAAACTCAGTAGGGCATTATCACCTGGTATTGCTAACAATATTTAGCACAATAATAGTACAATACAATAAATCCCTTATGTTTGACGACTTGTGGTTAGAAAGGTAATTCAGTAGGTTGTGATATAATTAAAACATCCAAGCTCAAAAATGCAATAGGAGTTTTAATGCTGTTAGCTGGCTGCTTGTGAGAACTGGTGTTGCCACCCGTCGCTTGAAATACGGAATCGTCCCGTATTTGGAAGTTAAATTATGCGTCCCGTATTGAACTGATAAGGGACACAATTTGTTCCTTATTTTCACGGATAATAAAAAAAAACTGTAACATTGGTGTCACTTGCGCACAGAACAACCCTACTGTTGCGAGAGTGACCCATGTCTGTGCGTCCTGATTCTCTCTCCCTCCCTCTCATAGCTAGAGCTTAGCGTTCTACTGTTCTTGATTGACCTTCCCATTATGACGTTGTCTGTCTAAAGCATTCTCCACTCTGTAATCTCTCTGTTTGGGGCGTTTTTCATGGTTTCCTTGTGACAGTCTTCATGTTTAGTTCTAGTTTTACAAACTTTGCAACTCGAAGCATCTATTGCAACATTATTCATTACAAGTGCCTAGCTGATCTGCTCAAGGGCATTCAAGCAAATAGGTAGAACTTTATACATGAATACCGCTAATCAGAAAACTTTTTTCTTGTGTTGTTTTTTCCTTGAACTATTTAGCCTATGTGAAGAGAAAGGGAGGGAGAGAAAGATGCCAAACAGCTGCTTTGCTGATCTGAATATCCATACATCTATCATGATCTTACACATTGGTTTTCAAATTGGGGGCCAGAAACCTTGGGGGGCCACAGCAAGTTGGCAGGAAAAATATAGCACAACAAAATGAGTCATTTAATAAACTGGATAACTAGCAACCAAAATAAACCAAAAATAAGCACACAAAAAAAACATTAATATAATACTGGTAATCTTCCCTATAGTCTAAAAAAATTCTACCAGGCCAAGCATGCCATTGGTTTTAGGAGGGGATTTCTGTGTGCGATGATACTGTGCAGACTTAACATTTCCATGTATAAATTATTTTAATTGGCTGTAGCTAATTGCAAGAAATACAAGCCACGCTCAGAGAACAAAATAAAATAATGGTTCTGTGTTGAGCTGAAACAGGACACAATTTGGTTAAAATGCAGGAAATTGCAGGAATTTGCATCCAAGAAATACAATATTTTCGACAATGAAGTTTCTCTACAACCAGAACGTACCTTATTTCCATTTCTGAAAGGTGGCAACCCTAATGAGAACTGGAATTTATCTGTATTGATTATAACTCAAGAAATATTGTATTGTTACTCTAAGTGTTACTAGTAGCTTTCATGATAAATATAAGCTCCATATGTGCAAATGCAAGGCCTTACAGCCCCGCACCCTCACAATCAGCTAACTAGAAAGGGGTCCCTGCCTACTTTTCCTCCATAATAATCCTTATAAAAATGTAACCATATTTTTCTTTGTTGCCAATTTGCTCTCCTTCAATGTTTTGTCACAGAAGAGAAGTTGGTAGGTCAGCCATGTCTTAAGTGGCATTTTGCAGTGACATTTGCTTGACATTAACGTCTTTGTCCTGACATTAGGCATTCTTCCCGACCAGGGAAGTGACATATAATATTACACTAATAATTGATGGTCTGCTCAGAGGTGGTTCGCTGTGATGACCTTTTTTTTTTTTTACAGTAAATGTCTAGCCCTTAATGATGACGAAATGAGTAATTCTCCTGTTCTAATTCAAGTTGAAACTGCTGATTTATACTCTAGTTATACAGCAGACGTAATAACATGTAATTATAGCATAATTTCATTGGAAATTTGTGACACCCTTAAATGCAAATCAAATCTGTTTTTTTGTGCCGTGTTTCTGGCATATGTTTCTCGGTAACAGTTTGTGTGGGAAGGAGTGTGGTCATGTCAAAGTTTGTGTCCATGCAAGCAAATGCCAGTTCATAACTTCACAGGGCCAAATCTCGTTCAACAGCTGAAGTCTTATTATGGGGTATGTGGGAACAAGTCTTATTAGTTCATTAATCAAACACAAAATTAATAACACCACACTTCCTCAGGCTGCTATAACCCATTCTGCGTACTCTGTTCAAACTGTTTCAGTGCTGAATAAGTAAATAAAAGAGGATGGCATGCCTTTCTATTTATAGTGCACTGCACCCCCAACTACAGCCCCTCTCCAGACTCAATTTGCTGCTGTGTTTTAGGAAATGAGCCCATGGTGTGTGAACAGTGTAATGACCCTCTTTACTGTGAGCTGCAGTTATGACTCACATAAATGTGCGTGATTGCATGTGCACGTTGCATGCTCTTGCCACCCTCACGCGCACATGCAGTGCAGCACACATGCTCTCCCACCTGACCACACACACCTAAATTGAGCCTGAACAAATACATCTGAAGCTTAATTACAGCAAAATGTGTACCATAGTTGATTAATATGTCTTATTAAATGCTGTAGGTATTTAGGTCTTTTAGAATACCAAAACGAAGAAGTTCTTGTATCTTGTACACAAAATGACAATAAAGTTAGTCTAAGTCTTTGTTACAATCATGTACTAGCAAGACTAAATCCCACATGGTTAGGGCAAAGTTGGGCGACAGTGGCATTGGATGTAGGAGTTTGCCCTGAAATCGAAGGGTTGAAGGTTCAAGCCCCGACTCCGACTTTCAGTGTCGTTGTGTCCTTGGGCAAGACACTTCACCTGCATTGTCTACTGATGGTGGTCAGAGGGCCCGGTGGCGCCAGTGTACGGCAGCCTCGCTTCTGTCAGTGAGCCCCAGGGCAGCTGTGGCTACAATGTAGCTTGCCACCATCAGTGTGTGAGTGTGTGTGTGAATGGGTGAATGAATGTAGTGTAAAGCGCTTTGGTCAAGTCTCCTGACTTGAATAAAGGTGCTGTATAAGTACATGCCATTTACCATTTACCATGGTGTAAAGGTAGTAACCAAATAGATGGGCATACAATTCAATTCAGTTTATTTATATAGCACCAATTCACAACACATGTCATCTCAAGGCACTTTAAAGTTCACCAGATCTTACAGTCAAATTGATTCAAAAATTTCTATCTAAGGAAAAACCAGTTGATTGCATCGACTCTTTGACTTGAATGCAATCCCTCACACTTAGCATGCTTGTAGCGACAGTGGAGAGGAAAAACTCCCTTTTAACACAAATGAGTTAAAACCATTCACTGTCGTTACATGTTAACTGTTTATATATATACACACATATATAGAAATGACATCCTCCACTATACCTTTAACTTTAAAAAAAATAAATAACTTTTTACGGCTTAGCGGTCAGGGCATAGGGCTTGGAATCCTAAGGTTGTGAGTTTAAAACCCACTCCCACAGACTGCCAATCTGGGCACTGCACAATGGCAGCCCACTGCTCCCCAAGGGGATTGGTTAAATACAGAGAGTTAATTTCATTGTGCTGTACTTGTGACAGTATAATGACAATAAAAATACTGGGGGGAAAGAAAAAAAAATAAGTAAAACAAAAAAATTTTTTTTTTAAATGTATCAGAATGGTTTTAAACAATCTTCAACAGTTACCTCTGTAACAAGTTTCTTAAAATATTATTTAAAACTGCTTCAAGAATATTAAAAGGCATTAAAGATGAATAGAATGTTAAATTAGATTCTCTGTGAGTTTTTTTTTTTTTTTTTTTGGATACCTTTTAATTTGAAATTTTGTCCTTTGCATTTAAATCATTTATTTATCACCATTCTGGGTTTTTAAGGGACCCACAAGGACACCACCTTAATTTAAGGCAAATTTTAGAACAGAAAGATTTGCATGAAGGTAATTGGATTTACATAAAAAAGAGAATAGGGCTTTTTGAGTTACTTTAAAAAGGCCTTTAGATGACATAGATCAGTGGTTTTCACTTTAACAATTAGCCTTTAAACTTATGGAGGAAAAAGGTTTGCTGTGGGATAAATGTCTGTGTTAAATGACTGCAATTTTTGCATTTTAAATGATGAAATATGATAGCTAAAATACATTATTTGCAGAGTCCCTCCAGATATGACCTAAACCTTTTTATCTAATTTAGGAGGTTTATTAAAAGCTTCTGTTTGACTCAAACTTTTCATGTCATAGTTCTGAAATAATATAAAAACGAAAAGTGGTCTATGAAATGAAAGGCAAGTATTGCTTTTTAAAATCTCATAAAACAAAAATAAACTGTTCATTATCCTCACAAGGACGATAAAATTTAATTCCTTCTGAATGGAGTTTCATTGAGAAGGGTATTTAAGGTCATTTGAGTATAAACTGGTTTTAAAACTAAAATAAGCCAAAGGGAAACAAGGTCATTAATCCAATAGTGAGTAAAAGTAGTAGTTTAACAAATACATTAAAAAGCTTAATGTGATCAAATTAACTTTTTTGTTTGTTAAAATTTGAGGCAATTTAAAGACCAACATTGGATTTTGTTTTCTCTGCAAATGCGGCTCGCAAAGTTGCTCAGTTGATCTAATCATAAATTAAGCTTAATTAAAATATCAATAAGGATTAACTGAGTTTTCCTTTGTCGACACTTTACCACAAGAGAAACTGATTATTTAGTTTTCTTCATTCAAGCAGGAACATTTTTCAGTGTTTGGAGCAAAATTATGTGACAATCTAAGCACTGGTTAGAAACGAACATTCAAGAAAGACGTCACCTCCCCTGAGTTTACCGGCAACCTGTTTGCTTCTGGTGGGATGAAGGTTTTTCAGAATGTGGGTGGAAAGAAGGAATAGCTGGAGCAAACCCACGCAGGCACTAGAACATGCAAACTACCCATAGAAACATCCATGTAGCCGAGGCTCCGACCAAGGACGTTTCTGCTCTGAGGCAACCGTGCAAAGAAACACCACTCTACCACCTGGATTTCTATTTTCTTGTATATTGAGCCTCACATATCTTGATCTATGACTCATTCCAAGCATAATAAAAGCACCCCAGGCATGAAAGAGTGTTGCAAATTCTAAAGAGTTGAAAAAAAAAAGGAAGAAATGATTGGGTTGGCAGCAGACAGTGTATCTGTTAGTGATGTGGTTAAGGTACATGTGGAGAAAACATGTGTCTCCCTGCAGAATTTCAAGAGTGAAGGAGGAGATAAGGACTTCTGCGCAAAGGTTTCTTAATTAATAACAAAAGGCCACCAGAAACGCTACAGTTCTGCACACTTCCTCACATCGCACTAAAAGCTTAGCTTTCTCCTTGCCTTAGGCAGGGGTCAAGATGATTTTAAGTGAGGTAAGAATTAATATTAAAACTAGGAAAAAAATACATTTTCCTTTGGTTTCGACCCTAATTACTGGGAGATAATGAAACAATCTGAGTGTGGAGGAAAATAGCCCTGTCTTCGTCTAATGTTTGCCTCCAGTTCTTCCTGATAAATTAACCCTAATAAGCCATCTTAAAAGGAGACTCAATAATGGACCTATATTTAGGAGGTTGAATAATAGAAATTTAAAATGATGTGAGCTGAATATAAATTAGAATTAAGATATCAAATGGATTCTTTTGTGGTGGGTTTTAATGTACATGTTATAAAAATAGCTGAAAGCATTTGTCCTTTCTTTTGTTGGAGAATGGTTAAAGTTAAAAGTTAATGCATGTGATTTTTTTTGTATTTGTACTATCTATCTATCTATCTATCTATCTATCTATCTATCTATCTATCTATCTATCTATCTATAGAATCTGTTAAAGTTAATAAGAGTAATGGGGTCATGCTGTATAAATTTAAATTCAATCTTCTCCTATATAATTTTAGACATTTTTAGACATAGAAAGCCTCACAGTTGCTGCGTATTTCCTCACAGGTTCACATTCTTCCGCTCATAGATCTATACATTTACAAAAGGACATTCATTACAGATGATTTCCCATTGTTTTACTATTCTAGTCTCTATTCTATCAATTCTAAAGCTTAAACTCTACAAAACCCAGAGTGAATAAATTAACAGAATATAAGTTTGTAACACTGTCCAATTAAATTGAAGTTTCACATTTTTGTCTTTTGCTGTAGCCTTATCTTCTACCGTAACTTCAGCAAAGTGAATGCCTATTGGGCTGAAAACCTTTTAACAAGCAATCTTTCTATAAAAGATGCTTTAGGTTTTCCAAATGTATGCATTTGTTCTCTAATAAGACTCAACTTACTGCTGATCAATTTATCAACAATAACCTGCACAAACTACAGCAGAGCCGGAACATTACCAGAACCAGACTTCAATAAACAGTATTTGAACACATATAAATATGCATTTTGATCTGTTAAAATCTGATATTTTGACTCTTTTTTTTAGAGTGTTACGGTAGATATCTTAAATTGTCATGCCTGGTCCGAAATTGAAGCTTTTAACTACTGCTTTAACTCCTACAACTGTCAACTAATTTTTGACAACTGTGAACCATGACTAACTACTCATTTAATAATTTCATAACAGCAGAAAAAGCTGAGCACTGATAAAGCTATCAGGGAAAGGAAAAACCTAAATCTCCTAGTTTATATCAACATCAAACTAGAATATTGAAGTGTTTTTTGTTTAAATCTGACAAAATATCACAGGTCAAATACTGAAAAAAACTTGAACTTTGATGCAATCTGTTTTCAAAATCTGAAATATTAGTCTGAATCTTATTCTTCTCTTCCAAATTAGCCAAAAAAGGAACTTGCAACATAAACGTATGCATAAGATTCATAAAACCTTCTCAGAAATCTGTGTGGGCTTGAAAGAGCCTGAAGCCTGGATTTAATGCACACTTTTAGTTCCTCTGCAACATTAGATCCTGGAGTCCTGTACAGATATAATGATATACTGTTGTTGTGTCTTTGCCTGTCTAGGAGCGCTTGCTGCTGTCCCTGCTGCCTGCACACATAGCCAGAGTGATGAAAGCTGAAATCATCCAGCGGCTGCAGGGGCCGAACTTTGGTCGAACCGAGAGCACCAACAACTTTCATAACCTCTATGTGCAGAGGCACACCAACGTCAGGTACACCTCCATTTCCTTTATCTGTGCCTCCACATATAATAAAGGTTATTATTCTCTGCTCTCATCTTGGGGCTTGATTGCTCCATCCTGTCCTCCTCCTCATCGCTGCTCTTTTTTTGTCCGACCGTTCCCACCTGCTGTTAAATTTGGATTTCTCTTCTGTTTCTACTTTTCTCTGGCCTCCATTTCATTGCTTATCCTCCTTTTCTTTTCTGTCTAATTTTCTTCTCTCATGTTCTCACCACACTTTGTTTCATTGCCAGGGTGAAATTCAGTTGAGATTTAACCCACCTCCATTTTACTCTGAGTTCACTTCACCAAATAGAAAGGAGCTTTTGTCCTCGGTTCTCTATGGCATCCCTCTCTGCACTGTGAAGGTTTATCGTGGCAGAACAGAGGGCACTGATCTTGGCTCACAATGAGAGCAGCTCAATCCTGAGTCCCCAAAAAACCTGCTTTACGCCATCCTTGAGCTTTACTCCAGAAGCAGTATTTCTATCCAACTCTGGCCTCAGCTGGGTGTTTTGGGTGAATGCGAAGTGTCCTCCTCTTCATCTCGCTATTATATTTCCACTAATAACAAATTCTCCTATGGTCCTGCTCTAAGCCTTGGGGGTTGGAGAAGAGCCCACTTTCTTTTCAGAACAGAAACTAGACACTCAATGACATTTGAATGCTTAGTTTTACTGGAATCAGACTGCATATTTCCTATCTTATGATACGATTCATATTCCTTTTCTTAATGTAATATATACGTACATACAGTGTTGTGCCTGAACGCGTTCATTGAACGAAAGTTCAATATTCATTCATATTCGTTCATATTTTGGGCGAACGTGAACTGAACGTCCTGCATTACTGCCTGGTGAACGTTATTGTGAACTCGTTCATTGTGGTGTCTGTGAACGGCACGCTCTCTCAGTTCAACTCCGTTCAATAGGTTGCCAGATTTCTATAGAGCCCTCCAGGCGAAACCCCGGCTAAATCACACCGTAAACAGGCCTTAATATGTAGCGGGAAAAACACCCAATCTGGCAACACCAGCTACCAGTGTCGTAGCCTACAGCCGCGTGCGTCATCAAAACAAAATGCAGCGTGGAAGCCAAAGCAGCACGGAGGCTACCCTGGAGGCAGCAGTATGATCACTTAAAACAGTTTTATGACCAGGTGGTCGGTGAGGACGATGGCAACAAGTTTGCCCGCCGGCTTTCAGTAAAAAAATCCGCACTTCAGTAACCTTAAATTCCTACCTCAGCCTGGTCCCTCAGTTTGTGTTAGTAAAATTTTCTTGATCGGTCTTCAACGGGGGATCCGCGACCCCTAGGGGGTCTACGGAGGTACTGCATGAGGGTCTGCATGGTTAGTTGATATTTTTATATTCCCCCCCTGCAATTTTTTCCCCCACTAATTGAAATGTCTTTAAATACTCATTAACATGAAATCAACACACTGTAGTAAACAGATAAATGGAGGCAGAAGATGTCTTTCAGTCATCAATGCTCACATTCAGCGACACACAGGAGCTCTTTCAAGCTGGACACCGTTTCCTTCACAACAACCAGGAATCAGAATCAGAAAAACTTTAATAATCCCAGGGAGAAATTAATTTCTTTACATTACTCCATCTGTAATAGAGTGACTATAGGACACAATTTCATACAATATATATAAATAGGGGGTCCTCGCTCCATCTCGCCATCAGTTTGGGGGTCCTTGGTCTGGAAAACATAGAAGACCAAATCATTCTGGCTTAAACATGTATCTTACTGTACTCTTGTCTCAAAATGAAAAAAACAAAAGTATTTTTTCGTTATCTTACGCAGGCCAGTTAGTTAGTACTGGCAATTTAGTACACCTAAATTCGGCCAATCAAATATCAGCGGTCATCTGTCAATCAAATTTTTTCGGTCATAGCATCTTGATTCATATGTCGCAGCCTATATACGCAACAGTTAAAATAAGAAATAAGAATCATTTACTTTCCCATTGAGTTCCGTCCCAGTGTTCATGGGGATGGACGTCTGTGTCTTTGGCAGGCGTAGAGCTAATAGAACTGGCAGCGTTGTGAGGCAAGGGCTCAAACATGTACGGCTGTAAGCCTTCTACACCAAACCAAGCTTCTGCCGCCCTGGCGTCCTCTTCCACAACATCTTCGTCCCCACTTTCTTCCTCTAAATAAAATGTATGATTGAGGAGACTCATCCAAGACCTCTGACATTAAACTCTCCTCCTCTTTCATGTTTCCTCTGTCCATAGCGTTCCTTGACAGTGTCGTTTCTAAGTCACCAATTTAGTGCTACTTGGTCCCAATGGAATTTCCCATTGGGAACCTACTAGCACCAAGTTGCTAACTGGTTAACAAGATGCTTCCGAGAAACCAGCTACAATCAAACTTGCTTGCGAACCTTCCGTCCGTTTGATAATCGACCAATCACATTCACTTTATTCACTCATCTAAAGTCGTGCACCACTTGGGAGAATTTGAAAATGCAACAGTTGGAACGGCAGTTTCCCTACGAATTTAAGTCGGCACGAGACTCAAAAGCTTAACTGATGTTTACTCTCGTTTTGCCTCAATTTGAAGAAGTTTCTTCTCTGCTCTCACTAAGTTATTGGAATATGGCATCACCTGAACTCTGGCTTATACACTGGTGTCAAATCTTCAGCGAGGCAAGTCGCTATTGGCTGGCCAAACGTAGCTAGAATTACATCATCAATCACCAACTGCTTACTGAACAGAGTCATCTCAGAGTGATCTCTGCATTTGTGCTAAAATGTTTTTTCATCAAAGTCTCCAAAAACAGGAAAAGCTGCTAAATTTTTTTGCTAGTCACTTTTTCTAAAAGTGGTTGGTAAAGGGGTCTCAAAAGTGGCTTAATATAGAGACAATGGTTGTGTCTGAATGTCTGCCCTAACCCCTATATAGATTACTAAATAGGGAGTGTCTTTATATAAGTGTCCAAATATCTAGCAGATGAAAAGGTAGTGCACTCAAAATTCCACAATGCACCTTAAAAAGTGGTGTACGTCCATGGTCACTAGAGGGGCAGCTATATCCCAGAAAGCTTTGCAAGAGCTTTACTCGCAAAGCGGGGGGGACACACAACAAATATCGTGCGAGGAGCGAGAGTCACGTGACCTACAAATGTATTGGGCAGTTTCTTCATATGTGTACTTGTATGTTCTCATGTGCTCGTGTGCTCGAAAAACGACATCAGCCTCAGCCCTAGTACTGTTCCAATTCAAAAGAACAAAAACACTGAGAACAGACAAAGTCCCCGGATGTTATTCTCGCCCCTCCCTCTTTACCCAGCATGCACCAGAGTACACTTGTCCATTCTTGAGATTAACAGCTGCTCCAACATGCACCGTGGCAGCAGCTTCCAGTGTAGTGCTCACAGAGATTAGGTTAAAAGATCTCTTTTGTGTCTCCTTTGTTCAATAAAAGTATGTTTTAAGATAATTTAAGGCAAGAACATTATACTTTTAAGCATCACTATATGGCCCACTTACTGATCTTGTGCATAAAATCAATAAAAGGACTGCGGCAACCAGCAGACCTCTGAGGGTAACAGCAGCCAGGGCTAACCGCAGCCCGTCTGAAGCGGCCCTTTCTCAGCATAGCCGTGTGTGAAATACCGCTGGCTCTGATAGCGATTTGTTTTATTTGGCAAAATGTTCATTTGGTTTTTGTTTACTGTGTTATTTATTATCCCCCCAGTAAATGAAAAAAGTAAGAATTTAGTATTATCTAGAGACTATTACAAGGACAGGAGGTGAAATGCAGCTCCAGATTAACCGAGCTTGTGGTGACATTATCAGTACGCTTCTGTTCCAGTTGACCCATATTAATGCTGCGTGCTCCCGTCCCCCCCCCAGCCCATACTTTCCTGTGTTCCTTTCAAGAACATACTCTGTAAGGACACGAGTTCAGACTCACGCTCTTGTGAACTGAGAAACAGCCTTTTTCATCTGTCCAAACAGTTAGAGTACCATATAAAGTCCAGTATATAATCCCCACTCTGTATAGGGATAAAGGGATTATGGCGAATGTTTGGATACAGCCCATGTTACCAGTCAGCAACAGGTCGTCTTCCTACTGTCTATGATTCCTACTGATACAGAATCCTTTAGTGTTGGTATAAGCATCATATCAGTAGTAAATATTTATATAAACTGGATACGTCTGAATTTATAAAATAATTACTTTCAGTAAAATGAATTTCTTTGTCTGCATCGTGCTAGACGTTCTGTGGTTGTTTTATTTTAGAAAAGTTATTTATTTTGATAAGATGTTGTAGATGCCCCCTTTAAAATAAAAAATTAAAAGCTAATATTGTGTTGGCTTTTACTTTACATTTCAACTCTAAACAAGGTGAGCATCAGCACTCCCTTCTCTCTAAAACAACTGTGCCAGCAGAATGATTTTCTATTAAATCATAGCAACAGTGAATGGAAGGAAATGAAAGTCTGAAATTTTACATATCAGTCCAGATTTTACTGCTGAAAAATGCAAATGTACTAAATAATATGGATGTCAAAACCATTATTTTTCCAACAAGATTGTTCATATTACTCAAGCTCTTTTTTCAATTATTTTCCCACATTTCTTTCACCACAAAGTCGCTTCAAACTAATGTTATAAATGCAAATTTTTTGATATCAGCAAGCAGGATACATGCTTGGAAACGTGGTTATTGGTGCATTTTAATCGAGTGACCACTAGACAAAAAATAAGAAAAATAAGACATTTTCCAACTTTAAATCCTTATGCTCAAAAGCAATAGCCACAGACAGATCCACTGCCTTGGTCAGCTATTTGCTTTTTTTAAAGCACCGTCTTTTTCTCACCCTTTAAGGTCAAGATTTGTTTTAAAATAATTTCGAGGAGATACAAACAAAGAAATTTCAGCAGGAAGATGATTTTCATTTACAAGGAGAAGCTTTTGTTGCAAGGACTCAACCAAAGTAATCCACATAATTTAGTTTTAGGCCACCAAGTAAAATAATAAAAGAGTCTAGTGACCATTCATGTGTCTTACAAAAGTGTTAACTGAATAGCTCTCTGTGGTTTCATGCTTTACATTTACAGAGCAACAACCAAAAGCATGTGATGAGTTGTTTCTATGTGTTTTCTGCAGCATACTCTACGCCGACATTGTGGGCTTCACACGGCTGGCCAGCGACTGCTCTCCTGGTGAACTTGTGCACATGCTGAATGAACTCTTTGGCAAATTTGACCAGATTGCAAAGGTAAGAAATATCAGTATGCATGCCTCTCTGTCTATTTATGCATTCAATGTAAAATGAATACAACTTAGATAAATATGCCTTTTTTGTTGTCGATCTGTGTGCTTGTTAGGACTAAGGTGTAAAGAAAAGGAAAAATGTTAATGTAAAGGAGATGATTTCTCCTTTTGAGGCTTCATGTACAATGGCTTAGAGGTGCAAACGCGCTGCAAATACATAAATGCACTGCAAATACAAAGGCGTACTGCAAACAAAAATTATACTTTCATGCAAAAGACATGAAAAGGAAAAATACTCTAAAAGAATAATGATGCAATCACAGTAAAAATGAGGGAGGAAAAGTTAAATATAAATTTGTGGACACGCTATACTTGATTAATGCTAACACAAAAACATACAAAACACGTGCAAAGAAAAAATGCTACAAGTCACAATAATATATGCACATTAAAAAAAGCTCCAAAGTAGCTCTGCATAACAGAGGTTCTTCAGGCCACTAGGGGGAGTCGACGATAAACTGGGTTCCCCACGATAGCGTAATGAATGACTACAACGTTGTAGCTAAATAATATAAATATATGCTCTGCAGAAGAACCTAAAATAAAACAAAATCAAAGCCAAACTTTAGCTACATCTAAAGCCATTGAGAACGAAAAGTGAACTGTAAGCACTGATATGATAGGCAGCTCTGAGTTATTTAAAGGGACAGTGTGTCTCATATTTACCTCCATCGATTGGGGCACTGAATGAATTAGATAAATTGTACAGACGCCCTTTATTGCAACAGAACAACATGCTTTCAGGTAAAGAGAAAATGCTTAAGCTAACAAGTTTGTCCCTTTTCAGCCACTCTGATAAAAATGTGGAAGCATCATGGCGTCTCCCATTGGGTGCACTGTCCCTTATGTATTTTTAAGCTATTAATTCTAAATTAAGAGAACCTTAATTTGGATTTCATGTTATTAGACATTGGCAGATTAATATGTTTAATTTAACATGACTTAATTTTTGCCAATAAAAACCACATTTGTTGCACACCCACCATTTAATTTTCACGTCTAAATTGGACTGAAACAGTAACCCTCACAGGTACTAAGAAAAAATAAGCATATATACCGGCTTATCTTTTTAATTTTAGATCATGCTGCTTAAACAATTAAATTATTGTCAATGGATTTAACCTTTTAACTGTTCAAAGGTTAATAAAAAATACATATTTGTTTATTTTCCTGATTGCAATGTACCTAAAAATTACCAAACCATGTTTTAAAATCCATAATACATACTTTTGTGTACCTTTATACCCCTAGCTAATGCAAATTTGGATTCAAGACCTTTTTAAGGTTTTGGTAAAATAAACTCAAATGCATCATCATTTTTATTTTAGATTCAATACAATATTGAGAAAGTAATACATTTATTAACATAAAGAGGCTCCATAAACCTGCCTGTATCTAAAGCTCTGCTTTTTTTCATCAGGATTTAATTCAGATCTAATGGGAAAATAATCAACAGTTGAATGTTTTATTGCTCAGTCCACAAGCGACTCCTCGACAATGCAATTTGCAGTTTAAATTAATTGATTTATTTAGGCTATTATTCAATTTCATAGTCCTTGTTTTATCCTGTTATGGCTGGGATGGGGTCTCGGCTTTCACGCTGGTAGATGTGCAGTAAAATTCAGGAGCAGTTGGCTTTAATCAGAATAAATCACTTTATCTGGAGTGGATTGGAGTGATACTAAAGCAGCCAATACAACACTTTCCATTTCTGCTTTGTCAGTTTGACTCCATCCAGTGGAGGCCTCACTCTCATCCAGTGTTTGAGTCTTCCATGCATGCAGGATGCCAACAATGACTGAGCCACCTACTGTAGGTGCCCAGCAATAAAACCTTCAACTGTTGAGTCAGGCTTTCTGAGCTTTGTGTCCAGCAGAGATCACCTCCTAATGATGCAGTTACATAAAAAAAATAATAATAATAAACAGTGAGCTGTTACTCATCCCACACGTGGAATAAGAGCTAATATATTTTATGTGTGGGTGTACGATTTTTAGGCTTGATGGATCTGATTCTGAGGGTGTGAGTGTTGAGGTGAAAGTAAATAAAAAATATGAATCAATAATAACATGTGATCAAGGAGCTTTTCGTGGATCTGCTTCACCTCCTCCCCTTTTCACTCGTTCTTTAAGGAGAACGAATGCATGCGGATCAAGATCCTGGGCGACTGTTATTACTGCGTGTCCGGACTTCCTGAGTCGCTGCCAAACCACGCCAGGAACTGCGTGAAGATGGGCCTGGATATGTGTGAGGCCATCAAGTAAAACACCAAACCCCCCCTTCCCACCCCCAACCCCCCCTCACTCTTCTCTTCCTCCTCCGGCACAAACAAACACACGCCTGTTAAACAGATTGAGCAGAAGGAATGCCTGATTAAATTCCAGCTCTGTTTAAACTCCAGAGTAAACACAGGGTGAATTCAATATGATAAGCTTCCCAACTGCTCCCATAGAAAAAAAAATCCAACAAATGAATACATATCATGGTTTAGGTTTGTAATTTTCCTTTTCTTTTTCTTGTTCTCCATCTCTCTCACTCATGCATGAAGATTTCTATCTGACAGACAATGCCTCGGTTTGCTAGCGCTGACCTTTAATCACTGTAGTCAGCAATTATGCCACGATTAAAAAGCAGTTTGTGGATTTTAGTCAATTATCCAACTGATTTTAATTAGCTCGTGGACTAAACTGTTCCTGTTTGGTGTGGACTCAAACTGGGGTCTACTTTGGTGTGTGTGGTTTATTTTTATTTAATTTTTATCAAAAGCACAATGCCCTGAAAAATGGTTTACAGTTTAGACTTTAAAACATTTTGTCACAGTCACTCACTCCAATCGAATTTATCTGGGTTCTATTTGCCAGACCAGATTTTTTTTTTTACGATTCTTAACAAATCAGAAAACTATTAGACATTCCAGAACACAGGATCTGGTCCTAACAGTCAGAGGTCCCCGCCCTGCATCAAATAATTGCAGGGATTTCTAACCAGAAGTTAGTTAAATCTTCTCAGTTTTGTAATCTTGTTCTTGTTAATTTATGTAAATTTAACCATAGCTTAGTTCAAATCCTCTCTGTAACAGGAAGCTCACTCACACCAGGAAAACAGCAAATCCCCAGAGACTCTAACATGATGCTACGCTGACAGTTTGATGACACATTTCTTGTATCTTTCTTGTATAAATGTTGTCCTTATTTCAACACAGTGAAAGTAACTAATGCGTTAAACTAAGAAACTTCTTGGTGTGGATTTCTTGTTTGCATTGGATATTTGGCGGTGCATTGGTACACCAGATTAGTCCCTGTCTTTTCAGCTTTGGCTGTGTATTTAAAGTTGTTTTCTTGCTGGAAGGTGACGTTCATCAATCGCTGCAGGCTTACAGTTAATCATTAGGACCTTCAACAGGTTTCTTTTACTGCCCCTGATTTAGCTTCATCCACCAGCTTTGACTGTGCAGCTGAAGAAAATGTTCCCCACAGCATGCTACTACCACCACCATGTTTTAAAGTAGGAATGGCGTGTATAGTGATTTTTCTTCCTCGTTCCCCACCTGTGTTCGGGGTCTCTGCAGCACCTCCAGATCCTCCGTGGGTCTCTGCGCTGCTTTTATAGTCAATGCTTTCTTGTTGGTTTCGGTGGGTTAGCACATCTTGTCAGGTTTGCCAGTGTGTCTTAGTTTTTTCTTTGGTCAGATGATGGATTGAACAGAACTCTGGGTTTTGTTCAAAAATAAGAACATTGGTCTAGACCTTGAATGTGCTGTAAGCTTTTCTACAACTCTGGATAAAGGATATCCGGTCTGATCCTTTGTCTACGTATAGTGCTTTCTCTTTACCAATGCTCTCCAACAAATTTTTGAGGCCTTCACGAACAGCTGTCAGGTTGTGTGGAGATTTAAAGAGGAGGACCCAAATGCAGAGACTGAAGCTGAAGGTGGTTTCTTGCAGATTTAATAAAAAAAGGTGGCAACAGAAGCAAAAATAACAAAATGCTGAAATCCAGGAAAACTCACAAGAAGGGCAATGAAATGATGACAAAGAGGAACCATCAAAGAGTGACTGAACAGGAGGAGTATATATGGGAGAGAGAAACAAAGAGCTAATCAGCAGATTGGGAGCAGGTGTGGACTGAAGAATCTAGAAGGGAGCTAGAAGAAGGAGACTGACACAAGAGGGCAGCAGAGGGCAAAAAATAAATATATAAGAACTCAAATACAATCAAAAATCACTAGAACAACACAACATGGAAATAAAACCAATGAAAGATAAAGGATAAAACTTGAACAGAACCAAAACCATGACAACAGCTGCTTTTATACAGACATCAAAAGGCGCTGTTTTGTCATTTTTTTGTTCTTTTTACTTTACAATCATCTACCACTTTCTGTTGTGAGTGTCAGATCAATTTGTTGAAGTCTGTGGTTGTAACAAACCAAAGAGGGTTTATAAGCACTTCTATAAGGCATTATAAGCCTTTGCTTCATGTCTGTGCCACACATTCGGTGGATCTTCTCCTCCAGGAAACAGACGTCCGTTTCTGCTCTGCCCCCGTCCGCAGGAAGGTCCGAGATGCCACTGGAGTGGACATCAACATGCGTGTCGGCGTTCATTCTGGGAACGTCCTCTGCGGTGTGATTGGCCTCCGCAAGTGGCAGTACGACGTGTGGTCGCACGACGTCACACTGGCCAATCACATGGAAGCCGGAGGAGTGCCGGGGTGAGATCCTTTAAAGGATGAAGCAATTTCAAAGTAGTGTTTATTTGCAATTATTGTGCATGCAGCTCACCTTCCCCATTACCTGATTCCCTCAAGGCCACACTTATTTTCAATGGGACTTGGAACATGAGACAAGTCTATTATAATTATACCTATTATAGCATTTTAGTAAATTATAGCTACCTCAGTTGACTAAGCAGCTCTGCATTAGTTATGTTGCCATTATGTCTGCCTGGCTAGCACTGTAACAAGCTTGTGAAAATTGGCCAGGGGGGTAGATTTATGCTGCTCTGAAAATAAGCTCTCTAGTACCACAGTGTTGTCTCACTGGGCTGCTAATGGCTTGTCTCCTGCTACGCCTGCTAAGAGGTATTTGAAAAAAAAATAATAATGACCACATCGGCTGAAAAAGTAAAAAAATGTATTTCCATCTCCTTCAGTCTGCTTTGCAAGGGTAACAAATAGAGATGAAAAGGGAGAACTGCAGGCGGCAGTGGTTAGAAAGCCGGCGAGCAAATAATGTGTTTTTATATAGCTGTCAACAGTGCAGTGACGTAAGAACTTCACCTCTCATTATCTGTCCACTTATTCATCTCCAGGAGGGTTCACATCTCCTCGGTGACGCTGGAGCATTTGAAAGGCTCATATAAGGTGGAGCCAGGAGATGGACAGAGCAGAGATTCCTACCTGAAAGAACATAATGTGGTCACCTACTTGGTCATCAACCCCAAGGTGAGATCCCACCACGCGGATCCACTTAATAAGAAATGCAGCTACAGATCCATGGCTGAATGCCTGAAATTATCTCAATTAAGTTCAATAAAAGCATCTAATTATGTACAGCCCTGTGGGAAAGTATCTGCCTTCTTATTGATAATCTTCTGTTTTGTTTTTTTGTCACACTTTATTGTTTCAGATAATAAAGCTAATGCAGTTTTTAAACAATGATTTCAATTGTGAAGGGATGACTTGATCATTTCATTACAGGGGAACAAATCTTAATTTTATCATGGTAGTGTTCGCTAATTAACGATAAAACAACTGAGGCTGGGGGGATTTTTTGGTGGCTAACACCAATAGGAAAAGATTGTACCATTATAAACACATGTGGGTTTTTTTACTGACTCACTAACACATTGTAGAGCATATGAGAGATATGTTAGGAAAATAATGGAATATTCTTCACAAATAGAAATCTAAAAATAGTTTCAATCTTTATTTAGGTTCCTTGAGTCAGCACTCTTGCAGGTTTTCTTTCAAGAGAACCATTTGTTAACTATTAACTTATTCTTGGTTTTATGAACTATGACCAGTTTTCTTGCAGACCCACAGCATGACAACACACAGTCATGTTTGAGCATGGATAGGCGAAATATAGAAAACAAAAATAAAAGTGCAACTTTATTGCTATAATAACAAAAGTGAACATATTAATTAAAAAACACCTGAAAAAAATGTTTATTCTCTACATCAGATTATTTTCAGAGTCCAACAAATACAGCAGATGAAATAAAATGCATCCATTATCTAAGTGGCTACTTTAATACATTAGCTAAAAGTATTTTTGCTAATGTACCGGTAAGCAATGCTCTATAAGTTCAGTAAATCTTGGTCTCAAATATTTTATGGTATTAATAAACCATACAGACAGTTGGAACAGAAAAATAACCAATCCCAAGCATGCCATCATAAATGCCATCAGCTATTACAGTAAAGAATAGCAGTTTCATTTTTTTTTTATTTACACAGCACCACCTTATTACACATGTAATCTAAAGGTGCTTTACAGAGACACTAGTGTCAGATTGGACAAAAGTTTCTATCAAGAAAAACCTGCTGATTGAATGCAGTCATCAACTTGCAATACGTGCTCCTCCTGGATGTGCCTACAGCAACGATTTTCCCTTGCATATTGTTGTTAACTGTTCAGTAATCCCTCACACCGAGTATGCATGCAGCAACAATCATCAGAAAAAACTTCCCTTTAACGGGAATAACCGTCTAGTAGAACCACTGCAGTGGAAGCAGCCTTCTGCCGACTCGGGATTCAAGGAGATAGAAGCAGACATACGCAAAGAAGCGGATATACGACAGGTTACTAGCACCACAAGGTGGCCTCTTCCAGGAAAGACACAGTCAGACAGATGAGCTCCAAGCCAGTTCCCATGTCAGAGGACAAAAGTAACCACATAGTTAGTCACAGTAAAAGAACAGGACTATTCTGAAAAAAAAGGCCAAGCTACGATATCTATAAGCAAAGGTGTTGATGACAGCAGCCCGGCTAATATTTCAATCTTGGTTGGATTCACAGTCAAATAGGAACAGACCAGATGAAGCTACTAGGGTGAGAGAAAGCAGAAAGAACATTAAGTTATAGGTGGAACTAACAAATAACTCAGAGTGGTAGAATCAGAGATGGCAAAAGTACTCACTTTCCGTACTTGAGTAAAAGTACAGATACTTGTGTTAAAAAATACTCTGGTAAAAGTGGAAGTACTGATTAAACTTCTTTACTCAAGTAAAAGTAACAAAGTACAGGCTTGTAAATGTACTTAAAGTATAAAAGTGAAAGTAGAAACCACTTTTTTCATGCCGTTGCCTACATTTTAAATGGATGTCTGCCAATAGGACTAGATCTCCTTTGTGTTCATTTTCAATCATCTCGTCGTCCATACTACTATGCTAACGCCACCAAGCTGCAATGATTTGCCGCGAATGAATACCGCCGAATCTGTTGATTCATCTTGTAGTGGTGCGTAAAATGCAACGTAGATTCCCATCCAATTAGATTGAATTTGGTATTGATGACGTGAAAAATAATAATGGTAACTCCATTGAAATGATTCAAAACTAAAGTAACGAGCCAATTTTTTAACATGTAAGAAGTAGAAAGTACAGATATTTGTGTAAAAATGTAAGGAGTAGAAGTAAAAAGTTGCCATAAAAATAAGTAGTAAAGTAAAAATATCAGAAAAATCTACTTGAGTACAGTAACAAAGTATTTGTACTTCGTTACTTCCCATCTCTGGGTAGAATGGAATGAAAAAAGTGGTCCCCATGTCCTCCAGCAGCCTAAACCTATAGCAGGATAAATAAATTTATATAAACTAGCTATTTTATATATATGACAAAGGGACGTAGTGCCACGGAGCAGCATACAGTAAGATTATATATTGACAAATGACACAATATTTGCCCATCCCTGATTTACACAAGTTTTTTTTTTTTTTTTTTTTTATAGCAAAGTGCAGAATTTTTCCTTCACTTGAAATGTACAATGAACCACGTTTCATTGATCTCTCATACCAATGGATTTATCCCTGTAGCTCTTTAAGAGAATCCTGAGTATTTTTTTTTTTTACCACAAAGACAACAGGAGAGATGGGTTAAATTATTTATTAATTAATGTTGATGTTCTGAATGTATCAGTAAAGGGGGGTTGTTTTTATTCAAGTATACAAATGAAAATATATCTAAATTAATTTCTTTCTGTATACCTTTAAAACATTTTACAGAGAATGCAAAAGGTTGCTGAACCCTGATCTTTTACATAAAATCTCGTTACGGAAATAGATTAAAATGTTTTCCCTTAATGTTATACAATGTGAGAAGAGTCAAGAGGCATGAATACTTTTGCAAAGCAATGTGACCTATATGTGTTGATTTTGGGTAATCGTGATGAGACAAAGCAGCCAAAAACAGGAGCGTCCTGTTCATCTAGACGTGCTAGTCAAGGTTACACCCAAAGCCACAGACAAATAATCTCCACCTCATTCTGCTCCCGGACAATCCCTGGCCACTAATAAACACTGACAATGTCAAGTAGTGGAAAATAATGGAGTGTAGCAGTGACTAAATGTTATCAAATGTTGGCAGGTGTTTGGTCAGCCTCTCTCGGCTCAGAGAGGATTATGTTTACGGGTGCGCTCTGCGCTGGAGGCATTGTGAGAGGATTGTGACATTGTGCGGCTCCTCTTGACAAAACAGGACATTAAGGTCTGATTGGGGATATTTAAGGGACCTGACTCTTCTGTGAACTGTCTGCTGAGAACATCGCGTTTTTTTGTGTTGTTTTTTTTTCAGAATAATTCTCCTGACATCCGGAGCGTAGTCAGATTGTTTGGCTTGGCAGCAGAAAAATCAAGCTTTAAGCAGAGCTCAAATTGGCCAAAATGCCCACTCTCTCTCTCTAAATAATGAGCAGGAAGACCTTTCCTTTTACTTCCTCTGGGCACAATCTGTTCAGTCCCCATTTAATCGGATAAATTCTGCTTATTTAAATGACTTATATTTAGCCCTGCTTTCTTTTAAATGTGTCCTTCTTTTTCAGGCACAGCAGGATATGAGCAAGGTAGTAATTAGTCGATTTTTGCAGATGTGAACTGAGATTTTTCTGTCTTCCAAGAAGTATTAGGACAGGGCTGCAGGTGCTCTCTGACATTTTCAATGAACCCGGTCCATACATGGTGCCTGTACCACAGAAGGTGTCATCTCTGCTGTCACTGTTATTAAGCATCACAGTTACGGCTGAAAATAGCCTCAGCCATTACAGACTTTGTGTGTTTTATCTCTGGAAAGCGTGCAGAACGTGTTTTCTTCCTCTGGTCCTATCGCGCTCATAGTCTCCACCAGCAATTAGAACAGATCACCGCGAGGTACGGCTCTTCACGTGCCCCCAGATCCCCCGCCGAGTCAACTCAAGTGGTGCTCTCTTTGTTAGTAGAAAAACACTCTCGAAATAAATGCGTCACTGGTCGCTAAAAGTATTTCAAGTGGCTCAAAAACCCTGACAGAAAAGTGAAAGGTGTCAAAATCTGTCAAACGGCTATAGCTCCCTGAGCTTATTGACCTTCTCGCTTTTACACCCACTAAATCAGTGCGTTTTCACCTGCTGGTTTTCTCTTTCTCTTGCCGGTGGGCCTTCCCAGACTGAAAGGCACAGCCCGCATTTAGGTCTGCGTTCCTGTCCCTCTCTGGATGGGGGGAAGACGAGGGCATCTGTCAGGATGACCCGATACCTGGAATCCTGGGGGGCAGCCAAACCCTTCGCTAACCTCCACCATCGAGACAGCATGACCGCAGACAATGGCAAGATCAACACCACAGTAGGTGATCTGTGTCTGTCTCGCCCTGTTTGCCTTCACCTCACCGGTACGCAGAGACCAGCCGGACATTGAATATGTTTCCTGTTCCAGGACGTTCCGATGGGGCAGTACTATTTCCAAAGACGAGAAAGGTGAGGCAGAGATTTTTCCTTTTGCATGTCACATACAACAAGCATTCACACTATTTGGATTACAGACAATACAAACAGTAACTTAAATGGGGTTTATTGTGACTAAATGGGATAATCCAACTGAAAGTAGTACATAATTGTGAGGAGGAAGAAAGTAAATATATGTTTGTTTTTCTTAATGTGTGCATTGGTATTCACCTTGTGCTCTAATGCTATTGAAGTCTAATTTTATCTTAGTGTATTGATCTTTTGGGGGAAGGCCTCAGAGATCAAACTTTACCATGAAGGCAAGGCAAGGTAAAGGCAAGGCAAATTTATTTGTATAGCACAATTCAGTAAAAAGACAATGCAAAGTGTTTTACATGATTAAAATACAGGAAGATAAAACGGAATCAAAGCAAGTAGGAAAAAAAAAAAAATTAAATAAAATTAAAAATGCAGAAACAAAAAAAGAATATTAAAAACAGTTGGAAGTTTTTGTTAGATTACATTTATTTATTTGATGATTTTTTTTTTTCTTTTTTTTTTATGGAGAAGAAAAGGGCTTTGTTTGAGCTAATTTTCCCGTATTTCATTTCTAATTATCTTTAAAGCTGTTAGCATTTGATCAAAAATTTCTCCTTGGGCAGTTGACAATTCCCCAGAACCTTGCCTTTTGTTCTACTACCATAGAACTGCAAAACCCTTCCCATTATCTACAGGTAATTTAACTCTGCCCGATACACACCAATCCTATGGTGCCAACCTGGATAACTGGGGGGGATCCCACTCTAGATTACCGACGTCTCAGTAAAATTAAGTACCTTCTTGTGGCACCTACTGTACAACCTTCCTCTCACTCTTAGAGAGAGCCTCATGTTCCTATGCGAGGTCTTTTGGAAAGCTGACAGGTCAGAGATAAAGTTATAGGGAAGTAGAAAGCTGGACTGAAAGCATTTCAAGCTTTGGACAATTCATACTTCAACTGGCACCACTGTTTTCCAGAATCATTCAACAGTAAAGCAGCCAAAAGGGCGATGGTTTCTTTAGGAGAGGTAGAGAGATATAAACCTCAGGTGGGAGACTCAGTTGTCAGGACAATAATGCCTATAAAAAGGGGACCAGAAGAAAATTAAAGCTCAAATGAAGTTATAAGAAGTAGTGTTTGCAGAACCTAGGTAGGAGGTAGGGATGTCAGACCAGATTAACATTAAATCTTCTGCAGAACAATTTAAATAGCAATCTGTGGGTTAGAATTAAGACCACCTCCCCATTGTCTAGCATAGTGGTGGTAGACTTATGCAGTGGGAATTTTTGATTTACCAATGAATGGAATCTTGTTGCGACAGATGGACTTTTAAACAGGGAAATCTTCAAAGAAAGAAGAGGCTGCGATACTTGAGACAGGGTTAAAAGTTTATCTCTGATCAGGACAACTACCCTGAAAAATGCTGCCAAAGCTGCCATACAGTATGGGTGTGTATGCCAAAGCCTATTCTTGTGGTAGAAAGTTTTAAAGCTATTTTGCAACACAGAACGTGAAAAATGTCTCTAGATGTGCAAAAAAGGTAGACCTAAAAAGTCTAAATGCGTCAAAAGATTGAGAGGATTACAAAATGCACACCACACTTTTCATGATTCCCATCTTTGATTTTGCACCATGTTGATCGGTAACATTTAATCGCAAGGAAATTCACTGACATTTGTTGGCATTTCTTATCTTTGTCTGCCGTTAATGGCGTCCTTCTTTTCCTTAAACCCAAGATCCAAATCTCAGAGGAAGAGGTTTGAGGAGGAGCTCAACGAACGAATGATTCGCACTATTGATGGCATCAATGCACAGAAGTAAGCTAACTGTCTGCTGCTCTGTAACACTTGAACGTTTGTCTATGATAAGGCCTTGGTATGCAAAGGAAGCTAAAGGTTGGTTTGCTACAGAACAGGAAGGAACTCTTTATGTTATCAATTCCACACTGCAAAAATGGTCTAGAATTAAGTGAAAATGTCTTAAATAAAGTGTATTTAATCATAAAAAGATATTTGCCAATGGAATGAGTATTTTTGCTCTTAAAATAGGATTATTAGATAATATGCGCTTGAAATAAGACAATGCAATTGCTTTCTCTTATTTTAAAAGTAAATTGTCTTGTTCCATTGGCAGTGTCTCGCTTACATCCTCAAAGAAAAAATGCACTTATTTTAAGAAAATATTACTTATTCAGATCTCAATTTTTTGCAGTGCATGTTTGTAGAGTCATTTTAAAAAGTTTTTCAGGCAGAGATGTTCAGGCAAATGTAAAAAAAGAACTAAAACGCATGTTAAGATGTTAATTAAAAAACACAAATGTAATATATATATAAAAATAGACTATGAAGCATTAATTATGTCCTACAAATCAACCTATATCCACTAAAGGGGCCTAAACTACATCTCTGCATGAGTAAACATAACAATCCCATTTAAAATGTTGTTCATGGAGATTCTTTCTTAGATGCAACCAAGGCTAAAGCCTCACCACCTACACTGTCTCTGTTGGTGAACAGGGTATCAGGAGGAATGACTTTTCCTCTGCTCTCTCTGCTTCGATTGTGTTTCCAGACAGTGGCTGAAGTCTGAAGACATCCAGAGGATCTCATTGTTCTTTCACAACAAAGCTTTGGAGAAAGAGGTAGGCGAAAGTGCACCTAACTGCAAACAGCTTCATCCGCAGCGGAAACAAATCATTGGCATAATAGAGAATAAATAAACTATTTGTCACAAAGACTCTGCAGGCTTGTCAAACTCTCCGATCAACCTTCTGCACTTTGAAACTTTATCCTGAAGTTATTTTGTTCTTGTAAACAGTTGAGTTATTTTTTTTCCCCCCCGCCTACCTAAAGTTTTCACAAAGCTATAAAATGTATTGTTTGTGGGATTTTATCTGCTGGGACAACATAAAGTACCTTATTCTTTTAACCTCAGCCTTTTGATTCTAACCTCAGTATGATTTAAAAACATTAAATTTTTGACATTTTCATACATGCTGGGACTCCCTTTCTGTTACGACCGTTAAACGAGGCCGTAAAAGTTGTAAAATTGATTTTGTTTCTAAGTAGAAACCATAAAAGTTGGGTGTACATTTGAAATCTGTCACCTTGAGTCAGATCTGCAGAATCAGCATAATCACTGTTCTAAAGGCTGATTTTAAATTGGATTATCTATCAGATTTAGGTCTGGACTTTCACCTCATATAGATTGTATATGATCTTCTGATCAGGGTTGTTGTCCTGTTAGAAAGTGCTGCACTTTTAAGCCTTCTACAGACAATTTTCTTCTTTTATACAACTGTGAGAAAAGCTCAATACTGCCATGTTTCACTGTGGGAATCATATGTAGTTTTCAGCAACACAAAGGGCCTAAATAAGGAAACCTGAAATGCTTTTGCGCTAACAAAAAATGCATGAAGTAGACAGTGATCTACAAAGTCGGCACATATAATGGATAAGGCATTGAAAACCAGTCAGATTTCATCCTACTGAATGAGCTACTGGCTGTTTGGCAGTGGCAGTAAAAGAAATATATAGTTCTAAACATGGAGAATGAAAAATTAGAAGAATTATAAATAACAGGAAAAGATAATTATGTAAATGTCAAATAATTTACAGTGCATTCTACAGTTAGCATCTCAAGAAGTTAAAGTTAAAAGATTAAAAATCACTCATGAAGCCTGAAGATGCTGACTAATTCTGCGATGTTCTGCCTGTCTGACAGACATTAGCCTGGGAAGGAGAAGCAATCAGATGTACACTGTGATTAATCAACTAACAGCTGGGTTTACCTCCACAAACTCCTCATAACGCCCACTAAACCTGAACTATTGCTTATTATAAATGCAGGCAGCATAACTGTACCTTGTATGGAGCCCATTAAGAAACAGTGAGGGAGAAAACATTCCCTATTGCCATAAGTCTGCAATTGAACGCGAACACAGAAAAAAAATGAAGTCCCACCCCCCCTCATCCTTACTTAGAATATTGCTTTAAAGGGCCTTTGTCGTGAAAAATCTACTTTTTCAAGCTTTTAACAATCTTAATGCTATTCATTCAAAAACGTTGTTTACAAAGTGGTGTTTCACTTCATTCCTGCATGTCTGAAAAAAAACCTTTTAAATTCCTCTACCTGAGCAGCAGCCACTCCCTGTCCAGGGTACAGAGCATGTGAGCGGTTTTCAATTCAAAGGCCGGAGCGAGGATTTTGCTCCAGTTAGCTCCGATGCGCTCACAATGTCATTAAAAAATGTTGATTATAAAATATTTAAAATATAACTTATTTGGTTTAAGTGTGATTTTATTCGACAATTAATAATTAAATAGGAAAGGCGGGGCAATATGAATGGAGCAAGGTGTTACCTTCACAGCTGGGACACAGTGCAATAATTTAACAGCCAGTTAAATGAGACGATACACTGTGTGTCTCAGGGTCTTGGCATAATTATATGAACGAAAAATGTCAGAAAATGCCTTCTCCTGAAAAACTGAGCGAGCGTGGAGCGCGTTCGCCAGAGCTACAGGAAAATTAAGGTGAGCGCGGAGTGGATTTTGACTGGAGTGTCCTGGCGCAACTTTGAGCGGAGGAGCGAATGAACGAACATCCTCCTCAACGGGGAGCGAGAATTGCACGGCGCTCCGCTCTGTTTGCCCGATCCGTCCCTGAAGCACGATCCGTTCTGCGCATGTGTGAATAGATATACATCCAGGTGTCCATAAATAATGTAATCATGGTACTAAAACTACTAAAAATCCTTAACTCCCTAAAGAATACTAATACACATTTAAAAAAAAAAAAAAAACATTTATGACTGTTGTGAGTCAATTTTTATGCTTTTTACATTTTCTTCGTTAAACTGCTTCTCTGACGTCATCATCAAACATGCTCAGAGCAGTCCGGCAACATAAAATTAAACCATGTTTATCTGCATTTTAGTTGTTTCTTTCTTTAGATTATGCACTTTATAGCATAAGGTTAAAACGAAACAAAAACATAAAAATCAAAGAGACTAAATTTATGTTTAAATCCAAAGCTGAAAAAGTTGGCCACCAGAAGTAGTGCAGGATCCCATTTCTGTTGCAGATCGGGCAGAGACAGAAAGGATTTTAAAGGAATTTATTTTCTCAGGAAATACATTATTGACCTTTAACACATTATAATTTAGTACGTTTTGGGGAGGAAAACATCATTCAGGTATTTTAACAAAATAAGATTGAGGACGATCCGGATGTATGCAAATGAGCAAATGAGCTGATGGCGCTTGCACAGAGCGGATCGTGCTTCTGGGACGGATCGGGTAGTGACACTGTTCACATGCTCTGACTGGGTAACAGGTAGTAGTGATTATTGCCCATTCACAAAGCGCCTACCCTGACCGAGCTGCGCCTGCTTAGCAAACAACATGCCAACATTTTCTGATGTTTAACAGAGCGTGGCCATTTCTGCTAAAAGTTGAGATTAGCACCTTTTGGCACCTAATCTACACAGTAACAGCAATGTTAATCATTAGGCAAAGGGGGTGGGGGTTGTATGTAGCAATGGTGCAGCAGCTCTAGGACGACCCAGAAGGAAGTGTCTTTCCTCTGGGTTTAGAAGCAGCACCAGAAAACGGCTAATATTTGATTACAAATAAATGCTCCATAGTTCCAAAGGTGATTTTTCATCATATACAATAGTTGAATTGTGATTGTTCTATATCCGTGAAAAGCTGATATAGAACATTTAAACTTATTTCTTCCTGACTGCTCTGTCATGTTCCCTCATCTTAGTGTTGCGTTTGTTTTCTGATGTTTTCCTACAAATTTAAGAGCCTTCACAAAACAGCTGGATTATTAGATTACAAAAGATTTACTAATTTATTCCAACACTTCCTTAATAGCAATGGATGACTTTGGTTGCTAAGTTGGTCCAACATGTAAAATCCCAATAAAGTGTTTAGTCTGTGGTTGAAATGTTTAAGTGATCCTTTTTTAACATTTCGGTCAGTTTTCTGCTTCACTGTATTTCTCTTCTCTCTACAGTACAGATCCACCACACTACCAGCCTTCAAGTACTACGTCACCTGTGCCTGCCTCATATTCTGCTGCATATTCATTGTGCAGGTGCTCGTCTTGCCCAAGTGAGTCTTCAGCCCTTTCTCTTGAGTTGCACAGCACACTTCACCAGCAGCATCAGCCACTTCCAGCTGCAGGGGCATGCTGATGCGTAATAAAAGCTATTTGATGCCAGCTGTCTCATGGCAGGACCTGGCCGAACTGAAAGCTGCAGTGGAGCAAGAGGCAGAATGTTTAAAAAGCTGATCGAGATCAAAGAGCACCGTGTCTGCTGGTGATTAGAGATCAGGTGGATCAAAGAGTGGCGTCAATTTAACAGCGAGGAGAGAAATTCGTAGTCATGCTAATTTACCGCTTCTCTGAGCCGAAGGTGTAATTCTGCTCCTGAGAGGGCATTGATTTTCTCTTTTTTACTTCTCTCCCATCCTGCTTCTTGCTACATTGCTCTGCACATGGAGACATTACCTCACCTGCTTCATGGGGGCCATATTTAATGTTAACAATGCTCTATGTTTGCTTTAGAAAAATGTATATGTTAAAAGACTTCCCTAAAATCTCCTTTTATGTCCCATTAGTAGAAATAGATTGCAGCTCTGAGGCAGAACAGCAGAATAGTTACCATTGTTATGGATGGATCTGCTGAGTGTGTTTGTGTTGCAGAACTGCTGTGCTGGGGATCTCCTTTGGTCTGACATTCCTGCTGTTGGCTTTGATCCTCCTCCTTTGTTTCGCTGGTCACATTCTGGTGGGTTTGAATCGTCTGTCACTGATTACACACACAGCAACTGACGCATACGCACCATGTTAACCATATTAAGATGCTATTCAGCTCAGAAGCACATTATGTGGCCAACCCAAATCATTACCAGTATATTCTTGACTTTAACACTGACCAAAACATATCTTTAACATACTTTTGTTAACTGGCTTCACCGAAATCCCAAAAAATTATTTTGAAACACCTGAAAAAGCATAAATTAAATCAGCTGCTGTTGTGTAACCCTGGTGGTCTAGCCCTGTCATGATGGGTTCTCTTAGAGTAAAGCCCAAGATGCAGAACACACACAGAGGCACTGGTAAAAAGTCCAAAGAGTTTATTTTAAGGCACAAGCACGAGAATAACAGTTCAGGCAGGGGACTGATTCGCTGGGGTCTGTGCAGGGAAAGGGAGATGGCTAGATTTGAGCTTCCAGCTCACTGCAGGGAAACAACAGGGGAAATCCACATGGGAACCTCTTAGGGAAACTCCACAGGGGAGTCGACAGGTAGCATCCACGTAGACCTCTTGGGTTGGCTCACCAGGGCAGATTAGCAGGTTAGCTTTCCTTGAGCATCAGGCTTGGGACTGGCTTCCTATGATGCAACTCTCCCAGAGCTGCAGGCCAGAGACAGGTTGCCAGAGAGACAGTTCTTCCAGAGCTTCACAGGGAAACAGGAGGTTAAGCTCATCCAGAGCCTTTACGAGGAGACAGGGGGTTAAGCTCATCCAGAGCTTTCACGAGGAGACAGGTGGTTAAGCTCATCCAGAGCTTTCACGAGGAGACAGGGGGTTAAGCTCATCCAGAGCTTTCACAAGGAGACAGGTGGTTAAGCTCATCCAGAGCTTTCACGAGGAGACAGGGGGTTAAGCTCATCCAGAGCTTTCACGAGGAGACAGGTGGTTAAGCTCATCCAGAGCTTTCACGAAGAGACAGCTGGTTAAGCTCATCCAGAGCTTTCACGAGGAGACAGGTGGTTAAGCTCATCCAGAGCCTTCACGAGGAGACAGGGGGTTAAGCTCATCCAGAGCTTTCACGAGGAGACAGGGGGTTAAGCTCATCCAGAGCTTTCACGAGGAGACAGGGGGTTAAGCTCATCCAGAGCTTTCACGAGGAGACAGGGGGTTAAGCTCATCCAGAGCTTTCACGAGGAGACAGGTGGTTAAGCTCATCCAGAGCCTTCACGAGGAGACAGGTGGTTAAGCTCATCCAGAGCCTTCACGAGGAGACAGGGGGTTAAGCTCATCCAGAGCTTTCACGAGGAGACAGGGGGTTAAGCTCATCCAGAGCTTTCACGAGGAGACAGGTGGTTAAGCTCATCCAGAGCTTTCACGAAGAGACAGGTGGTTAAGCTCATCCAGAGCTTTCACGAGGAGACAGGGGGTTAAGCTCATCCAGAGCTTTCACGAGGAGACAGGGGGTTAAGCTCATGCAGAGCTTTCACGAGGAGACAGGGGGTTAAGCTCATCCAGAGCTTTCACGAGGAGACAGGTGGTTAAGCTCATCCAGAGCCTTCACGAGGAGACAGGGGGTTAAGCTCATCCAGAGCCTTCACGAGGAGACAGGGGGTTAAGCTCATCCAGAGCTTTCACGAGGAGACAGGGGGTTAAGCTCATCCAGAGCTTTCACGAGGAGACAGGTGGTTAAGCTCATCCAGAGCTTTCACGAAGAGACAGCTGGTTAAGCTCATCCAGAGCTTTCACGAGGAGACAGGTGGTTAAGCTCATCCAGAGCTTTCACGAAGAGACAGGTGGTTAAGCGAATCCAGAGCTTTCACGAGGAGACAGGGGGTTAAGCTCATCCAGAGCTTTCACGAGGAGACAGGGGGTTAAGCTCATCCAGAGCTTTCACGAGGAGACAGGGGGTTAAGCTCATCCAGAGCCTTCACGAGGAGACAGGGGGTTAAGCTCATCCAGAGCTTTCACGAGGAGACAGGGGGTTAAGCTCATCCAGAGCTTTCACGAGGAGACATGTGGTTAAGCTCATCCAGAGCTTTCACGAGGAGACAGGGGGTTAAGCTCATCCAGAGCTTTCACGAAGAGACAGGTGGTTAAGCTCATCCAGAGCTTTCACGAGGAGACAGGGGGTTAAGCTCATCCAGAGCTTTCACGAGGAGACAGGGGGTTAAGCTCATCCAGAGCTTTCACGAGGAGACAGGGGGTTAAGCTCATCCAGAGCTTTCACGAAGAGACAGGTGGTTAAGCTCATCCAGAGCTTTCACGAGGAGACAGGGGGTTAAGCTCATCCAGAGCTTTCACGAGGAGACAGGGGGTTAAGCTCATCCAGAGCTTTCACGAGGAGACAGGGGGTTAAGCTCATCCAGAGCTTTCACGAGGAGACAGGTGGTTAAGCTCATCCAGAGCTTTCACGAGGAGACAGGGGGTTAAGCTCATCCAGAGCTTTCACGAGAAGACAGGTGGTTAAGCTCATCCAGAGCTTTCACGAAGAGACAGGTGGTTAAGCTCATCCAGAGCTTTCACGAGGAGACAGGTGGTTAAGCTCATCCAGAGCTTTCACGAAGAGACAGGGGGTTAAGCTCATCCAGAGCTTTCACGAGGAGACAGGGGGTTAAGCTCATCCAGAGCTTTCACGAGGAGACAGGGGGTTAAGCTCATCCAGAGCTTTCACGAGGAGACAGGGGGTTAAGCTCATCCAGAGCTTTCACGAGGAGACAGGGGGTTAAGCTCATCCAGAGCCTTCACGAGGAGACAGGGGGTTAAGCTCATCCAGAGCTTTCACGAGGAGACAGGTGGTTAAGCTCATCCAGAGCTTTCACGAGGAGACAGGTGGTTAAGCTCATCCAGAGCTTTCACGAGGAGACAGGTGGTTAAGCTCATCCAGAGCCTTCACGAGGAGACAGGGGGTTAAGCTCATCCAGAGTCTTCACGAGGAGACAGGGGGTTAAGCTCATCCAGAGCCTTCACGAGGAGACAGGGGGTTAAGCTCATCCAGAGCCTTCACGAGGAGACAGGTGGTTAAGCTCATCCAGGGCCTTCACGAGGAGACAGGTGGTTAAGCTCATCCAGAGCCTTCACGAGGAGACAGGGGGTTAAGCTCATCCAGAGCCTTCACGAGGAGACAGGTGGTTAAGCTCATCCAGAGCCTTCACGAGGAGACAGGTGGTTAAGCTCATCCAGAGCCTTCACGAGGAGACAGGGGGTTAAGCTCATCCAGAGCTTTCACGAGGAGACAGGTGGTTAAGCTCATCCAGAGCTTTCACGAGGAGACAGGGGGTTAAGCTCATCCAGAGCCTTCACGAGGAGACAGGTGGTTAAGCTCATCCAGAGCCTTCACGAGGAGACAGGGGGTTAAGCTCATCCAGAGCTTTCACGAGGAGACAGGGGGTTAAGCTCATCCAGAGCTTCACGAAGAGACAGGGGGTTAAGCTCATCCAGAGCTTTCACGAGGAGACAGGGGGTTAAGCTCATCCAGAGCCTTCACGAGGAGACAGGGGGTTAAGCTCATCCAGAGCCTTCACGAGGAGACAGGTGGTTAAGCTCATCCAGAGCTTTCACGAGGAGACAGGTGGTTAAGCTCATCCAGAGCTTTCACGAAGAGACAGGTGGTTAAGCTCATCCAGAGCCTTCACGAGGAGACAGGGGGTTAAGCTCATCCAGAGCTTTCACGAGGAGACAGGGGGTTAAGCTCATCCAGAGCTTTCACGAGGAGACAGGGGGTTAAGCTCATCCAGAGCTTTCACGAGGAGACAGGGGGTTAAGCTCATCCAGAGCCTTCACGAGGAGACAGGGGGTTAAGCTCATCCAGAGCTTTCACGAGGAGACAGGGGGTTAAGCTCATCCAGAGCTTTCACGAGGAGACAGGTGGTTAAGCTCATCCAGAGCTTTCACGAAGAGACAGGTGGTTAAGCTCATCCAGAGCTTTCACGAGGAGACAGGGGGTTAAGCTCATCCAGAGCTTTCACGAGGAGACAGGGGGTTAAGCTCATCCAGAGCTTTCACGAGGAGACAGGGGGTTAAGCTCATCCAGAGCTTTCACGAAGAGACAGGTGGTTAAGCTCATCCAGAGCTTTCACGAGGAGACAGGGGGTTAAGCTCATCCAGAGCTTTCACGAGGAGACAGGGGGTTAAGCTCATCCAGAGCTTTCACGAGGAGACAGGGGGTTAAGCTCATCCAGAGCTTTCACGAGAAGACAGGTGGTTAAGCTCATCCAGAGCTTTCACGAAGAGACAGGTGGTTAAGCTCATCCAGAGCTTTCACGAGGAGACAGGGGGTTAAGCTCATCCAGAGCCTTCACGAGGAGACAGGTGGTTAAGCTCATCCAGAGCTTTCACGAAGAGACAGGGGGTTAAGCTCATCCAGAGCTTTCACGAGGAGACAGGGGGTTAAGCTCATCCAGAGCTTTCACGAGGAGACAGGGGGTTAAGCTCATCCAGAGCCTTCACGAGGAGACAGGGGGTTAAGCTCATCCAGAGCTTTCACGAGGAGACAGGTGGTTAAGCTCATCCAGAGCTTTCACGAGGAGACAGGTGGTTAAGCTCATCCAGAGCTTTCACGAGGAGACAGGTGGTTAAGCTCATCCAGAGCCTTCACGAGGAGACAGGGGGTTAAGCTCATCCAGAGCCATCACGAGGAGACAGGGGGTTAAGCTCATCCAGAGCCTTCACGAGGAGACAGGTGGTTAAGCTCATCCAGAGCCTTCACGAGGAGACAGGGGGTTAAGCTCATCCAGAGCTTTCACGAGGAGACAGGTGGTTAAGCTCATCCAGAGCTTTCACGAGGAGACAGGGGGTTAAGCTCATCCAGAGCCTTCACGAGGAGACAGGTGGTTAAGCTCATCCAGAGCCTTCACGAGGAGACAGGGGGTTAAGCTCATCCAGAGCCTTCACGAGGAGACAGGGGGTTAAGCTCATCCAGAGCTTTCACGAGGAGACAGGGGGTTAAGCTCATCCAGAGCTTTCACGAGGAGACAGGGGGTTAAGCTCATCCAGAGCTTCACGAAGAGACAGGGGGTTAAGCTCATCCAGAGCTTTCACGAGGAGACAGGGGGTTAAGCTCATCCAGAGCCTTCACGAGGAGACAGGGGGTTAAGCTCATCCAGAGCCTTCACGAGGAGACAGGTGGTTAAGCTCATCCAGAGCTTTCACGAGGAGACAGGTGGTTAAGCTCATCCAGAGCCTTCACGAGGAGACAGGTGGTTAAGCTCATCCAGAGCTTTCACGAGGAGACAGGTGGTTAAGCTCATCCAGAGCCTTCACGAGGAGACAGGTGGTTAAGCTCATCCAGAGCTTTCACGAGGAGACAGGGGGTTAAGCTCATCCAGAGCTTTCACGAGGAGACAGGGGGTTAAGCTCATCCAGAGCCTTCACGAGGAGACAGGTGGTTAAGCTCATCCAGAGCTTTCACGAGGAGACAGGGGGTTAAGCTCATCCAGAGCCTTCACGAGGAGACAGGTGGTTAAGCTCATCCAGAGCCTTCACGAGGAGACAGGGGGTTAAGCTCATCCAGAGCCTTCACGAGGAGACAGGTGGTTAAGCTCATCCAGAGCTTTCACGAGGAGACAGGTGGTTAAGCTCATCCAGAGCCTTCACGAGGAGACAGGTGGTTAAGCTCATCCAGAGCCTTCACGAGGAGACAGGTGGTTAAGCTCATCCAGAGCCTTCACGAGGAGACAGGTGGTTGAGCTCATCCAGAGCTTTCACGAGGAGACAGGTGGTTAAGCTCATCCAGAGCCTTCACGAGGAGACAGGTGGTTAAGCTCATCCAGAGCCTTCACGAGGAGACAGGTGGTTAAGCTCATCCAGAGCTTTCACGAGGAGTGAAAAGTTAGAATCTGATCTCTCACTTGGGATAACCATGATTCTTCCAGTAACAGAGGCTCAGGTTGCTAACCAACTAAGATCAACACTGCGGCGTGGGATCAAGGTCAGGCAGGAGCTTATAAAGGAGAGGTCTTCTAATGAGAGGATTAGGAACAGGTGTGCAGGAAAGTTCCAGCTCCAGAAGACCCACAGCGCATCCTGCTGGAGACAGAGGGTAATCTCCAGATCCCCACAGTAACTCCAAACCTAAGGGAAAAACAAAGAGAGCAGAAGAGGATCCTCGGCGCCCTCTGGTGGGCAAGCCTGAGGATCCCAACAAGCCCGTCATATAAGGACACTTTAAGAAATGGAAATGTCATGAAAGCTGTACAAAACTAAATTTCGTTTTGAGTATACTCTGTGTATAGAAAATGACGATAAAAGTTGTCTTAAGTCTAAGTCATAAAACCATACAGTAGTAACAGATAAAAGTGGCTTTATTGTTTCAGTATGAGGCTGCAAAATTCGGAGGCACTACATAGGTCCTGTCATGATCCTGGCCTTTGTGGGCTTTTTGAGTTTTCATTAACATTTTAATTAATGTAATTCTGTAATTGTTTCTTTAAAATGTTTTGTGATTGTAGCTTTTTTTGTTTTGTAGTCATTTTTAAGCAGTATTGTGTTTCTGTGTTACTCTCTGCTGCCCCCTTGTGCCAGTTTTCCTCTCCCCCTTTGCTCCCTTCTAGTCACTTCTGTCCACATCTGCTCCATATCAGCTCGTAGCCCTTTCTTTGTTCTGTTCACCATATATACACCCCCCCCTCCAGTTCCTCTGTGCTGGTATGTTGTTTTGTTGCTTCAATGCTTGCTCCACGTTTGTTGTTGCTCCCTGGCATCTCTTGTTTTTTTTTTGGTCTGTTATTGTGTCCCTGGATTTTTGCCTCTGTTGCCTCTTGAACCTCTATTAAATCAGCTAAACTTATCTCTGTCTCCTTATCTCTGTATTTGGGTCCTCTAAAACCTCCACACAATCTGACACGTCCAGAGGACGGGACGTGAAAGAAAAAAACCTTAACCCTAAAAAAATAAAGTCCATTGCATTAAGACTGGGTTTGGGTGCCATAAAACCCTCAAATAATCTAAACTTGTAGCATAAACCAGTTCAAACACAAATATAGACCCACATAACACTTGTAGGACCAACTCACTGTTTTGCGAATCTCAAGTTAGTTTTAAGTTTTTTATCCAAAAGTTGTCCCAAGTGTGATGCTTTGGATTTGAAGTCCTTTTTTAAACCTGTATTTTTGACCCAACATGTGATTCAACCAGTGCACTTGCAAGCCAAACAAAGTTAAAGAAAAGTAGCCCATCCTGTGATCTTCATCCAACTTTAAATGTCTTTAAAGTTGTTTCCTCTTCTTATTTGATTTTCTTCATGCATGCTTTGCACATTGCAATTTATTTGCTTTTTACTCTTGGAAGCATATTTGGATCATATTTGGATCATTTTATGAATCTGTTTCATTTGATTGGCGTGTAGAAAGACAGACCGTGTTCTTTAATATGGGATGAGTGTATGAATTACTGTTGTACACTTCAAATAATAGGTGTCTTAAATTTTAGATTTGGGGTAAAATATCAAGTGTTGTTAAATAAACAAGTTCAAGTCCAATCAAGTTCAAGTCAGTTGTGTAAAGTCTTTAGAAGTCATAAAATAAAGCAGAAATCATCTCATTGATTAAGAACATATATTTTTGGGGCTTTTAAATGAAAAGGAAAGAAATAAGCTTGGATCAGATTTTTTTTCAGTTTTTTCCCATTAAGACAAGTTACGAACCTTTGAAAGGTGCTGCAACTCTTGTACATTGTCAACTAAAAAGAGAAAAAAATAAGTTTTCTTATTGATAAAAAAAATTATATTTAACAATTTAAAAACATATATGTATTATTATATGAGGATAAAACAATTTCAAGTTGCATTTAGAGCATGAACCCATTTGAAAAATTTAGGAAACTTAGCAGCAGCAATTTTATTCTATTTTAACTGGGATTTGTTTTTGTTTTTCTGTTTTGTTTTTAGAAATCTGTGAGTGATGTAGAAAGGATGTTCCAGAGCTTTGAGCCTCTTAATAAAACACTAAACTATGTTTGAGCTTTATGAGAGTAAGAAGGCCTGATAAGACAATTATTATGAGTCAGATTTTGATTAGATGAAAACAGCTAAAGAGATAAAAGAAGCAAACATTGTTGGCTTATGTTTCTTTTACTATTCTAAAACTAAATGTAAACTAAAGTCACCTTATTCCACCTGAATTGTTAAACTATTTTGACATTTTAACCTTTTTATCCACTGTTTATGTATGTGAATTATCTTACAAACACTTAAAAACTCAGATTTATATGTTTAAACCATTTCTTCTCTCCTATTCTGTAATTCTGATTCAAATCGCATCTGAAAACATTTAAAGTTTTACAGTAAATTTATAGAAATCCATGCAGTGGCTAAAGCATATGAAGAAATCTGCTCTGCATTCATTCAGGAACTGAGAAGCCCCGAAGAGCCGACTCTCATGAATAAATGATTTCATGCCTTCACCGCCAATCTCCATATCTGGTCCTCTGGAACAGTAGAAATCACTGAGCACGTCGGCTCATAAGATCCAAGTCAAATGTCGATCTCTGGACACATTCAAGTTTTGTACTATCATGAGATGAAACCTCAGGCTTTCATTAATTATTTGCAGTAAGTTGTCGTTTTAGAGCCTTGCAGTGTAAGACAAAGAGCCTATGGAGGATTTTAGCCTTTATACACATTTCTGGATATTCTTTCCTTATTAGTTTGATTCAAAATGAGAAACAAAGAGAGCTAAAGCATCTCATTCTTTGTTTTTAACTAATATTGTTTGATGAACTAATTTCAAAACTTTTGCAGCTTCTTATTTGTTGTTTTCTGTTTGAGTCCAATTAAAAGTTTTTGCTCTTAGGACAGTCAGAGATCAAAGCTGTGAGGCTTTATTTTTGTCCATTCTTAATGCAAACATGTCAGGACTGCAGGTGACTGAGCACTCTTTAACATAACATAACAAAATGGATCCATATTATAGTAATAAAAAAATACATGCTTTTACTCATTCAACAACACATTTTTCTTCCTCTGCAATGTTTCATCTCAGATGACTGAAAAAGAAAGCTGATGTATCTCTGAAAATATAAAGCATCATTGCATTTGCTCTGTGGATTCTGAGAAAAGCAACCTAAAGTAATCATTTTCACATCTAAAGAATCCTCTTTCGCAGCTCATGGATGTCGGTTCTGTTCAAGGAATTCCCAAATTATTGCATAGCATTTTTCAAATTCAAGATTTGCATACTAAACCCAAATGCAAAAGCTGCATTTTTTTTACAAACTCATTGCACTCGTGGGTTGCATTTAGGGTGGCATGCCGCTGAACGTGACCTATTCTTTCATAGCATCTGTAGGAACATCTTAAATGCTGAGGTGCTGAATTCTATCCCCCTTCAGACATTAAAGTGACTGAATTATTATAATTATTATTAAAGTGACATTATTAATGATTTTGGAAGAACGATCCAATAGTTTTGGAAAATAGTTGTGTATCATGTTGTGTGTGTAAAGGTTATTTTTCTTCAAAAATACTTTTTTAATTCAAAATGTGAGAGTTAGCTTTGAGTTTGAAGCCTTATAGAGTAGCCAAAACCCTTTTTGACTTTGAAAAAATGCAAATTGAAACGGAAAAATGGTCTGTCCCTTAGGAACGGGGAGTTGTTGAGATCTTTTGTTAGCCTGGAATACCCAATACTGGTCTATTCCTTTGAAAGGGGGTCGTTTTGAGTTGAAAAAGCTTCCTGGATCGGAAGCGAAACGTCTTCAAACTTGGAATCAAAGTCCAGTGGATTATATCTTTCTTGGAATGACTATGACCTGAATAAGAATCTTCACCATCGTGCTCAACAAAGCACCATCTCAATTCAGCATGAGTGGAGCACGTCTCTGGAGTTTCACTAGCGATCAATAAAATATCCTCGTTCAGAACCCCTCATTTCCATCTTACTCCCCAGGAGAGTGGCATCCCCCAGTAAGTGGGTCAGTTTTAATTGCTAGGAGGATTACCAATAACCTTGGGTCTTTCCTATCCCAGGAGTTGGTACTGCTATGCAGTTTAATTAGGAACAGCAGGCAGGGGCAAAAGATCAGGTTCGATGAATTTGCAAATCATTTTAACGGTCGATATATCCCCTCCCTCCCCCCAAACGGTCTCTGCTGAAGGATCAGCTAATTGGCTAACAAGAAAGCATGTCTCAAACAGTGCGTGTGTGTTTTATCTCTGGTTGGCTTCATGGACGTCATTATTAATGAGCCACATTATTGCTGAAGAACTTTCTCTGTACATCTGAGGATGAGTTCATTACACGCTTACTGTGATCAAACCCAGTTTCTCAGAAAACTGACCTCTCAGACTAAATTAGCCGAGCTGTTGCTGAGCGAAGGCACCGTCTCAAAGGATGGAAAGACAGCTTTTAAATCCTTCAGCTAAAAAATAAATCAAGGTGTTATCAGAATTTTTAAAAATCTAACTCTAAAAAAAATATATATATATCTATATATAAGTATATATACTGAGCTTCACTAATTTTCCTCCTTTCTCGTTTAAAAGCTTCCTTTAGCAGGAAACCAATAAAAGAGTGTGAGATCTGTTAGAGCTCATGCAGTGTGAACATGCTGCGTTAAAGAGTGAGCAATAATAGGTAATAGTCACACTTCTGGACTGAAAAGAAAAAAATTAATCCAACACAATACCCAGAATAACACTTTGATAACAAAAGCAACTCAGTCCAAAGTTTTTTTATTAGAAAATAAAAAGTTAAACCTTTTTTAAATCATATAATTCACAGTGCTGAACACAACTATTGGCAGCCCTGTTAAAAGTGTATAAGAAGATGTGAAATTAATTCCTTTCTTATTTTATTGCAGCAGCTTTATTTCACGCTGAACATGCAGAGGAGTCAAACCTTAAACTGAGTTCTTTTATTCTGGGAGGAAAACTTTTGTTTGTGGATGTTTGATTTTGTTTCTGATTAACCGTTTCTGGGTTGATTTTGCCGTACGCTTTACTGCCTTGAATGACGATGACCACTTTTATATTTTTCCATTCATGTATTTCGGTTTATGTTGTAATGTCTTCTAATAAGATTCCCTTAAGGTCAGGGGGAGAATCTGGTCCTCAGCACCACAGATCCTCCACCATGTTTAACACTGGGAATGAGGCACTTTACACATTCTCGTATTTTATTTGCTTTAGAACTATTTAAAACATTGACCTTGTTTTTCTCCACATGGATTTTCCACCCGTCTTCGGTTTTCAGAGAGATATTATATTTAAAATGTAGATTTACTTTCAGTTTTTTTTACCAGGGCGAGCGAAAAATAATGTCTTGAGTCAATATTCTTGTCTCCTTGCGTCCACAGCAGGGAGGGAAGGGGTCCTTCTGCTCTGTGCCTTGGCTCCCAGCTTCCTCTCGCATCATCGTCACCAACAACCCCTGGCTGCGATTGGTCCTCACCATGACGACTACGGCTGTCATACTGGTGATGGCTGTGTTCAATATGGTGAGACGTTGTTTAAAATGTTGCAAATGCTGAATGTTTTTCCCTCTGTTGCTCATGGGAGTGTGTGTGATGTGCAGGCAGCTGGAGAAATACTTCATATGTGATATTTATAGAAGGCCAATGCATTAAACTTTGGGTTCTGTTTTATGAAATCTACGGGTAGTACTTTCAGGGTTATCTTTGGGAATAATCAGACCATCTAAATGATGCAGAAATAGGCTGTGATACTGCAGTTCCTGCAGTTTGCATCAGGATTGTTCTAGAATAGGCATCCCCAAAGTCGGTCCTCGAGGGCTGGTGTCCTGCAGGTTTTAGAGCATTCCCCGCTTCAGCACAGCGGGGAAAAGGTGAGTTTCAGTCATTGAAACTCACCTTTTTCACCGCGGTTCTTTCAAAACAGCCAAGGGTCATAAGAAAAAAGGTGTCTATGAAGTTTAAGAGGAAAAAAAAAAAGACCTCAGAAGAATCACATATATCCCAGAACGCTTTGCACGGAGAGCTCTCCTTGCAAAGAATGATGGGATTTGCTGTCACTACCCAACAGTGGCTGTAAATAACAAAGATCGCCTAGTGAACGAGGAGTTATGTGACCAACGGGGGAGTAAAAAACAGTGATCATCTGTCCGAACGGTCAGTTAACTAAGTTCACTATATGTCCACTATATAGTCCTCGCCCTATGTAATTTGGGCCTTCACAAATGAGGTATTTAGGGGTTAAGATGGACGTTCGGACACAAAAAGATTGTATGAGCTATGAGAACAGCATCTTTTAAACAGAGCGCGCACCAGGAGAAATGGGCTTGTGCACACTCTCGCACGTACAGGGTTGTGCCTGTGCATTTGTTTTAAGTGGAGACGGCGGGTCTTTGCAGAAATTCGCGAAAAAATCCTCCACAAAACCTTTAAACTTCAATTATGAGCCCTATAGGGGTACACAAGTCCAAAATGTACCTCAGAGAACAGAAATGTGTGCATTTACACCTTTTTTCTAATATTCAAGTACATGACATTGTTTTAATTTATAGGACATAGGTGAAAAATTTGGACAAATCAGGACATCTGGACATCCTGTTTAAGGTCCAACAGCCTCTGAAGCAGCTTAGTAAGTCTTTCCAGACCTAAAGATGACACAGATTAATGCTAATGTATTTCTTCAGGCTGGGATGGGAAGCTGTCGCTTAAAGATCCTTTAACCTACTTCATTTGTCAGACTTTGAACGTTTCTGGGTCCTCCAGGTCTGACAGTGATCCAGCCTGAGTCCAGCTGCTTAAACTGAACTCAGCTTCTGAAGGAATGTGATTAGTTACAGCTCCTTTATGATGTAGCATCTGGCATCATTACTTATATACCATAAAAGGATGGGGAGATTATTTGAATAAAGCCATCGTTTGAAATAAACCTTTGGAATTTAATTTGATAAAAACATCAAAGCGTCACATAATTTTTTTTTCCAGCACTTTAATTATTTGAACAAAAAAGCAATAATGTTAACTTTCTTTTAACCAAAATTGCAAGAGTGTTTTTTATTAATACACCTTAATATGTTTAATAATTCATTGTTAGCCAAAATTAATCTGAATTTCCTGCCTGGATTTAAACCTCTGACTGGGACAGCAATCCGCATAAATGAATCAAACTTTGAATAAATTATAGGTGGCAGCAAATATGCTAAAAATAAATCAATGCTTAGAAGAATATTTGAATTCCTGCACCAAACGGAGAAGCTGCTGCCAGCATCAAGTGTAAATCATAACTACTGCACAGCAAAAAACCCTTCTAGGTTAATGATGACTAATTCTCAAGTGACAATCAGACGTTTGGAAAGGAATTTAAAAAGAAACTTGAACGTTCCAGAACACCTGCAGGAGAGGCTGATGTTGCCGAGTAACAAAAGCAGCGGTGCATCACATATTTCTCTCCTCCACACAACATTTCCTGAAGATCTGAACACAGCGAAGCCATGAATCAGCCCTGAGATCGCTGCAGCCAAGTGGAGGAGTCAGTTCCTGTGGTTCGGGTGCTTCACAGCTGAAGCAAGCGCTGAACTTGACCTCATTATTGACACGAAGTCTCTGCACTCATTCAGGAGAACAGTGAGGAGCTCTCAGATCATTTGGAGCTTAATAACAGCTGCGGTGCCTCAGTCACTCTGTGGACTCGATCTAAAGTAGATTTTTTTAGTGATTATGTCTATGTTGATCCCATCAAGTAGGATTATTCTAGAGTGATTAATTCTACTGTTGGTAAGCTGCTGTAATCAGCTCATAATAAAACTAATCTGTTTAACAGCTGACTGACACAAGTTCAATACGCTGCAGAAACCAGCGAGGTAAAAGTAACTCCTGATAATTTCTCTTCTTTTTCATCTCCCCATCTGAACATGACACAGTTTTACAATAGCTGCAGGTTGTAGGGAATTTAAAAATGACTGATGAACAGTTTAATGAGCAAGCCTTAAATAAAGGGAACATTGTGATCTTTGAATTTAAAGTGTTCTGCAATTTTAACTTGAAGTGTTTTCGAAGTTTTTTTTTTTTATCACACTCAGATCTGCTTATCTGGACTCATTGTTCTGCAGTAATTCACCGTGACGTTTAGCCTCTGATTGCTTCCGATCTTGTTTGTCAGTTTTTTGTGGAGGATCCTGGAGGGTCTGCTGCCGACATCCAAACAACTGCGCTTCCTCTGAATGCATCCAATAATAGCCGGTCTGAGTACTTGGAGGACAAAAACAAGTTTTACCTGCCGGTAAGTGTCAGAAATGGGACCTGTTTTGGATATTTTTCCTTTTTTTATTATTATTTTAAGCTACAAAAAGAGCAGCTCATAATTGTAAAGTAGAATCAAAATTAGATGCTTTTGTTCTGCATTTTTTCCAAAGCAATCAGACAATTAGCATTTGCTTTCAGCCCATTGCGCTCCTTTCCAGCTTCAAATATTCTAGTGATTTTTTTTCTTGTGATCATTTTGCCCAAATTTTTTAATGATCAGGACTGTTTAAGTCTTAAGATTTTGAGCTGGGTTTTATTTTCAGGCTTTAAACTGTTATTCTGGTTGATGTTTAGGGTTGTTGTCCAGCTAGAAGGTGAACCTAACATCCCTACCAAGGCTTTTATAGCCTCTAAAGTTTGCCCTGGTATCCAATCAGCCCTGACTACCTTTGTCTGTCTCTGCAGTAAAAGATTCCCCCCACAGCATGATGTCGCCACTCTGTTTCACTCTTGAGATGTTGAATGGTGCAAGGTGTTGGTGTTTTTGTGACACTCACCACGTTGAACCTTAAGCCTGTTGAATTATGATTCTCTGCCTGAGCTGTAGATGCCAAATTTAACATCATATGCTTAAAAGGTCAAAAACCATGCAGTATTTTTCTCTTCCATTTTACACTTAAATACAATCTTTTGTGTAATTTCATCATATCATAAAATCCAGCAAGGTTTTTGGTTATAAACCGGTTAAAATATAGAAAAATAAAACACACATTTTGTTATTTTGAGACACAAAAAAAGAAGAATTTACCATTAATAGAATACTAAGATTATTGGGAAAATTGTTTGTTTGAACGAAAATTGGCAACATACCTTATTGTCTGGTTTCAAGTCGTAACTTTTTTCCAACGCTTTGAACCATGTTGTTTATAAGAAGGATTTTTACCTAACCGTAAAAGGGGGAAGTCAAAGTTGCTAAATGAAAAAATTAGGGGCAAATTTTCATTTAGCACGAGAACATGCTAGCAGCAGACACCACCGAGAACAAATGTCCACAATTCATACCTTTTGACATTTATTGCACATTAAAGCTGCCGAACCAATAAAGAGACTAGGCTCCACTCCTGCAGAGCTGAAATAAAGAGCTGAAGAACCCTGTCTTTCAGTAGAGGCTCTTGTCACTAACCGATCCGTCCTGGAAGCACAATCCGTTCTGCGCATGCACGAACAGATATACATCCAAGTGTCCAGAACTGCTTATTTATCTTCCTACTTCTGACTTATACTCATTACATTTTCACACAAGTATCTGTACTTTCTATTCCATTTTTAAAACAACTATTACTCGTTACTCTTCAGTTTAATGTTTATAAATATTTATTTCACGTTATGTGCTCCATCCAGTGCAGATCTTTGGCTCCATCCACATCTACTACATAAACTAGTGTAATCGGTTGAGTCATATAACGCAAACACTCATTGGTTAGCTAAAGGAAATCATGAGAAGCAAGCAGGTGTTCCTCAAACTGCTAACATGAATTGTCTATGCCATGCTACAATGATGAATTCAGAAAAAGATGTTGAAATGTCTGAAAGGTCGGACACAGGCGAGAGCGTATCGGGAGATGGAGACCAACATGACCTCCCTCATCCTTGGCCCTATCTCAAAGAATTTTCGGAAAAAAGTCAAATTATTGAGCTTTCAATTCATATAGTGGCATCTGGCTGTTGTTTTTTTAAGGTTACTTTATACTTTCGTACTTTAAGCTGTTTTTACTTTTACTTGAGTAAAGAGGTCAAGTTGATACTTCAACTTTTACCAGAGTCTTTTTAAACTGTAGTATCTATACTTCTACTTAAGTAACAAATGTGTGTACTTTTGACACCACTGCCATAAATAATGTAATTATGGTACTAAAATGGCTTATTTCTATCCCTAACACTAAACACTGCTTATACACATTTAAAAAAAAATGTTTTCTGACTTTTGTGAGAGAATTTTGATGCGTTTTTTTTTTTGTTAAACTTTTTCTCTGACATTATTATCAGAAATGTTGATCTGCATTTTAGTTGTTTATTTCTTTATATGCACTATATATCATAATGTTAACATGAAAGGAAAATATAAAAATCAAAAAGACTAGATTTAATGTATGTCTAAATCCAAACCTGAAAAAGTTAGCTCCCAGAAGTAGCATGGGATCCCATTTCCGGTGCAGATTGGGCAGAGACGACTGATAATACAGAAAGGATTTTAAGGAATGTATTTTCTCAGGAAATACATTATTAACCTTTAACACATTATATTTTAGTATGTTTACTATTTTGGGGGAGGGTAAAACTTAATTTAGGTCTTTTTAACAAAATAAAATGGAGGGCAACCCGGAAGCATCGGGGCGGATCGGGTAGTGCAGCTCTTACTGCTGCGAGCCACATGCTGACAGTAGTTAGCATCCTTCTTAGTCCCTACTCCAGGGGATATATGTAGCGCTCCCCCTACAGGTTTGATGGGAGACAGTTCAGTAGAAATCAGCAGCATAGCCCGGGGAGTGCGCTCTATAGTCTGGAAAACACGGTACATAATATTATGGATATTGATTGTAGATATAAAAATAAGGCCTGTTCATTTATGAGTAAATGCTTTTGCAAGACATTGTATCCAATAATTGAGCCTGTGTGAACATATTAGTCTAATTTATAGAAAAAATAATCAGAATGCTAATTGAAAAGGGATCCTTTATATCACCTTAACAACTCCAACAACTCCAAATCGTGTATTTAAAGTATTATTAATCTCCAAATCAGTTTTCTATGAATGGTGATTTTAGAAAATGATTTCTTCTGTAATCTCCATCTCCAGTACTTCATCTACTGCTGTATTCTGGGCCTGGTCTCCTGCTCGGTATTCCTGAGGATCAACTACGAGCTGAAGATGGTAGTGATGCTGGTCGCCGTGGTGATCTACAACATCATCATCCTGCAGACTCATGCCTCCTTGCTGGATGGTTTCAACAAAGCTCTGTACCCCACAGACAAGTCCGGCAGGTAACTGCCCCCACCTCCACCCCCTCCCCCACCACCTTTTACATTTACTAACTGAGAATCGGTTGGGAGCTGCAGAGGTCGGTGTAATCCTCCTCCGAACCTGCAGCCTGCCAGCATCAGTTAACCCCAGCCTATTAAGAGAAGAAGGTCTGCAGCAGAGCTGGCATCGTCCCATTCTGCTGTCAGTTGAGCTCCACTGCTGGAAAAGGAGGGAGGATGAGTGGCAGGAAGAGATAATGCTGCTGCTGTTGATGGAGAAGGATTCGCTTTTGCATTTGATTGACAACTGGGGTAAAATGGCAAAAAAAAACATCTTGAAAGTTTTCTAAGCACAGAGAAGCTGGCGTGCTGCTGTTTCCACAGAAGCTGCCTCTTAAATCTGATTTTTTCCACATTTCAACTTTTATATGAATCTTTTATTTTATTAATAACATAAAACAGTGAATACATGTCAACAAACATGCAGTTAATTGCCTATACCTGGTAACAAACTAATCCAATGGTTTGCACTTAAATCATAATGACCTTCACTTGCTTAAAACTGTTTTAAAAAGCCTTCTTTTAAAATTTTGCATGTATTAAAGCAGCATATTATTGCTCTAAATTATTTGTAATTATCCACCACATCTGGAACAAGAAGTTAAATTCAAATCAGTTTATTTCTACAACACATGTCATCTAAAGACACTTTATAATTCAACCAGATCATCCAGTCAAATTGATTCTAAGTGTTCTATCTAAGGAAAGCCAGTTGATTGCATCAACTCATTGATTCAAAGGCAATCACTCACAATAAGCATGCTTGAAGCGACAGTGGAGAGGAAAAACTCCCTTTTAACAGGAAGAAACCTCCAGCAGAACCAGGCTCAGTGTGAGCAGCCATCTGCTGAGGCCGACTGAGGTTCAAGGAGAAGTTCTCTTCCAAACCAAAGGGTGGCAGTAGTGATCCCAATATGAAGAATATCCTACTTACAATATTAACCAAAAACTAACAACAAAAATACAGCTATAATGATTCACAAAATTAAACTAGATTTAAACGCGACTAATACAGAAATCATGCTTTTTCACGAATTTCTTTTAAAGTTTTTTCCGGGAGTTTTTGTCTCTGCAGTCTTCAAGGGGTCTTCTATATAATTAATTTCCCTCTTGGTTGATTCCAATCAGTAAACAGTAGATTGACTTTCTTCAGCACCCAATAGTTTTCAGTGAACAGTGGTCACCCCTTTTTAAATGTCCAGGAACTGCCTCTGCTCCTGAGCCACTGATTCTCCAAAGTTTCAAGAAGAGTTCATCTGTTAGCCAGATGGTTGTTGGTCCAAGTCGTGTAATATGGTGAAAACCCTCATCCGCCTCTCTTGCTGCAGGTGATGCCAGGCTCCTCCCCCTGCCAGTGTGCCCCATGCAGGCTGTGGCTTTAATGCAACCTAACAACCAAAGCGTTAATATAACTTCAGGTCATTTACCACTTAATTGAACAACCTCCAGGAAGTTTGTTTTTTGTCCTTTGATAAAACACATGATGAACATATGGGAAAGCATCTCATACCAAACCCTGTTAGAGTCCATGGTTTTAGAGACGATAAATCGAGATAACAACCTGCAGACCTAACCTGAAAATGAATAGTGCGTTGGTTCACAGGAGCAGAACGATATGCAAAATGTATTAAATAAAATAAATGGTTCTCAAGACCTAGTAATATTCTATTGATGTCACAGTGAGGTGGAGGTTTGAAGGAGGACCCAAATGCAGACCGAAGCTAAAGGATGTTACTTGCAGATTTATTATCCAAAAGGGTTCAACAGTCCAATCCAAAAAATGCTGAAAACCAGGAATACTCACAACAAGAAGGGGGCAAAGAAATGACAACAAACCAGCTAAGAGTGACAGAACAGGAGGAGAATATATGGCAGAGAAAAATAAAGTCCAGGCTGATTAGCAGATTGGGAGCAGGGGTGAACAGAGGAGGCAAGAAGGGAGGTAAGGGAAAAGGAGACGGACAAAAATAAGACTCAGAGATAAAACTTGAACAGAACCAAACCCATGGCACTCGAATAATTTCACATCATATTCATATGAATTCCTGGATGTAATTCGAAGAGAAGACATGTTGGGTGAGTAGAAGAGAAGTCTGAGGTGCTTGGGCGAGAGAGGGTGTTCAAAGAGTAAAGTCAGATGTAAAATCAAAGTGCTTTCCTATTAGATAAATGAGGCATGTTTATGAAAACATGTTCTAGTTATATCAGCATTTAAAACCATCTTATAATGAAATCCTGAAAAATAATCTTTTATTTGTGTATTTTTTAGACCAGGTGTGCTGAAGGATCTGAAGACAATGGGCTCTGTGTCTCTGTTCATCTTCTTCATCACTCTACTGGTTTTAGCAAGACAGGTGAGTAACTTTCTCCCACAGAGAAACTATAAAACTTTATTCCTCTGCTGCTGCTACTGCTGCTGCAGTCATAACTATGTAATTAGGTCACGCAGCATTTAAAGATCATCTTCAGCTCCAGCTAAGGAGAGAGGAAACTGGAATCACTTTGATTTCTTTAGACGACGATTTCTTAAAGACTCCTGACATTTGTCTTTTTTGTGTTATTTTTTTTTTTTGGTATTTGATTAAAAATATGACTTCAGTTAGTATCAATCAATTAGTATCAATCATCTCTGAACTGAGAGCAGATGTGCTGGCAATTCTGGACGCATATCTGAAGCTCCCCCGAGAGCTTCATATCAGCTCCTCATGTTCTTCTGGTTCTGGGTCAGGAAAAGAAAAGGCGGTGTTAGTCATCAAGACCCAACTTGGATGTTTAAAACTCCCCTTCAGATATCCGCCCTGTCTCCCATCAGAATAATAATTAGAACATAAAAAAACAGGGCTAACTGCAAGGCGTTGCCCTGAGCAGATTATGCAGTGTCCACATCAGCGCTCTGAATGATTTTACACGCTTTAAACAAAGCCATTAACAAATTTTCCCTGCTAAAATCTCTTATCAGCTCTAATGAGGTCTTTCCCAGAACTTTTCTTCATAGGGAGGAGAAATCAGGTTAGGAGAAAAACGGCATCAGTAATTCATCCCTCAAGAAAAGATTGCACAGCGGAGCAAAACTCATTTACAGCCTCGTTTAGCTGCTTTCTAAACGGCATGTACAATGAGCTCCGTTTCTCCTGGCCTACTTTCCCAGACTCATGGAGGTAGCCTCTCCTCATTTACATGCAAGCACAAGCGACAGACATCAGTTCAAAAGTAGGAAACCAGCAAAAGAGTTTTCACTGCATTTATTTATCGTTGAGCCTGCTAACCAACTACATCTCCCAGGACACACCCACACACAGTATAGGAGCCCACCCACCAGAAACTTCTAGCCTTCAGATATAGAGATCCTCATCGAACAAGAGGCGCAAACATGCAACCTCAGGACATCTTGACCTTCGTATATGAGTCCTCCTAACATATGCAGATGTATTCAAAGCTACCTCAAACATGAATAACCGAAAAGCACTCAAAAGAAAAGAGAGAAGCAGTAGCTATGTTTTATGCAAAACAGTCCTCTCTGCTGCTTCTCACATTGTTTCGCCGTCCCGCTATTGGGACTCTAATTTTCCATGAATATCAAGCATTTCAGTACCCCTGCCTTGTAGTTGCAATGTATGAAAAATGGATTTTAGCCACCTGCAACAGAGAAGCAATGAGCCTAACCTGAAAGCCACAGCAGGCTGTATTCAGAAACCTGTTCTTATGAGGTCTGAGGTCAGTTTGAACGTCTTCATCCTCCTTTATGTCTTGCTGTAAATGCAGGCTTACAGGAAGCAGGACGTCTTGATACTTAAAAAAAAAAGAATACCTCCACCTGAATCAAATCCAGAAAAAATGTATTATCAAATATGTATCCTTACAGAATGACTTTGAGCTATTTTGCATCCAGGAGATGCACAAGGCCGATGGAGACTCGCAGAAGTGTTTTTATTGAATAGATATTTTAGAAAGTACTGATCCAAAGAGGCTGAATACAAATGCACACCAAAAAATGTCTGATTTAGAACCATAAGTAATCATGAAAAATACGCATCATCTTCCCTTACAAAACTATATACTACTTTCTGTGTGTCTATATGGGGAAGAAAAGTGAATATATTTGCAGTTTGTCTGAAAAGTGAAAAATATGAACAAACTTTTTTCCATTCACTCAAACATAAACTTCACTGATTTACCAACTGCAGATGAATGAAGAAACTGACTCCACTCAGACTTTTACTGACGGCATGTTTACAACTATTCTTAAAGAGCAAATAACTTCTGCCAATAAAACTAATTCTTTCCTTTTCATGTGAAACGGACCAAAGAGAGAAGCAGATTTTGAACACTGAACAGTTCTCTTCATACCACAGGTGTAAAGTATTTCTTTTAAATAACAAAGCAAACTTTAATCATGACTTGTAAATATTTGAAGAAGTTGGTGAGGACAGCAGAGAGGATCATTGGAGCTTCTCTTCCCTCCATATAAGACATTTCATCCCAGCGTTGCGCGTCCTGAGCCTGTAACATCATCAATGACCCCTGACTACTCTGGGAGGAGGCTTCACAGCATCCGATGCAGGACCAGCAGGTTCTGCAACAGCTCCTTCCCCACTGCCATCAAACTGTTGAACTGTTGAAACTCTAATTAAGACTCTGCATCACACTTACCTAAAAAAACATAATATTCACACTACCAAAGCGGATAAGTTTTTTTCTTTTATAACCCCTTTAAATAGAACACAACTCAATGTTCTACTGCATTTTGCACCATATTTATTTATTTGCACTGCACTGAACGCCTTTCAATGCCTTTTGCACCATGACTTTTACATAGGTTCTGATTCTGGCATTCTGATCACTGCTGCGCTTTATTATACTAATGTTCTTTCATTTCATTGTTGTAAGCTGCAGAGGTGTCAAGTAATGAATTACAAATACTCTGTTACTGCACTTAAGTACACTTTTTAGGTATCTATACTTTACTCCATTACTTATTTTTCCTCCTACTTCTGACTTCTACTCTTTACATTTTCACACAAGTATCTGTACTTTCTATTCCTAACATTTTTAAAACAAACGTTACTCGTTACTCTTGGCTTTGGTTCTATGCCATGCTACAATGTCGGATTCAGAAAAAGATGTTGAAATGTCTGAAAGGTCAGACACAGGCGAGAGCGTATCGGGAGACGGAGACCAACAAGACCGCCCTCATCCTTGACCCTATCTCGAAGAATTTTAAGAAATAGTCAAAAAATTTAGCTTTCAATTCATATAGTGGCATCTGGCTGTGTTTTTTTTTAAAGGTTACTTTATACTTTCGTACTTTAAGCTGTTTTTACTTTTACTTGAGTGAAGAGGTCAAGTTGATACTTCAACATTTACCAGAGTGTTTTTAAACTGCAGTATCTATACTTCTACTTAAGTAACAAATGTGTGTAATTTTAACCCCACTGGTTAGCTATACGCATCGAAATGTAGTTTCGTACACACTCTGTGTATACAAAATGACAAAAAAGTTTTGATTGAGTCTGAAATTTTAAAATCTTTTACAGAAACTGACTTTGAAAAAAGTGAAAGATGCTGATAAGAAAAGCACTTAAGTAAAACTTAACTTGTTTGCCATTACTGGGAAAGTAAAAGTACTTATGTATCTTTATTTCACTTGGGTAAAACAACATAGGTAGAATTAGTTGAAAACCTTTTTTAGCCTTAAGGAAACATTGTATTCAAACTGTAGCCATCAAGTAAAACAACATGTACCCACAACTGTGCCGCTGCCTGAGAAAACTTCTTGCAATGAAATGTGTTCTCTTTGTTTTAGAGCAGAAAACAACTAAAGTATAACACTAGTTATGCAATTTATCATAAAATCCTACTAGAAGTCGAGAAAGTATTAATATTTTTGCAGATGATTGTTTGTTTAGCCACAATTTTTCTGTTTAAATGTGTTTTTGTATTCTTGGTTTTTGTCCAAGTGACGTCATGAGGAGGGGTGATGACACAGTCTCTCCTCTTCTCAATAACAGAATGAATATTACTGTCGGCTGGACTTCCTGTGGAGGGACAAGTTCAAGAGAGAGTGTGAGGAGATTGAAACCATGGAGAACCTCAACCGGGTCCTGCTAGAGAACGTTTTACCGGCGCATGTGGCCGAGCACTTCCTCGGACGCAACTGGAAAAACGAGGTGGAAAAAACATAATGAGCAAAGTCACTTTACATTTTCCAATATTTCATCATGTTTTAATGTGTCGCCATAGCAATGACTGCTTTCATTTTGCGGGGAAGGGAAGAGGCCGACCCATTGGGTGTGTCAAATTTCAGAGGCTGCGTTCTCCAAGGATCCGGTCCAGGTAGACCAGGTCCTTGGAGATCCTTAAAAAAAAAAGGAGGCCGAAAGAGTTTGACTCTGGATTCAGGTCCAGCTTTTACCTTCCCTGACTCATCGTATACTCTGTCGCCTAGCAACAGTGACAGTTGACACACAAAGCAGGCAAAGCATGGATACCGAACTTCTTAGTATTTTTCTTTGTGCTGATAACATTTTCAAGGAGCTTCAAGAGCAGCACCATCATCACGAATATCAGCTCTATAGTCCCCACACTGCAGGAATATTAGAGTCGTAGGGAAATCATATTTAAATGTAAAATCAATCTGGCTTAAACATGTATATAAATGTATTCTTTATCAGACCATATTTTCCCAAAATTGATAAAAATTTCTATTTAAAAAAAAATCCTGTCTTAAAATCTGTTTTTTTTTTTTTCGTTTTTTATGCAGGCCAGTTAATTATACATCAACTTGTATACCTAAATTCGGCCAATCATATTTCAGCGGCCATCTGTCAATCAAATTTTTTGTCATAGCAAGTTGATTAATATCTTGCAGCTAATATACGCAACGGTTGAAAGCTTCTGCCGCCCTGGCGTCCTTTTCCACAACAACTTCGTCCCTGCTCTCCTCCTCTAAATAAAAAATGTATGACTCTCCTCCTCTTACATGTTTCCTCTGTCCATAGCATTCCTTGACAGTGTTGTTTTTAAGTCACCAATTTAGTGCTACTTGGTCCCAATTGAATTTCCCATTGGGAACCTACTAGCACTAAGTTGCTAACTGGTTAGCAAGATGCTTCTGACAAATCGTCCACAATCAAACTTGCTTGCGAACCTTCTGCCACAACTATCCCGCCCCCTTGATAATCAACCAATCGCATTCACTTTATTCAGTCGTGTAAAGTCATGGACCACACGGGAGAATTCCGAAATGCAATGGTTGGAACAGCTGCTTCCCTACGACTTTAAATTACAGCCAAACCCATTTACCCAGTGGATGCCAAAATGATGGAACTTTGCCCAGGGGCGGAGCTAGATAGGGGGCCTGGGGTGGCCATGCCTACCCTTTATTTCCCTCTAATGCAGATGGTGGCAGCAGTTTTTTTGTAGTTAATTAAGCACATCAGTATACTAACTTTAAAGATGATAATTCATGCTCTTTTCAGAAATAGATTTTGTGTTTTATGAGGTAAACAGAAAAATTATGTGTCTCATCAAATGATCTAGTAGTCTTCAGTGAAATCATAGATTAATGAATATTTAAATAAAAGAAGTATTAAATAATCCATTTATGTAGATATTAGTATTTGTAAACATCAATTATTATTATTATTGATAAAAGTAAGTAAAATCTGAAAGAATTTTATCCACTATACCTTTTATTTAGAAAGCACTGATGTTTAAATATATGTGTCCATTTGTTAGCAAAGGCTGTAGGAAAGTATATTTTGTCTTTATTTAGAAAATATGGAGGCTCATTAATTTTCCTGTTGGAACAGTGTAGATTGACCCTGAGGTTCTGGTGCCTATCCACTTTCTGCCATCCCTCTAACTTTGCCAATCTCTCTGGTCATAGAATCAGCTTTTTGTATCCTTGGCAGAGTCGTTCTAGAAAATGAATTCTCGTCCCGTAGAGGTTCCTTAAATAAGCATTAAGTACCTTTGTATTTTTCCCGTAGACTGTGAATGTAGGAAAACAGAGAAGGACCAACACCAGCAGATGACAAAGCAAATGGACTGCGATACTTCGCATTGATCTCCTAGCAACATGGATTTGGTATCGATTAACTTCAGCATCTAATGACTCTTTAACATTGTTTTCACATGAAATCCAATCCAGTTTTCAACATACTTAGCCAGGTTAGGGGACTTTAGGGGCTTGAAGGACTGAAATCGACATTTGTAGGCCATAAGTAGATTTTTTTTTTTCTCTCTCTTCATGTTACGACTCCATCCTAAGTCAGAACTTGAGAAGTTCCTCCAAATTGTTAATTGAATCTCTTCTCAGTGTGTTGCTATTTTCCCGTTACTGGTGTACATTCTCCTGCCACACTTTTTTCTTCCACTAAACTTTCTTTGAATAGGCTGCTATACAGAACTCTGGGAATAACCAGCTTCTTTAGCAGTTACCTAAAGTGACTAAAGGGGGGTGGGGGGTCTCTTTTCAATGTCAGCTGTTTCCCTTATATGTGAGCCCCTTAGGAGCTGAGGAAACCTTTGTAGATGTTTTAATTTAATTAGCTGATTGAGGTGTGACACTAAGATTTTACGATATTTAAACTTTTCACAGTATTATTAATTTCCAAGACTCTGGAATTAGTTTCTTCATCATCTATAAGCCGTAATACAAGTTAAATTGTTTGAAATGTTTAATTCTTTTTGTGATAAGTAGAATTTATACATTTTTCTTACTGAAAGAAGCAACAAAAGCATTTTTCTCTGCTTGCAAGTGGCCAAAACGTCTAAAAACTCTCTGTAGTGTTAATGATGAAGAGCTCTTTGGATTCCATAAGCCTCTTTCAGTACTTTTCTTGCGAGGATTTCACTTTGCTTTTCAGCTCACTATAAAAAGAATAAATTTTTTTCTTTCTTCTTTGAGCTACTTGACTCTGACTTCTGAATCTTTCAGTGTCCTAAATTCAAGGGGATGGATCTTGTTTCCGTTTCTTAACCTGAATGGATAAAAACTCACATCAATACAGTTAGATATAAACTAAAAGCTTTTTAGCACCTGTATTCCCAACCATCAAACTTGAGATGCAGATCAAACTAAAGGATCACCCGTGTCTTTCATCCTGTTTCAGATCTTTGTCGATCTGTTTGTTTTCACAGCAACGGCTTGTTTTTTTCACGGGTCTCTTGACTTATTTCCTAATGTGTGCAGAGTTCATAACATAATCTGTTGGCCTTTTATTGCAGCTAAACACACTATAGGGATGTAATTGTGTAGCAATATATTCCTGCAGAGGCTGGAAATCCACAGAAGTGAAGCGGGTTCTATCTTTTTTTGCTAGATCAAGTCAGAATCTTCCACTTCTGCAACATTAATAATGTTTAAATATCAGTGCCTCCTTTTATTTGCCTTTATTCCTGGGAGGTGCATTTGTAGCCAGAGTTAAATGTGTTGAAAAGCAATCCTAAGGGCTTAGAAGACAATACATTTGGTACAAAGAATAATGAGCGATACTCGGCTTGATTAAAACGTTTTTTTTTTCCGGTGTCCATGATGCCTGGGGTCTGACCGAGCCATGCCTCAGTGAAGTCGAAGGATTTTTTAATGCACCTGGGCCTTTCACTTCAGGCGTTAGCTCTGCCTCGCTTGTCTTCCTCAGTGACCCACTTACCACAGTGGCTGTCGCTCTTGGGGAGGGGGAACCTTGCGTTGAAACTCTCAGATTTATTCTATAACAAAGGCTCCAGAGAAGCTCCAGGTTTCCAGTCTATAGCCAATAATCCCTGAACACGCTGCATAGTCTAGTCGTTTTATTGGCAGCCCTGATAAAAATTTGTCCGAAGCCTTGAATTAAATTCTTTTATTGCAGCCTCATAAACACACACTGACAACATTATTAAAAAATCTCACATCATATTGAGTTGTTGTTTGATCTGTGGTTCATACTTTGCTAAAAAAAAAATAGAACCCTTTTTATTTTTCCAGAAATGCAGCTCTTATTCTCCTCTGGATTAAACAGAGGAAGAGATCTGCCTGTTTTTTTAGGTGCTATCACACATCTTGTGTTTTATCCCAAACTCTCCTTGATGTTTGTTGCTTAAAACTCTCTATCAATCCAAGCAGACAGTTCTGGTTCTGGTAGCGTTTAGTGAGCCACTGCATTTCTTTTTCAGTTTGTGAAGATAAGACAGAAATTTGCCTTCCTCCGGCATGCTTTCCAAACCAACCGGCTGGATTATGTGGCATGTATCGGTTGTTATGGAGAGCTGCTGTTTGCCGCAAGCCTTTGAGGTTTTTCTGTGCCTCCTCTACAGCCGTGTTCACTTTGTGTGCTGGCAGGGCAAAAATAGATCCAGCTAACCAGCCAGCGGCTAGTGGAGATGGATCTCTGTGTCCTTTCACAAATATACTGTCTAAAACGTTTATTTAAGAAATTAAATAGATATTTAAATGTACTGTGGAGGATTTTTTAAAAGAGCCGCCCTCTCCACTTAAAAAAAAAAACTACGTGCAAGAGTATGCACACGCCCGTTTCTCCTTGTGCATGCCCTGTTTAAAATGTGCTGTTATATGCAATAAATAAACCTGTTTAAAAGTAAAATTTTTACCATCTGTCCTCCAGATTGCTTGCAGATTTCTTTTCTTTATTCTCTGTAGCATTTGCAGCAAAGTCATAAAAGATGACCCCCTCTTGATTACAGCTCTCACCTCTGCTCCGTTCTTACTTAAGTGAACTCTTCTCTTTTTTCGGCTTGCCACAGGGACCCAGCGTCCCTGCAGGGATGATTACAGCTCCTTCCTATTTATTTAACGTCTAAGTGTCAGTGTTCAGAGTGAGGCATTTGGGTCATGGGCCCACTGAGACCACAGGCCATTTCTCTTCCTCTTTCTGCCATGGGTGCTTGTTCGATACGGCTCATCCAGCTGTTATCTTCTTCTTGCTTGTTATCAGGACCTTTATCATCAGTCGTACGACTCGGTGTGTGTGATGTTCGCCTCCATCCCGGACTTCAAAGAATTTTACACCGAGTCTGATGTCAATAAGGAAGGACTGGAGTGCCTCCGACTTCTCAACGAGATCATAGCCGACTTTGATGAGGTAAAGCCATCTTTTACTGATAATCTTGGCTTTCTGACGAGTAAAAAAGACAAAGAATGTAACAGAATTCTGGGGAGGAGTTGCCTACTCTCCTAATGCTCCTAAAAGGAAGGAGCACAAAGCAAGGTGGTCATCTCGTAAAATTTTCTGCTGTTTTTTTTTTTTGCGCTCACAGCTGCTGTCCAAGCCAAAGTTCAGCGGAGTGGAGAAGATAAAGACCATCGGTAGCACCTACATGGCTGCAACCGGGCTCAATGTAACTCCAGGACCAGAGTCTGCACAAGTAAGCCTTTCCATTTTTGTCATTTGACAGAGATTTGATGTGATAAAACATTTTAACGTGAAAGGCGAGATTACATGGTTTTCTTAAACTCTTAACACGTTCAGTCTGACTTCTGAGTTGCTGCAATTTAGCAAAAAATTGTTTCCTCTACACCTTGGAAGCGAAGAGAAAAATCCCCAAAACACCTGCAGCTTTTAATTGCAGCAAAGGTTGGTTTCTTCAAAGTGAGCTGAATTTAAATGATCTCCAGACTTCACAGTTTTACTCTATTTTGTGCTTCAGGGGTTTATTACATACAAATCCCAACTGCAAACGCTGAAGTTTGTGGTTGTGATGTGACAAACCGAAGAAAAGTTGCACGGCTACGAACGCTTTCAGAGACACTGGATTGAGAATGAGGCTGGCCAGCAACAGAGGGCATCTGTACAATAAGATTAAAGCAACTTCTTCTACTTGTGGCTTTTTGAACGCACATCTGACAAGCCCTCGGACTCTCCCCTTTAATTAGCTCTAGTTGCCGAAGCCACAATAAGGAGCATTAACGGCTTTTCTCACACAGTGAAAAGCCCTGTGTGGGTAGCTCCATGAAATCTGCCACCGGCATCATTCATCCATCAGTGATTTATTGCTACCCATCTGAATGCATGCAGCCAATATGAGCAAATAGCTCAGACATAAAGCAGCTCAGGGCGAAAAGATCCGCCTGTTTGCTGAAAATCTGGCTTAATTAGGTGTTCACATAGCCTCGCCTCCTACTGTTGCTATATCAGTTAGACTTTCTTTTTTTTCCTTTTTCTCATAATGTGCCAACAAGGCAGATTTATTGAACACTATTTTGTATCTTTTTGTTAAAATATCTGAATAACTCAACTGAAAAAGAAAATAATCTAAAATCTGTGAGGAAAAATGAAGAGTCCCAACTCTTTAAACAACCAATTATTGACAATAGATCTATTAGACTGCTAGGACAACTGGTGTCCAAAGCTTTCATCCGGAAACAACAAAAGTCTTTCCACACTGGAAAAAACGATCTAGAAATAAGTAATAATGTCCTATATTAAGTGTATTTACACTTAATTTGAGTAGGTAAATGAGATAGTTTGCCAACGGAATGAGCATTTTTATTCTTAAAATAAGATAATTAGATAATATGCACGTGAAATAAGACAATGCAATTGTGTTTTCTTATTTTAAGTGTAAATTGTCTCGTTCCACTGGCAAAATGTCTCTTTTACCTCCTCAATCCAAAAACAAATGCACTTATTGTCACGTTTTGGTTGGAGGACCCAAAAGCAGAGGCAGAGAGGTTGAGGTGAATACTTGTAGTTTTAATGATGAAAATGAAAAAGACATCAAGGGAAAACATATACAAGGAGCCAGGGAGAGACAAGGTGAGACGACTACAGCGATGACAGGACCAGCAACAACAGAGGAACCAACAAAGAGTGAGAGCAGAGGGAGGATATATGTAGCTGACAGACAAAGGCAGGGCTAACGAGCTGACAAGGAGCAGGTGTGAGAGGAGACAATGAGGGAGCCAAGGGGAAAGGAACACACACACACAAGAGGGCAACAGAGGACAACAGAAAAACATGAGAACATAAATCTAGAAATTACAACAAAACTGGGATTAAACCAATAAAACTAGAAAACAAGGAGCAAAGTAAAGAACAACAGAACCAAGACCATGACATGTATTTTAAGAAAAAATGACTTATCTAGATTGAGATTTTTTCCAGTGCACTGGTTATAGCTGTAGAGTGAGCCGTTCATATACTTGAATTTTGCTGTGGTGAAGCCGTTCTGTTGGTGATTTGGTTTTGCTGCATGTATTTCTGTTTCATTTTAAGCTTTCTTGCACACCAAGAAAGAGGTTTGGGGTTAAACTGAGTGGTATTTGAAATAGTTCATCATTTTACCCAACTTTACTTGCAAACACTGTATCATCTGAAGAGAAGTAAACCAGTGCCATAGCATTTTGATTCTCCACGTTATTTAATCTAACCTGCTTCGTTAAGAAAGGGGTTCTTGCAAGGTTGAATTGGAATTGTTTCTGTTTACCTTCTCTTTCCTTTTTTTTCCTCAGGAACATGACAGACAGTACATGCACATCGGCACAATGGTGGAGTTTGCCTTTGCTCTTGTTGGGAAGCTAGATGTCATCAACAAACACTCTTTTAATGACTTCAGACTGCGAATTGGTACGAATAGCCTCACACAGCCTTAAAAATGTTCATATGTCAATCAGTCTATTCATTCAGAATAAATTTTTTTATGTATTAAAGATTGCCATGGAGTTTATCTTTTGGTCTCTTTTGATTTTGCCAGGTATCAACCACGGGCCGGTGATTGCAGGAGTCATTGGGGCTCAGAAACCCCAATATGACATCTGGGGAAACAGTGTTAATGTGGCCAGCAGGATGGAAACGACGGGGGTGCTGGGTAAAATACAGGTAAGACGTCTCTGATACGTGTTTGTCGACGTACAGCTGAAAGATAATCCCAGAAAATGTACAAGAATTTTATTTTATCTTCTTTAAGTCTAGAAAAGTTTATAGATTTCTGTAGTATTTAATATAGTTTCTTTGAAGTTTCTAGGCAGCTTTTATTAATCTCAGGTTTTCCTCTCTGACCACAAATTCTCCACAGGACTGAGATCATGGCTTTCAGATGACTCCTCCAAAACATTACTGTAACTTGCTTTTAGGCCAACTTATGCTATTTTACAAAAATTTTAACAGTCAGTTCTTCCATTTGATGTAAAGTGAACCAGTCCCTCCTGCTGCAAAACACCCACACAAAATGATGCGGCCACACAGCAACCCCTGTGATGGTTTTCGTAATGTAACAATGGTGATTATGGTTAATTTTATTTTCATCAGACTACAGACAATTTCTCCAGGTCTGTATTTTTTGTCCCTGAGTTGATTTGCAAACCTTAATCCAGCTTTTTATGTAACTTTTAAAGTATTGGCTTCTTCGTCTCAGAGCGGCATTACAACTCAGGTTAGAAAATAATGTTTCACTTTGGATAAAGAAACTCTGTTACTGAAGCCCTGAACACATTGAATCAGAATTGGTGTCTGATCTGACAAAAAAATATGACGGACAAGATCGTAGCGTTTAGTGTTCGCTGAAAATCAATAGGAATGAACACAGCAGACACGATTTTCTTCAAGAGGGCTTGAGTATTTCCGACTGTGATCAGCGTTTTTTTTTTTTTTTTTTTTTGTTTGTTTTTGTATTTTTTTAGACCCGAGATCTATTTTAGGGGGACTATGCAGGAATTCAGCGATTATTTCCACTAAAATGACTGAAGCCTGTAAGAGCTTAAAAATAAAATGGTCAAATCACATTTAAGTTGTATTTTGCGAGATATCAATATAAATAACTGTGTTAGATAGGGAGATAACATCGCATCAGAGCGATCACAGACTTGTGAATTAAACTAAAATAAACTCGTAGATGCATCACATCACTATTAAAGCAAATCGATACAATGCTGAATCGTGATAAAGCCGGTTATTTACATCCCTAGCTCTCACTAGAGTCGACCAGGGTTTTTGGTTCTGGCTTTGACTTACACACTTAATTTCACTGAAACACGTTCATCTTAGAAATTTGAATAAATCATATGCTGTGTATCCATTTTCCAAAACTGCTTTAAGGCACTCCCACTCCCACTGTGGGAGTGGGCAAGTGGGAGTGGGGAGCTGCTGACCTTGAAGGAGGATATTGTCGGGCGGTGGAAGGAATACTTTGAGGATCTCCTCGACCCGACAGACACGCCTTCCGTGGGGGAAGAAGAGACGAGGTGCTTGGGGCTGGATTCGTTCATCACCCAGGCTGAAGTCACCGAGGTAGTCAAAAAACTCCACGGTGGCAAGGCTTCGGGGGTGGACGAGATCCGTCCTGAGTATCTCAGAGCTCTGGACGTTGTTGGGCTGTCATGGTTGACACGTCTCTTCAACATCGCGTGGAGGTCGGGGACAGTCCCCCTGGATTGGCAGACTGGGGTGGTGGTTCCCCTCCACAAGAAGGGGGACCGGAGGGTGTGTTCCAACTATCGGGGAATCACACTTCTCAGCCTCCCCGGAAAGGCCTATGCCAGGGTGCTGGAGAGGAGAGTCCGGCTGATTGTCGAACCTCGGCTGCAGGAGGAGCAGTGTGGTTTTCGTTCTGGCCGTGGAACGGTGGACCAGCTCTACACCCTCTGCAGGGTGCTTGAGGGTTCAAGGGAGTTTGCCCAACCAGTCCACATGTGTTTTGTGGACTTGGAGAAGGCATTCGACCGTGTCCCTCATACTGCCCTGTGGGGGGTGCTCCAGGAGTATGGAGTCGGGGGCCCTTTATTAGGGGCCATCCGTTCTCTGTACAAGCGGAGCAGGAGTCTGGTTCGCATTGCCGGCATTAAGTCGGACCTGTTCCCGGTGCATGTTGGACTCCGACAGGGCTGCCCTCTGTCACCGGTCCTGTTCATAACTTTTATGGACAGGATTTCTAGGCGCAGCCAAGGACCGGAGGGGGTCTGGTTTGGGGAACAGCGGATCTCGTCCCTGCTTTTTGCGGATGACGTAGTTCTGCTGGCTCCCTCCTGCCAAGACCTACAACGTGCGCTGGGGAGGTTCGCAGCCGAGTGTGAAGCGGCCGGGATGAGAATCAGCTCTTCCAAATCCGAGGCCATGGTTCTCGACCGGAAAAAGGTGGCTTGTCCCCTTCAGGTTGGAGGAGAGTCCTTGCCTCAAGTGGAGGAGTTCAAGTATCTTGGGGTCCTGTTCACGAGTGAGGGAAGAATGGAGCGGGAGATCGATAGACGGATCGGTGCGGCTGCTGCAATAATGCGGACACTGCACCGGTCTGTCGTGGTGAAGAGAGAGCTGAGCGAAAAGGCAAAGCTCTCAATTTACCGGTCGGTCTACGTTCCTACCCTCACCTATGGTCATGAAATCTGGATCATGACCGAAAGAACGAGATCCCGGATACAAGCGGCTGAAATGAGCTTTCTCCGCATGGTGGCTGGGCTCTCCCTTAGAGATAGGGTGAGGAGCTCGGTCATTCGGTAGAGGCTCAGTGTAGAGCCGGTTCTCCTCCACATCGAGAGGAGTCAGTTGAGGTGGCTCGGACATCTTCTTCGGATGCCCCATGGGGACGACCCAGGACACGCTGGAGAGACTATGTCTCTCGGCTGGCCTGGGAGCGCCTAGGGCTTTCCCCAACAGAGCTGGAGGAGGTGTCTGCGGAGAGGGAAGTCTGGGAGTCTCTGCTTAGTCTGCTGCCCCCGCGACCCGGTTCCGGATAAAGCGGGAGACGACGAGTACGAGTACGAGCTTTAAAGGAATAGTACACCCAAAACATGATTAGCCTTCATTTTCTACTCACCCCCATGCTGAACAACACTCTGGAGTACTTTTTTGATATCTCAAATGCATCTGGAGATCTGGGAGGCTTCTTGCTGTCTGCTGACATTCAAATAATGGAGGTCTATGGTGACCGAGACAGAAAGGTCCATAAAAGTCCACAAAAAACGTGTCAATATTCCTCCATACTGCTCGTCCAATGTATTCCAAGTGTCCTGAGTGGGTAGCATCCAGAATTTACTCGAAACGAAGTCATTTAGAATGTTTTTAGAGCATAAACAGTAGTGTATAGGATTTCCTGAAAGCGCGCACATGTGCGATCACGACGCTACGGAAGCCGGCAGACCAAACCAGCGCATTCAGCTCGGCAAAGAACTCATGCTCTTCCTCAACACTGAAGTCCTCAGATATTTTTCTTTCGTTGTTTCTTTCTTTGCACAGGTAAACAGCACATTTCTTCTTCTACGCTTGCATTATTGGAAGAGCAGACGCTGAATGCGCACTTTCATCTGGTTTGATCTGCCGGCTTCCGTAGCGTCGTGAGCGCGCGTGTGCGCGCTTTCAGGAAATCCTATACACTACTGTTTATGCTCTAAAAACATTCTAAATGACTTCGTTTCGAGTAAATTCTGGATGCTACCCACTCAGGACACTTGGAATACATTGGATGAGCAGTATGGAGGAATATTGACACGTTTTTTGTGGACTTTTATGGACCTTTCTATCTCGGTCACCATAGACCTCCATTATTTGAATGTCAGCAGACAGCAAGAAGCCTCCCAGATCTCCAGATGCATTTGAGATATCAAAAAAGTACTCCAGAGTGTTGTTCAGCATGGGGGTGAGTAGAAAATGAAGGCTAATCATGTTTTGGGTGTACTATTCCTTTAAGGCATAGAAATCTTACTGCATGTATACGATTTGAATAAAGAAAAAGTATCTTCTGCATGTCTGACATTTAGCAAATAAAGCTAATGTCAGAATGACTTAATGCAAAACTGTGAAAAAGAAATAGTTCCAGCCATGGGTGGCTCTAGACGGCTAAAACCCTGTAGAACTGCTTTTGCCACAATATTGCCCCTGTACTGAAAATATAATACAAAATCAATTTCTTATATCAGCTGGCAGAAGGAATTGAAATTCAATCCTACCTTGGAGCAATTACATTTTCTACTGTTACTGTTTACTTTAAGAATTATCTAGAAACTAAAGTGTCTGACCCTGAGCTTTAGCCATATTAGGATAGAATCACAGTTTTAGCCTTATATAATGTTCCCAAAGTAGCCCTCATTCATTAGACACCAGGTGTGGTTTTGCGAGATGGTTTTAATAATCAAAGTGATGTGATCCCTGAGCCATATGGAGGGCCTAAATATATCATGAAATACAAAAATGTGAATAATAAATAAATAATGAAATGTACCATGAAATAAGTAGATGTAACATTTATTCATTTAGCTGTCTCTAATACATGATTCAAAAATAAAATATACTAATAAATTGTAAAATGGAAAATTAATTGCAAATACTTTTAAAGGGTCTCTAGACTGCTGCATTGTTATGTTTGGGGTCACAGGTCCCTGTTAAGCAACCTTAGCTGTGAGGCTCATTTGATATAGTAAATGATGCATTGTTGCCTGTTTTGTTTTTTTTCTTTGATTATGGGCCCGCTTGAAAAAACACTGGCCCCACCCAGCTAAATTTGGGCTAGAGTCACAACTGGTTGCATCTCTCTACACAGTGTAGATAAGCGTCTTAAGCTTTTTGTATCTCTGCTTCTGTCTCCTTGAACCCCAGTCGGCCGCTCTCACTGAACCTGGTTCTGCTGGAGGTTTCTTCCTGTTAAAAGGGAGTTTTTCCTCTCCACTGTCGCTACAAGCATGCTTAGTGTGAGGGCTCGCATTTGAGTGAATTAGTCAATGCAATCAACTGGTTTTCCTTAGATAGAAAACTTTGAATCAATTTGACTGTATAATCTGGTGAACTGTTAAGTGCCTTGAGATGACATGTGTTGTGAATTGGCACTATAGAAATTAAGTGAATTGAATTGTTATAAATGTGTTAAAGGGATAGTTCGGGATTTTTGACATGAATCTGTATGGCATCCCCATCACCAGTGTCATGCAATCACACTGACTTACCCCTGGCAGCATCCTGTGAGCAGAGTTCTCGTCCAGCTTTGGTCAAGCCGAAAGTAGTCCGGCAGGTTTGCTAGACCCAGCGAAATAAAACGTTTCTCTTCCCAAAACATTATGTGTTCAAAAGAGTGATATTTTTGCATCCCAAAAACATTGTAGTGGAAAAAGTCACACGTCGTTATCACTTGGTCCTATTTTCTCTCTGTTCGTATCAGTGAGCGCGACACCATGACCTGACAGCTAGGGCCTACTAACCTGACAACAGCCAGATGCATGTCTCGCTCCGCCTAGCTAGGAGCTAGGCGGAGCGAGACATGCATCTGGCTGTTGTTGAGCTCGCTGTCAGAATGACGGCCCGCACTGATACGAACAGAGAGAAAATAGGACCAAGTGATAACGACGTGTGACTTTTTCCACTACAATGTTTTTGGGATGCAAAAATATCACTCTTTTGAACACATAATGTTTTGGGAAGAGAAACGTTTTATTTCGCTGGGTCTAGCAAACCTGCCGGACTACTTTCGGCTTGACCAAAGCTGGACGAGAACTCTGCTCACAGGATGCACAGGATGCTGCCAGGGGTAAGTGTGATTGCATGACACTGGTGATGGGGATGCCATACAGATTCATGTCAAAAATCCCGAACTATCCCTTTAATATTCTGATGTTTTCTGTGAAATGCAGGTAACGGAGGAAACCAGCGGTATCTTATCCAACCTGGGGTACATGTGTTCGTGTCGTGGCATCATCAACGTGAAAGGCAAAGGGGAGCTGAAAACCTACTTTGTCCACACAGAGATGAGCAGATCTCTGTCACAAGGGACCGTGATGCCTTGAGCGCGCCTTGCCGCGCCGCCACAGAGACTTGGAAACACAAAAGCAGAAAGTGGCACTGAAGTGACAAGTCATGCTCTGTAAGTAAAACCCATCACTAGAAGCCAGCAGCACAGCGGACTGACATTCGTCGAGAACCACTTTTGTCCTCAGCAGCTGAGAGCAGATGGAGGCCAAGGTGGGCCGCCGCGGTCCTTCAACGCTGCACTACGAGTGCGTTTCACCCCTCCAGTGTTATGAGGACATCACTCTGAGGAGTCTCTTCACTGTCTAAAGGAGTGCCTGACTAAAGAGAGGTTGGCTAAATTGGTGCAGCTCTCAAGGACCCCAGTCACCTATCTGTAAAATAGTAGTGTGTGGAGCTAATTACCCACACCAGTGTTGCAGTGCTTCACAGCCTTATACTTGAGCAGATTGAGCCGCCTGTCAAGCTGTTTATTTCCGTTTTGTTTGTTTTTTAACTCTCAGCGTGCCTGGTACTGAGAGCCAATTCATTTCCTCCCAAATGGATGTTACAATAACTCTCATCATATAGGGCTGGTGGTACCAATAAATTACCAGCATTATGGGTAGATAAAACAACCTGTGATTGTATTTATAGCTTTATAGCTACATATGTGTCCCATTTGAATCAAGAAGGAAGCTTTTTTTTTTTTTTTATATGTCAGCAAGGGCCAACATTGTGTAAATGTTCACTGCCATGTTTTGGGTTTTCATTAAATATTTGTATATAAATTCACTGCAAGTGTTATTGTTCTTTTTTTAATTCTCCAAACACTGAAAGGCATGGATGTTGGAACCATCATTCACTGAAAAAAGTAGCTCTAAGCCTTAAAAAGCTTGGTGACCCCTGATGTAGAGACGGCAGATATTTGTGTCACAACGAGCATGCACGCAGCGATAGGTGGAGAGGAAAAACTCCCTTTTAACAGGAACAAACCTCCAACAGAACCAGGCTCAGTGTGAGCGGCCATCTGCCGAGGCCGACTGGGGTTCAAGGAGACAGAAGCAGTGATAGAAAAGGAACATAGAAGTACTGATCCATAAATACTTTCCATGTTAGAAAAGGTTACGGTGAATTAGCCCCATGGGTGGCTTAGTTTAGGAAACTAGGTATAAAACAGAAAAAATAGTCACAGTAAAAGCTGAGCCTGTAGTTATGTCTAAGAGAGAAACAAGAATAAACACTGTTAATACAGCAATCCCGTACTGAGTTCACTACCTTTACTACGTCTTCAATTTTATTTACTAGCAACACAAAATCAAGCATATCTTGATCTCGTTACTTCAAATATTATATCTATTTAATTGTACTTAATCAGATTTTTCTATTCAACCCTAATACCGGTAGTCTGAATTAGTAATCATTTCAGATGAACTTACTTATCAAGTTTTAGAGTGAACCAAAGTTGTGAAAGCATATATTTTCCCATGATAGGCCTTATAAAATGACTCATTACTTCCAACACAGCGTGCACGGCAGATTAGCCAGCAGATCCAATTCAGTTTATCAGTGGCAGCTCAGGTCCTATTGTATATGGTTATCGTTTTTATACAGATTTTATTAGTTAAATTGACTGGAAACCTAAGACCATCAAAGGAAAAGTCAGAATATATTGAAGGGGTGATGAAAAATGTACTACCAAGTAGAATTATGTTTGTTACATATTACAACCTTTCAGTAGGCTTGATTGAAGTTCATTCAGTTTACTACCTTATACAATCCTTTACATACCCTATGAAAAATCAGTCCAACTCTATCCCGGATGGTGTCACAGACAAAGGAGACCAAACAAGATGAAGCCATAATGATTAGAAAGAGCAGAGAGAAAACAAAAATTAGGAGTTGAACTAACAAATAAAAGAATTGGATGATAGAGATAGAATGATGAAAAGTTGTCCCTATGTCCTCCAGCAGCGTAAGCCTATAACAGCAAAAAGGACATTTTTAAGCCTAATCCTGAAAGTAGGCATGGTATCTGGTACTCAACCTGCTGACTTTTCCTACAAGTGCCTTAGCTTACTTATTATGAATAAAAGACAGAAATGCCACAAAAAAATCAATCAACATTTTATTTAGACAGGCAAACTATTTCCATATTTAGAACTTTACATTGTGCTGTTTCCAAAATTACAAATTAAAATAATTCTGTCAACTATGGGTGGTGAGGTTGCTTGAGGACCCGGATGCAGAGACAAGTGAAGCAGGGATGAGTTCTGAGAGGTTTAATTGCAGACCAAATAGCAGCAGAGGCAGAAATCCAGGAATCCAACTTAAAATATAAAACCAACCAAAATCATGGAGACATCAGGGGAAAAACGAGTCTGAGGAGCCGGGGAGAGACGAGCAGAGTAGACAATACAGCTACAAGAAGGAACCAGCACTGAGTGATTGCAGAGGTGGAGTATTTAAGGACAACCAAACAAAAGGATGGACTAACGAGCTGAATGGGGAGCAGGTGTGGGTGGAACTGGCAAGAGGGAATCCAAGGGGAAAGAAAACAATCACAAGGGGGCAACAGAGAGTAACTAAAGAATGCTTGAAGATCATGGAAAATAAAAACAAAACAACTGATAACAGAAAACTGAAAACTCAGAGTCACAACAAATAAGAAGAACCATAACAAATTCACTGTGAACATTACAAAAGAAAATTTCGTTAAAGCATTGATACTTTTTGCATTTTTACTGGTAGTATATCCCTTTCTGTTTCTCTGAGGGTTGTTTTTCTGAATCACTCTCTTTATGTGCAAGTTTCCGTTTTTTAATGAACATAAATGAAATAAGGCTTTTTAGATAGCTACATTTATGTTAAAAGTACTAATTAATTAATCTGCTCCCTGAAAACTGAATGCTAGCAAGCAGAGTTAGGAAATACCTCCCTGTATGTTGGTATCACTATACATAAATCTATGCAGAGAGAACAAGCATGACCTTGCAGAAAAAGGAAACAGACCAGATTTACTCAAAGACAGTCTTTAAGGTAGAAGTGCTCCTTGAAGTGTGAAACCAATTATTTCCAAAGGCTTTAATTACAAGCAGCACGCTGTGTTACAGCATCGTTAATTCACTCTTTTTTTTTTTCTCATTCCAAAGCGGGACGTGTCACCTTGTTTGTTAGCTCCTAATTCTCATTAACAAACACTGCAGTTCTAACACCAAACAGACAGAAATAGCTCCCTGCTGCTATATTTCTGCCCCAACACAAACATCAGAAGCTGACTGGAGATAAGAGCCAACTGGAATTATTTAATGTCTAGAGCTGTTATCGGTTTTTGCTCAATAGGAACCAAGTTTAGTCGAAGGGGACAGAGGGTAAATTCTTTATGCTGAAATCAAAAATAAGAAAAACTGGTCTAATTTTTAGTGCCACACTGTGCTGTAATGAGTAATGACTGTTTCCTTAGACCACCTACCTTAGCTTGAACTTCTTCAAATTTCCTCTGAAGTATATTTGTAGAACACTTTTCACTGCAATCACAGCTGAAGGCACCTCAGGGCTCAAAGACGAGGGTCTTGACCAGTTTTGCAGATTAAATTGAAGCCTCTCTGAACAGAGATTTTCTCGCCACAGTTTTTCAATTCGATTTTTATCCTTTAATCAAATAGGCCTCACCATACTGGATTGTAGTCATTTTATTGTAGTTCTGAATGAATGTTTAGGGGTTCCATCTTGCCGGATAGTGGAGTCTAAAATCGCTTTGCTGCTCCATCAGGATTTTTTTTTCCAGGATTCCCCCATGTTTCGCTCCATTTACCCTCCCTTCTCATTCTGAACTTCACTGCGCTGTCAAAAGACTTTCCCACCTGAGCCGCAAATCTCTCTAACTCAGTGGCAGCTGCTGCTCTATGAAACAGGGGAGGCTCAATGGTGTTATTTAAATCCGAACGTCACGTATTACATTAACACATGAAACACATCACAAATGAAAATAGCTGTTGGGAAGCCCTTAAAAATAATAAACTCCAAGTTCAGCACAGGATGATTGCTCTGACTGAATGATCACTTTTTCCTCTCGACTTAAGATTGAAACCTCCTCTCTGTCTGGGGACTTTCAGTCAAAAATCCTTCAGTATGTTTGCCATCAGCATCAAGCAGCCAGCTTCACGAACTTCCCCTGCTCCATAGATCCCCTCAGAGGTTTAGCCTCACTGGAAATGACGTATTTTTGCTTCTTATCCAATCAGGGCTCTACTTTTTTCGCTGCTTCCCTCAATAGACCTCAGCCTCAAACCTCAACAAGGATTTCTCATAGAGGCTGACCGGCAGCATCCTGCTGCCTGAGAGCGGAGGGGAGATCTGGTCCGGGACATGAAAATAAACAGCTGATTACATAATCGTGACATCAGGCGCATTTTAGAGCAAAGTTTATGCATTTTAATGAACACAGTTATGAAGTCTGACAAATAATTTTATGAAATTTACACGGGAGGTGTAGGCTCCCTAGTACACAATTAGAGATTGTCACTGCTGCAACTTCGGTATCCAGTGCCATGGATGCTGATAGATGCCCTCCTATCCCGGCAGTTATATGGCCATACCTTGGTAGGCTTGAAGTTCCATCTAATCCTTGATCATTTCTGTTAAATTATGTTGAAGTTGCGGTTGTAAAGTGACAAACTGTTAAAAAGTTGTAGTAATAGGAAGAAACTGTGAAGCACACCATAAACATACAAGATGATAGTTATTAAAAATCAGCAAATGTAGAGTTTTAACCATCATGTTAATCCTAAAACTACTGTATTATGAGAAGTCATTATGATGCTTATTAACTATAATCCCCTATGACAGAGGTCATGGATTAGTGGACCAGGATCCGGATCTGGACCCACCTGCTCGCTTTCCGGACCCAACCTGATTCAAAAAATTTATTAATTACTGCATGTTGTCCAAAGACGGTATCTAAACTTCACTTGCGCCACTTCTACTGTTAATACGGTAAAGCCCTGCAGAGTGTTCAGCACCAGGCTGCACGTGATACAGATTAGCCAATGAGTTGCTGTCAGTCTGAGTTGCTGCTGCTGCTACTTTTAGACAGAGCAGGCAAACCTGTGGTAAGCTGGGCGATGGGAAAGAAGGAGAAGATAAGGAGAAAAAGAAAGCAGAGAAAGTGTGCACTGCTGGAAGAACTGTGGTGAGCTAGTGACAGAAAAGTGCTCAAAGATGACCCTGCACATTTAGAGTATGTTTGGCTCAACCTACTGCTGAGAAGCAGGATTCTCCACCATGAACAGAATCAAAAATAAACATGGATCCAGGCTCAAAATGAGCTCCTTGATATGTGCTTGAGAATGGCTTTTTCTCCATTTAAACCCAGTTTTAAAAGCCTTGCAGGGCAGAATCAAGCCCACTGCTCTTGTCAAGTCATAAAAAAAGAAAGAAAAACAAAAGGTCAGGCCAGGTTTTTTATAAAAAAAAAAAAAAAAAGGAAATCAGAAAGTTGTCTATATACTTAACTAAAAGATTGTTGCTCTATACTTCAAAAAATATTTAGATTTTAAAATGGAGAAACTTTAAATTTCTTATATTTTTTATTTAAAAATTCAATGTATAACATGGATGCATAAACACCTCATTTTATTGCATTGTTAAATGCTGTTTAAAGTAACATATTTTAATAAAAAATTTCTCCGGACCTTAACTGGTTGATGATTTTCCCCCTATGTTAAAAAAAAAAATAAAAAATGTATGGTATATGTGGTAATTCTGTCCCATCATACAAACAGCTCTGTGACGAACAGATTTATTACGTCATGCTGGGAAACACAGGGCTTTCAGATTGGAGCCACTGACCCGTGTCCTTCTTCCACACTCCAGACGATCCCATTCTTCGTGTGAAAGTCATGTTTCATGGAAGCCACGCGTGCAAACTGTGGTGGATTTTGGTTTAGGTACGGATTGATCCGGCGGCCATATTCGGAAGATGACAGCACAGGCACAGGTCTGGAGCTCTCCTGGTAGGGAACAGAAAGCGATGCTTAGCAGTGGAAAGTCTTCCAAAATGTCCTTAAGTATGACCCAAACATGGAAAAGTTTTTATTCAGAGAGGATGCTTTTTAAAAAAAACACATCTTATCTTTAATTGTGATCTTAAAACAGAAGGAATGTCTACTTTAGGTGCTTTCAGTGGTATGCCGTCTTTTATTTTTCTCAGACCTGCTGTCGACTTAAATTATTAATGGGAGAGTCATGAAGATAAGATGAACAAGCATTTTCAGCAGAGCAAAATGAATTTCTTTAGTCTTAAGTAAGATGTGCAGAGCCAGTCTGTGGAATCGACAGGAATATGTAGTTTTTGCAAACTAGGGAGATTTGACAGAGAAAAAAAAGAACTGTGTCCCCTTGATGCAACATCTGCACTCAGTTCTCTCTCTGCACGGTTAATGCATGCAAAGAGGAATCTTTGATGCAATCTACCCAGTTCAAATGGAGTCTTGGGTGTTTTTCTTTTACTGTCCTCGTCTTCGACTCACCCCAGAGGATTTCAGCAGGATTTAGGCAGGGGCGCAGATAGGTTTTTGAAACTGTGGGGGACATTTACTATTACTGGCTATTACTCAGCTATGACAACCCATCAATCTTAATTGCCCATCATTGCAAGAAAATAACATGTATTGGTACCAAGTACTCACCAAACATGCCACATGACGTGTGAAAAAAAAAAGGTTTCATTCAAACATGGACTGACTTTAAGTGCAGGCTGTAAACACACAGAAACACGGATAGCAAAGCCTACATATATACAAAAACAAATGTGTAAATAAGTACTTTACATGGCTTTTCAATGAATGGCCTCAAATGAAGAAAGTTGTGTGTCTACTTTGTCAAGGACTCTGTAGAACTCCACTCTGTGGTACTCCACAGCAGATTCTGGCCTGTGTGCAGGTGCTGGCCCAGAATATCTCTTTGGGGGCCTATGTGTTCGAGGTAGAGCAATGGGCTCTAGAGACAGCTTCTCAGCCATATCCACTGCTTCCTTAAAGACGTGGGCTGGCTTTCTTTTGTCCTATAAACTCTCTTGGACAACTGAGACTGCAGAGACCATGCCCTCCAATGTCTGGGTGCTTTTTTGGAGCGATGTATTCAGCACTTCCAGTTCGCTCATTACATCTAAGGCCAGTGAGCCCCAGTAGCCCCAATTTCAGTAAAATCTCAGGCTTTCAAATGTTGTAAAATCACCCATAAGTTTTAGGCGTTTTAGTCCTTTATAATTAAAGTTATACATTCAAAAAACATAAGGAAGTTATTATCAACGTCTCACTCTGCTTTACAGCTTTGTTTTAACATTGCTTTAATGCATGTTATTGTGTACAGCTGGGGATGTTAAGGGCCACGTTAATTATAGATTAAATAATTTACTGTTCTGTAGTTTAAGCAATTGTCATATTTGTAACATCACTAGTCTTTCCTGTGACATGCACCTTTTATTTATTTATATATACACACACACATATATATATATATATATATATATATATATATATATATATATATATATATATATATATATATATATATATATATATATATATATATATATATATGAGAGAGAGAGATTCTTTCCTCCGAGTTACAGTGACATAGACAAACTTGAAGATACATGACATCCTCAAATTTCTATTCAATTAAAATTTCTGTATCTGTATAATGGGTCTGTTCTATATGTTGTCTTCTCAATTCAGAAGGCCCCATGCCTGTCTTTGCCTAGGGCCCCAAATTTCCTAAATCCGCCCCTGTGTAGTGGAATTTGTCTAGTTTTGAAGTTCGTTTTTCTCATGATTCAACCTGTAACAACCTAAACCATTTGGCTTGGCATAAATACGGATTCAAGTAGCCTACTGTAGCCTACACATTTCTGAAAGACCCCCAACAACTCCAGAAAAAGTCGGAACAGTCGATTTAATTATAAATAAATAAATGCCAGTCGATTCCCCCTGCCTCCCGCCTTATGACATTGGCACCTCTCTTCACGCTATTCTCACTGACCGTCTCCACTCTTTTTTCCACGGCGACATCGAACAGACAACCAAAAAAATGCAAGGTGATATGATACCGCAATGAACAGTTTACTTACAGTTGGTGCTTTTCGAAAAAAGGATGCAATTGTTTTCTGTTTTTTATGTTTGGCTGGCCTCATGTTGATGTCCGGACTCCGGAATTGGGAACTGTCCTGTCACTACTGTCTGTCTGAGTAACCATGGAAACCAGGCTCGAGACGTAAATGCCAGAGACAGGATAACTTTTAGATTAGAATCTCTACGACGCAGGCAGCCTGCAGTTAAACAAAACGATTGCCCGTCTATGATCTGACTGTTTTATGTTGTTGTTGCAAAGCAGTAAATTAGAAAAAGCTTTTTGATTTTCTGTGAGTTTCGCCGTATGTTTTTTTTTTTTTTTTTTTTTATAAAAGTGGGGGGGACGGATTGAGGGTCATTCGAATCTGTGTACGTCAGAACACCCCTGACGTACACGCTATCTGCGCCCTTGGATTTAGGTCAGGGGAACTGGAATGGCCGAGGAAAAAGGTTTATTTCCTCTGTTAAACCACTTCTGTGCCGATTTGTCCATATGCTTTGACAGATTAGGCTGTTCAAAGACCAAATAAGGAACCATTTTCAGACAACCCACACAATACATAAGAGTTGACTATATTTAGAACTGAAAAATTGGTAAAAGAATATCCTGTTCTCTATGTTTTCTAAGGACTTGATCAGTTTTAAAAGCTATGTACAGACAATTTATCAATATTTTGAAGACATACCATTAAACACAGTAGATATGTTAATCCTTTATGCATATATATTTAAAATCTTTCAGGGTTAATACTCAGTCTGCAAGATGTTCATCAGAGGGACACCCTTACTGAAGGAAACTCTCTTTTTGCCATTGGCGCTCCTTACCTAAATGCTTTGTGTCCAGGACATGTGGGGTCTGCAGAGATGTTAGCTGCCTTTTTAATGAACCTAAAGCTGTGCAGGTCCTGGATAGAGGAAAGATTAATCCTGATGATTCTTCCTCCAGACCAGATTAAGTCCAGTTCGGACCTGTCCGTGTTTTGTGGCTGAGCAGTGATGGATGTGCATAGAACAGACTGAACAGTGCAGAAGATGACTGGCTGTGACTGAAGCCTACTGTACTTCTTAAGTTGTTACAGAAAGTAACATCTGCTCGGTCTTTAAAAGACAGGTGAGGACTATTGCTAAAGAAATAAGGGCAAACGTGAAAGAACCTAAATTAGCCTTTAGAAATATTTCTGTGGGAGCTTAAGGGGTCCTTTGCCACCGTTTCATTTGAACTCTTTAAAGGAAAAGTCCGATCACATTCAGAATACAAACTTCTGAAAGTACTTTAAGTAAGAAATTATTACATACTGTCCAATAAATGATGTGTTTAATTAAGAGTAATTTCATTTGAATGTGCTTTACTGGAGGCATCCATGTTTGTCAAAGAACACTACTGCCACCTACTGGTTTGTGACATCACGTTATCGGCTGTTGAGCAAGTCCCAGTGCTTTATCTGGTGTTTACCACAACGCGCTATTATCCATGATGGTGACGACCAGAGCACTATGTGAAGCAGGGAGTAACAGATAATGACGTGTTTTTTTCTCTGGCCAGAAGTTTGATGGCAAATCCTCCCTCTTCAAGATTCCAATCAGAAAGGTGAAATAACTAATTGTTCTTCACTTTTACCTGATGTATTACAGCATCATTTATAGAAGGTTTTTATAAAGCATTTTAAATGTCATGATAATCACAATTAATGAATGTTAATGCTAATGAAGGCCTTAATTTAAAAAATATATAATTTAATTACTTTTAATGATTTTTAATGACCCTCAAAAACCCTGTATTAGTTTAGGTATAAAAAATGATCCATTGATTATTCTTTGCCAACCGGACTTTTCCTTTAAATATGTTTCTGATTTTACATCTGTTTTAGTTTAGGTGAAGAGCTCTATCTTTATCTTTTATTTTCATTTTGTATACACAGATTGTATGCAAAACTAAATTTAATTTTGTGCAGCTCTCATGACATTTCCTTATTATTAAAGTGCAGCAGTGGTGTAAAAACTTGATCACAGCACAGAATAATACCAGGGTTACCTCGGTAAAATCTTATTCTACTACAACAGAGGGTTTGAGCTTTATGGATCTGTTTGGATTCATAAATGAAGATTCTGTACCTTTCATTTGATCCTTTCTTTGCAAACAAAGCTAGTTGCATGCATGTAGAGGTGTTAAGAACATAAAAAATGTGTTGGAGCAAAACCATTGCTGCTAAAATAAAGCCCAGAAGTAAAGCAGGCAGGAAATGGGTATTTTTGCCAATAAAATATTTTTCAAGATTAGTCTTTTTAGTGTTTATGGAAAAGGCTTATTTATCTTTTCCATCATAGGATGAAACCATTTAAATTATTTCGCATAAATGCAAACTCCATGTACCACAACTTTCTAAATGAGGTTTTTATAACATTATCCTGTTTTAATAATAAACTTCAATTTTTTTAAAGCAGCAATGGAAGTTTTGCGCCAATTATTAGCTTAATTTGTGTTATACGGACTGATTTAGGTCAATATTCAGCACCTGGTGTGTATTGATGCTCCCTGCAGGCTGCCCTTCACACAAACTCGTATATGTAATTTGAAAGAGTAAGATCCATCAGGGAACGTGTGATGTGATCCAGAGCACTACTTTATAGCAGCCTGAGTTCCTCTTAAACATAAGAATTAACTAAGCTAAAAGCTGTTATTAGGTTACAAAACAGAAATGACACTTACCTGATCAGACACATATTTTGTTATCTAATGTAGAATTTTATTTACCCAGGTTTCTGGTCTCTGAAAGCAACCTGGGACACTGCAATTGTTCGAAGCTCCTTTGGAATCAGATTGAGAAGTCATGAAGTTCCTAGTAAAGATGAGGCCACATTCCCTCCTCAAAGGATGTGCTCTCTTCATCCTAAGACACAGGTGTCAAAGTGGTTCCAGAAAGGGCCGTGTGGCTGCAGGTTTTCTTTCCAACCAAGCAATGGCACATCAGACTCCATTCATCTCATCAAGTCATCATGTTTAGACTGGACTTACTTGATGAGATGAATGGAGTCTGGTGTGCTATTGCTTGGTCAGAAAGAAAACCTGCAGCCACACGCCCCTTTCTGAAACCACTTTGACACCCCTGTCCTAAGACATGGGAGCTGGCTCAGACCTCGTCTGCCTGGCTGTGTGTTTCCTGGACGGGGCCGCCTTTTACAGTTACTTTTTGTATCTCTGCTTCTGTCTCCTTGAACCCCAGTCGGCCTCAGCATCTGGCCGCTCTCACTGAGCCTGGTTCTGCTGAAGGTTTCTTCCTGTTAAAAGGGAGTTTTTCCTCTCCACTGTCGCTACAAGCATGCTTAGTGTGAGGGATTGCTTTCAATTCAATGAGTCGATGAAATCAGCTGGTTTTACTTAGATAAAAAACTTTGAATCAATTTGATTGTATGATATGGTTAAACTCTAAAGTGCCTTGAGATGACATGTTGTGAATTGGCGCTATAGAAATAAACTGAATTGAATTTAAATGAAAGGTGCCTCAGCTTTGGTCGCATTTGTTGCACACAACATGCAACACCCATAGAGTATCCATTGCATGCACAGGGAGAACATGCAAAATCCAGAAAGAGAGACACCAAGTTAGGATTCAAACCCAGGACCTTCTTGCAGAAAGGGAACAGTGCTACCAACTTCACCATCATCCAGCCTCTAACTAACTCTGTCAACTTCTTGTCTGGGTTTACAGTTTTATTAGCTTCAGAAAAAAAGGTCCAAATCATAACCCAATCCCATTATTCTATGAACAGACAAGGGAATAGTTTATTTGACATTCATATTCAAATGTAACCCTTGGAAAAGCTACGTCCTAATTCACCAGGAACTGTCAGCAACCCTGACAGCCAACCACTCATTTCGCTGTAATTACAAGCTCAGCAGTGTGTGTTTGCCTCCGCTTTGTTCATCACTCTTTCTGCTTTCTGCGACCCAGAAACTTGCTGTGAGCTACTTTCCATGACATGAATAATGACTCCAAGGAATTGAAAAAAAGCTTTAGAAAGGAAACATTAAACAAACGTCATAAAACTTAGAAATATATGTCAGTCGCAGAGTCCTAAAAATAATAACACCGATACGAACATAGAAAACATAATAAACCCACGCTAAGGTTTAATAATTGAGTTGAAATGAGACAATCTTGCCATCATTAGGTTCCCTCTTTAGGGCAGCACATGTATCTCTGGAATACCTCTATGTTCTTGTTTAGTATCTATTTTTAACTAAAAAGTTGTAAGTTACTCCAAGCCTGTAGCTCAGACCAGCACCACTCCACCACCATGTTTTAGAGGTAATCCCATGCAGGATGTTTGGTTTCTTATCAAACATTAATCGTTTCATTACAGCCAAAGAAAGAAAAAAAGTTTGGTTTTATCTCTGTAAACATAGTTTCATGACATCTTGTGTTTCGTTCCAGTAAGTTTATTCCATTTATTTATTGTCAAATTAAAGTGAAACTGAAGAGGCGTATCTCTCGGGGTTCGCTCCCAGGCAGACTAACAACAATGATTTTATCTGTTTCTCGTTGTGCTGTCATGACCTTTAGCATTGAAGCTCACTGGGGGCTGCAGACTCTGAGCTTCAGCTCCGGTTTGTTTGCTTTTCTCATTCTCCAAGCTTTGTGAAGTGTTGTGTTTGTTTTTTAATGAACTTGCATTGATGTTGACTCCTGGGAAACTTGTCAACAGATTATTTCCACTTGCACATTTTTTTTTGGTTTTGTTTTTTCTTCTCTAATTTTATTATGTACAACTGATCTTGCAGAGAAATCTGTTTAAGAGCCTCTTAGACGTGTTTGGCACTTTAACCTCTACAGAGATGCTTGATAATTACTTGATAAACGTCTGATTTTTTAGTCTTTAACTTTGATACTATTCCAGTGGAACATGTTGAGAAAAATTCTTTTTAAATCAGTTTTGTTCCAGATTTCATCATGAAAGCAATGACAGTGTGTATAAATGAAAAACCTGCTAAAGGCCACTTGATTTAAATGATGTCCAATAGGGACAGCTTTGAAATAAGAAGAGGAAATAGATCTTTTTATCCCACATGACTATTTATTACATTAAAAAGTGACAGAGGGATCAAGATTCCCACTAAGATCATCTGCACATGAATTCTCAAAGCGCAGCAAACCATCTGCATAGTATATTCATTCTAAACACAACTCAACGATGCCGACGGTTAAACATTACTGATCTTAATCCAACTGGAGACGTTTGTAGAAAACTGTTAGATAGAAGTAAAGTAGAAGTTATGTTTAGTTCTAAATATATAAACAGTTTAGTCAAAAACACTACTGTTGTGTGTGAGCAAGCCAAATGCTAATTTCTGCCATTGTCGTGTATGGTGAATGTAGATTTTGTGGATAATCTACCTAAGTTTATTTGAGATAATGTTTTTTTGGTTATTTAGTTTTTTTCATTTGTTTCTGGTTAATTATGATTAATGTGGGTGAATTAAGTTTATAAATAGGCTGTCAATGGTAGGACCAGCATGCATCTGGGTGGGCGTATGTTTTTTTTTTTTTTTTACTGGCGCAAGAGAAGTATGGAGGAAATGTTTTTCCTTTTTTATTTGCTTGGCTGAGAAGAAATAAACTAAGAAAACTGAAGGAGTTTACCTGAAAATTTTTTTCTTTTGCCTGCATAAATCACTTCTCCGTGGTGCATCTGTGGCCTTTGTGAACTTTTTTTTGGTGTCATCAAAGCTGGGCCACAACAATAGACAATGAGGTTTTTCTATTCTATTCTATTTTATTCTAGATCACAAAACAAGCAACATAGAAAATTGTAACCATGATAATTGTTTGTCTTGCAGCAGAAAGGTTCTGTGTTCTGTGTTTTTCTGAATGGAGTTTGCATGTTCTCCCTGTGGTACCCCAGTTTCCTCTGACAGTCATGAGTTTTAGGCTCATTAGCATCTCTAAATTATCCTTAGGTCTGAGTGTGTGCATGGTTTTGTGTCTCTGTGTTGCCCTGCCCTGTCTCTGTGGTGACCTGTCCAAGGTGTATGCCACCTTTTGCCCATACACTGCTAGACATAGACCGGCCCCACCGCAAACCTGACGGAATAAGCAGGAGAAGATGGATGGATGGATGGATGGATGGATGGATGGATGGATGGATGGATGGATGGATGGATGGATGGATGGATGGATGGATGGATGGATGGATGGATGGATGGATGGATGGATGGATGGAGTGTTTTAGGAAGGCTGGAGATAAATGGATATTATTATTTGCATTACAGAGTCCACACTTCCATCCAAATCGAAAAATTTTTCGAATGAAAATATTTTTTAAGTTTTAGGTTGGTCTGGTCAGAGTTGACAAATTAATCTGACAGAGGATCTTTGGCCTTGCCTGCAGATGGCTGTGGACGAGAGATTTTCTTTCAATCTGATAGATTTGGAGAATTTGTGAGACAAAGAAGACAAAAAAAAAAAAATTACCGGTAAGGGGGTTAGATGCAAAAAAAATTAATAAAAAATACATTAACAATACAAAAAAGTCTTTAAGTGGAACTACACTGGAAAAAATCTAGATCAGTCATTTTTACCGTAAAATAATTGCATTTATTCTTGAATTGAAAAGGTAAAAGAGACATTTTACCAATGGAACAAGACAATTTCTATCTTATTTTAGGAGTAAAAATACTCATTCCGTAAATCGTTTCATTAGATTACTCAAATTAAGGGTAAATGCACTTAATTTGAGAAATTTTGACTTGTTTGTAGATCATTTTTCCAGTGTAACTGAAAAAAACAGGTATGTTTGCTTTACAGTTGAATTTAACTGAATAAGTTTCAAATTGAATGTGTGGGAACCAGAGATGGCAAAAGTACTCACTTTCCGTACTTGAGTAAAAGTACAGATACTTGTGTTAAAAAATACTCTGGTAAAAGTGGAAGTACTGATTAAACTTCTTTACTCAAGTAAAAGTAACAAAGTACAGGCTTGTAAATTTACTTAAAGTATAAAAGTAAAAGTAGAAACCACTTTTTTCATGCCGTTGCCTACATTTTAAATGGATGTCTGCCAATAGGACTAGATCTCCGTTGTGTTCATTTTCAATCATCTCGTCGTCCATACTACTATGCTAACAGCACCGCCACCAAGCTGCAATGATTTGCCGCCAATGAATACCGCCGAATCTGTCGATTCATCTTGTAGTGGTGCGTCAAATGCAACGTAGATTCCCATCCAATTAGATTGAATTTGGTATTGATGACGTGAAAAATAATAACGGTAACTCCATTGAAATGATTCAAAACTAAAGTAACGAGACAATTTTTTAAAATGTAAGGAGTAGAAAGTACAGATATTTGTGTAAAAATGTAAGGAGTAGAAGTAAAAAGTCGCCATAAAAATAAGTAGTAAAGTAAAGTAAAAATATCAGAAAAATCTACTTGAGTACAGTAACGAAGTATTTGTACTTCGTTACTTCCCATCTCTGGTGGGAACTCCTAAAATGAATTTTCATAGTCCGATTATTGCATCACAACTCCCTCCACCCCCTGTCCTGTTCTTGCTCAGTCTGTTGTTTTTGAAACTTATCTAAACCATTTCTTCAGAGCACAGTTAACAGATATTACCACCATCTACCTTTGTTTCTAAGCAATCCTAAAGGTCCATCAACCTGCAACTGAACCTCAGAGTAAAATGACAGTGCAGTAATAACTTAGGGAAGTGACAGAGTTTCTACCTCCTGGTTTATATTGAGTCCCCTTCCTTTCTCGTGTTGTCTGTCATCGCGTCGCAGCTTCATATCAAAATCCTCGACTTGGTGGAAGACTCGGTCGTATGTGGACACGACGGGAACCTGAAGAAGTATTTGATCATTAACTTTTCCACATATTTTATCATTCAAATGCTTTACACAAGGGATCACAGCAACAGCCCTTCAGAGAACATCATCAGCTCACCTAGTTTTAAGGCTCATGATGATCGCATGTGCTCTAAAAGGGCTGAAGTTGCTCTATTAGTCTAATTAGGAGACTTCTTGTTCAAAAAGACTGTCAAGATTGCCTCGAATCATTGTCTTTATTTGTGGGCAATGGTTGTCATAGAAGCAAAAACAAAAAAAAGGATAATTTGCATGAATGGCAACACATGTAAAAGATCTGTTGCTAAAAAACGTGCACCTGAAGGAGCAGCTTCCGGATCGTCAGGAATGGAGTCTCCATGAAGCTTTAGGATCCTCTTTTTATAAGGAAAGCTCCCCACCAGCGCAGAGCTTGCTCTCAGCACCATAGGGTGAGTGTCCATCTACTTCCAAGCCAAGCAAGGCAAATGTTTTTTAAGACATCTCAGAAAAGAAAAGATGGCCTAAGCTTGTGACAGCAGTGAAAATATCTGATCTGACTTATCTGATGAGTCGCTGCCATGGCTAAAGTGTGGGATGGAAATGTTGCAAAACAGGCAGTTTTCTTCTAATCAATGTTCTCTGCACCATGATGGAGCACCGGGGCCACAAGGCAAAAACAGAAAACAAAGCAGCACCGGGATCATATTACTGAAAATGTCTGAACCACGGCGAGGAAAATCACTGGATTTTAACCACACTGAGGACATTTAGTTCCTCCAAAAAAAGCAGACAGATAAGCAAATTTCAAGCACTAACTGGAAATATTTGGCATCTAAGCAGGCAGGCATGGAGTAAAAGGCAGAATTGAAGAAAGAAGAGGCATCAGTGCTGTAAGTATTGACTCTGTATATGAACGTAAGTGAAAAACACTTTTTATAATCCACCCATCTTTGTGGGGTAGAAACAATAAGAGGACAAGAATATATATTGGTTTTAAAATCAAATAATTTCCTCAAAATTCAAGGATATACAACCTGTCAGTCTGTAAAATCCTAATGTGATGTTTGAACTCACTTTACTGCATCAGAAATGGCCAATATTAAGATTTTATTAACTTTCAGAATGCTTTTTGAAACACATTTGGCTTATTTATACTGCCAGTATAGATCCAACAATCCTAGATCTGAGGTGTTTACTTTATACCTGTTGCCTCTTTATTGCTCTTCCTGGCAGCTGAGCACTTTTCAAAAGTCAGAGTCTCACTGTGCCTACAGAAATTTCTGAGCATGCCCTGCAAAAGTGGCAACTTGATCCTTCAATTATACCCTGGAAGGTGAATCTGTGTATTAAAACACAAAAACAGAGCAGACAGCTGATTGAAACGGATGGCTCGTCTCCAGGCTGGTGCAGAACAAAGTATCAGAGAGATCCATCATCCTTATATTAGTATACGGTAGCAGGTGGCTAAAATGTTTGTTGGTATGTTCATAGGAACAAGGTTAATTAATGCATCCATATCTTTAACCCTTTATAGGACAAGTTAGCGTTTTTGATCACTTGAATATCCCTTACAAATGGAGTCCCCCCCCCCCCCCCCCCCCCCCCCTCCCGCCCCATGTCCCCCAGTGAGGTCTAGAAGCACAAGATCTATATCCAGCCATTCAGCAAAGATCTTGTTGTTTTGGCATTTGACCAAATTAGATGAGCCTTTGAATGATATATTAACTACTGTAAATTCAGTTGGGGGAAAAAAATTGACGAGTCAAGAAAAAAAAGGTAAAACGCTAATTAAAAAATTTAAAAAGTAAAGTTAAAAATGTATTAAAAAATGTAAGTGCCAGTATAAATTTCCTATAGAAGCACTTTTGTTATTTTTCCCAATATATTCTGGCAAGTTGGTGTTTCTTGTTATTACATTGACATAAATTTTTGCCATCAAAATATCCACATTTTTTTTTATGTTACGAAGGTAATAAGGTCTTGTCCTGGATTCCAATATGTATTTTACCGTGTGCCCTATATACGGTATTTTTTCTGCCTCTGTGATTCATACATCAGAGTAAAGCCTAATAAGCAATAAAGTCTTCCTGAAAAGGTGTTGGCATGAAGAAAAATAAAATGATTATAGGTGAGAAAAAAATGCAAAAAAGTAATTATCAATAAAGTGTTAAAGCATTTACCGGTAGGTAATATTATGGTTTTAACCATGCAAGCTGGCTTTTGACTGATGTTAAATGTGTAGAAGTTGTTAAAAACCATTAATTCAACAATAAAACAACATTAAACACCAAACAGTTGAAGCTGTGTGGTTTAAGTGTTGAAATATAAACTATTTTTGAGTTGTATGTCTGATAAATATTTTTACAAACATGCCTTTTAAAGTTGTAGGGAAATCATATTTAAATGTCGAATCATTCTGGCTTAAATATGTATATAAATGTACTCTTTATCAGGAGATATTGTCCTAAAATGTAAAAAATGTCTATAAAAAAAAAAATCCTGTCTTAAAATCTGTGTTTTTTTGTTGTTGTTGTTGTTATCTTCTGCAGGCCAGTTAGTTATATGTCAGCTTGTACACCTAAATTCGGCCAATCATATATAAACGGCCGTCTGTCAATCAAATTTTTTCAGTCATAGCATCTTGATTCATATGTCGCAACTAATATACGTTTACATGCAACATCTGACGTATAACTAACTGGCCTGCATAAGATAATGAAACAAAAAAAAAGATTTCAAGACAGGATTTTTTTTTTTATATATAGACATTTTCTCAATTTTGGAACAATATAGTCTGATAAAGAATACATTTATATACATGTTTAAGCCAGAATGATTTCTCTACGACTTTATTATTTCTGTGTTGAAATGTTTAAAAGAAGAACTTAAGATATTTTGAAACTTTCTCTATTTGTAAAATTTTGCTCAAAATCATTATTGATTTAATGTTGGCAAAGTCACCTATGTTGAGAAACATAACAGAATACCTTTGCTATTCCAATTGATTAGATTCACAGAATGTAAATAAAATTCAACCTTTATCCAAAGCGAGCAACTGATCAAAATGCCAGCTGGGTTTCTAGATAACACCTGAAGCATTTAAACTATTATTTTTATTTGATCGTTTAAAGGGATGCTACAGTAAAGAGACTCGGGGGTAAGATTAGTTTAGGCCTTAGCATAAATATAAAGTTACCTTTGACCTGGTGTTGAAGTAGGACATTTCTTTGGGCTCATTCCGTCGCGGTGGGATGTAGCTAAACGCTGAGAGGTTAGCCAACGGTTTGGTTTGGACATCTGAGAATAAATCCATCCGAACCGAACCGAACCACCCCAACACATTAACCCTCAGTAGCTGCCTCGCTAATGTAAATAGGTTATAAGAGAGAGAAAGAGGGAGAATTTAGCTGGGGAAGCTAGCGTCTGTGGTTGCTAGGAAACGGACTTCCAATCTACGTCGTATCGGTGCTGCTTTCAGGGGCTCGTTTTTTTAATTGGAAATTTGGGCTCTCTGGCATAGTTTGCTATAACCTTGAGGAAATTATTTCAATAACCCTTGGAGGCGGTTTTAGGCGAAATTTAGGGCAATTTTCTATGGGGGTACAGGGAAAAAAAAGGAAAATAATAAAATAGAATGTGTTATAAATCAGGGCTGCTTAGTGGTGCCATGAGTAGCATTGCTGCCTTGCAGCAAGAAGGATCTGGGTTCGATTCCCAGCCTGGATTTTTTTTTTTTTGCATGGAGCTTGCATTGTTTCCCTGAGTATTCGTGGGTTCTCTCCAGGTACACTGGCTTCCTCCCACATTCCAAAAACACAACTGTTGGATTAATTGACCTTATAAAGTCTCCTTAGGTGTGTCAGTGTGTGTCAACTCTGTGTTGCCTTGCGATGAACTGGTGACCTGTCCAGGGTGTACCCCGCCTCTCGCCCGTAGACAGCTGGAGATAGGCACCCCTCGTGACCCCGCTTGGGGTGAGCGTAACGGAAAATGGATGGATGGATATTATAAATCAACAGAGTCATAGTTGGGGACACCTGTTCTAACAGATGAAAATTGATGTTGTATCTTAATAGGCTGAAGCTCTTTAAGTAAATTGTAAAGCTGAATAATTAGTCCAGTTCCACACATGCCAAAACTGGGTATCTAACCAGGCTCTAGCCAAAAAATCTTCCTGATCTTGTTTTGAGACCAAAACTCTAAGCAAGAGCAGATTCTGTTAGATCAGTGATTTTCTTTTGAGAAGATTGTACTCAAACAAGCACAATATTCGGCCAATGCACTGAAAAAATTCCACTTTGTAAGACTCATGAAAATCATGATATACATTCTCAAAACAAGAAGTATCTCATTCTCAAAAGAAGATCAAAAAGACTGGCAGTGTTTTCCTTTCTGTCAGTGCAGACCGTCATTACAAATTATTCTAGTATTACATGGCAACAACTGATCTAAATATACAAAAATGTCTTAATATGACTGTATTTGCCCTTAAACTAAGCAGGTAAATGATCTGCTAAAATATTTATTTTCATTTACTTTAGTATTGTATTAGTAGATTGTCAAATCAACAAAAGTACACCTTTTTCAAGAAAAACATTACTTTTTGTAGCATATGCTTTCAGTGAAGGAGCCATAACAGGACCAGTTCTACAGGGGCTCCTGTTGGCCCCGTCTAGATCCCTCGTAAATCGATCCCTCACTATAACACGGTTCAACTTTCACTGCCTCTCTGGTTCATATATTTGCATTGTGTTCTGCATTCTGATTGGCCAGACAGTCTCCACACTTCTTCTCTACATGTATACCAATGATTTTAGGTTTGTTTTTTTTTTATATATATACCGGTTCAAGTAAATGTATGTAAAACAACTTGTCAAATTTAAGTTTGAAATTTTTTTCCAAAAACTATAATGTTGATTAAATGCTCATCCACGAGTGCCTTTGAGGCACTCGTGGATGAGCCCAAAAGACAGAGGAAGATACTAACTATTGCAGAAAAAGTTAAACTTCTGGACATGCTAACGGTGGGTAAATGCAATACTGCTGTAGGTCCCTATTATTGAATTAATGAATCTTTCGTTCATTCCATAAAGAAGGAGAAAAAAACATAATAAGGAAGAAAAGGGGTTGCAATTGTCTGCAACAAGACCATAGTAAGGATGGACTCTTTATTAACTTTGTGGATTAATAACTGCAGAAAAAGAACATTACGCTGGATATGAACATTATCTGCACAAAAGCAAGAACATTGTATCAAACTGAGAGTGCCGACATTCATGACAGGGAAGAGGAGGAGGATGCAGATAACAGGCCATCAGCGGGTGCTGTTCACACAGTACCAAGTGCATTTAATGTTAACAAGGGCTGAATTGAAAAATGTAAATAAAACCCTTTGAACTTAAAAATGTTTCTCTGCACGGAAAGACGCCTCTGCAAATACCGCTGGAGAAGAAGCGTACATTTAAAGCGATCATTGAGGAAGAGGGATATTAGCCTGAACAACCCTTAGCAAAAAGTAGTTTATTCAAGTGCACTCATTTTATACTAATTTTTAGTAATTCTAAACTATATTTCATATACTTAACAATAGTACAGTCAAGGGTACTTCACTATACTATTGTTTACTTTATTGTTAACTAAAGTTAACTTAAAAATGTCCCAATTTAGTTCAAAGAAGTATTATTTTAGTACTACTTCAAGTACACTAAAAGTACATTGTTTGGTATACTTTCTAAACTTATACTTATACTTAAGTATTCTTAATAGAATTTACTTCAAGTACACTACTTTTTGCTAAGGGAAGTTTTTTATAATAATTGTAAGAAAAAAAAAACGGTTACTGCTTCAGGATTTTGTCTATCACGGGTTTTGCAAATTAACCCTGACGAAAAAACGAATGTTCACTGCATTCAATGGTCTAGAACCGCTCATAATAAACCTCCACCCTCTAACCCTGACCCAGGCAGCCAGTTTTTAGAATACACTTTAACCTCAGTATAAATACAGCTGTTCTGTCTTATCTAACTGTCTCTTCTAGTCAGCCAGACCACAAGACAATCAAGTAAAAACCTAAAGATGGCACTTCTAAGCGGGATTAGTCTCTGTCTGACTTTCTCCCTCAAAGGGCCTTCAGATCTCAGTCACAGGATTTACTGTCACTGACAGCAATGAGACTAAACACTCTTTTGCTTTAAGGTCGCTGGATCTATGGCTCAATTATAGAGGCAAGGATTTAAAATATCTTTCCTAGCTGTTCATATAAATATTAGTACAATTCACTGACAATAAAGTAGCTGGTGCAGCAACAAAGTTAATCTGAGCAAACTGAGTAGAAAGGAAAGAAAAGAAACAAAAACAAATTAGTGCAAAATTTTGATAAGAATTGTATGACAGGTCCATCCGTCTTCTATACCCACTCTAAACCATACCGTACCACTTGATTTATAAAGCTCTTAAAAACAGCCTATGTCTGAAATAGAGTGCTCCACACAGCTACAGACTGCAAGAAAAAAAAAACAGTTTGACAGAAAAACAACAACAATATAATGTATAAAAACCTTTAAAAGAACCAATAAAACCAATTTAAAACAAACAAGGTCAAAAGCTAAGGCTCGCTACTCGCTACAGTGAAGCAATGTCATTCAAAAACCTTTAAAAAAAAAGAAGACGACCTCTGAAATGCATGGGGAGCCAATGGAGTGGAGCCAGAACACGGGTAATATGCTCTGTTTCTGTAGTATCTGTTAAAAGATACACAGCAGTGATTTGAACCAGCAACAAATAACAGAGCATGACTCATAAAGTCCTTTATCCAGGCAGCAATAAAAGCATGAATATCTGTTTCAAAGAAGGGTCTTGACAGAAAGGATTTAAGTTTTGCTTGCCGACTTAAGCCGGGCCTACACTGTGCAATGTTTTCAATCGTTGCTACAGCTCAAAGTGTACGACCAAACCACAGGGTTTAAAAGTTCACAGCTCACGATGCATGTTTTCACACAGATGCTCTAATGTGATCTTTTGGCGGCCGACTGAATCTCAAACATATTTGACTGTCTCCTGACCTTACGAGGTGGTCGTGAGAGGCTGAACGCCCCGTCATTCCCCCCTGTATACTACACGACACACGATGAGGCTGAAAGTCGGCCAAATCGAAAAATTCTCGCAAAACTGGAGAATTGTACAGCGTTTGCCCAGATTTAAGTAATCCTTAAGACATGATTTAACGACTGTTCTAATCTGACCCCTCAAATTTAAAATCATGTTCAAATTAAACCCCAAATGCGCTACAGCTGTTTTCAAATATGCAGTCAAGGTTCTCAAATTCACAATACTATGGCGAAAGGAGTGACTTGGTCAAAAAACTAATACTTCAGCTTTCTAATGGTTGAAATTTAGAAAAAGTTAGGAGAATGTGGCAAGGTATGCAATAGAAGACATGGGCATGATTCAATCCCTAGATTCCCATCTGAAAGACAAGCATGCTGATCAGGCAGCCAAAGGAAAATCCTCCTGGGCAAGTATCCAGGGTGTCTGATCACTGGGAGGCATAGTGGCAGGACCACACTGTCATACAAGCCTTATGGTCTTCTAAACAGTCTACTAGGGCCCTCAACGGGAAACCGTACCAATGCTTAAGGGGCGGAAAGATCTGAAATTCATTAGCCTACAAATGGAAAGGAATTCAATATTTGCCTGAAAAAGAGCCTAGAGACAATTAATACAATGAAAAGATCCATGTTTGGGGTTTGAGTCAGTCCATGTCTTCCACTGTGACTGCCTCAACCACGGATATGGCGCTGTGCCGCAAAGCAAGAGGGCTCCACAGCACTATCTGCCAGAGTCGGGGTACAAAGGTGGCCCAGTTTCCCTCAGTTTTAAAATGTTTTGCTTTAAAAAAAAAATCAATACAAGGAACTAAAATATCGATATCATATCAGGCAGCTAAAAATCACAATATATTGCCAAAAATTTTTCCACACCCCTATTCAAGAATATAATTTTCATTCAGAAAAAATTGTAATTGACAGAAAACAATCTCTAAATCTTCTTAAAACAAGGGTAGAAATACAGTAGGTCTATAATTAGCCAACACAGACTGATCTAGACCAGGTTAAACTGCAGTTAATAATAATGAGAATGCAATGTATGACACTAGAAATTAATTCTTTAAAATGGATGTCTTCAGCAGTGTCACAGTCTTGGTTTTCCATTTGTTGTCCTCTGCTGCCCTCTTGTGTCCTCTTTCCCTAGCTCTGTTTTCTGCTCTGCCCTCACCTGTTTTCAATCCCCTCGTTAGCCCTCTATTTGTCTCTGTCCCCTTTAAAAGCCTTCCTCTTCAGTTCCTGTTTGCTGGATCCTCATCTAACGTCTGTCTGCCTACCTCGTCTCTCTCCCTGGTTCCTAGAGTTTGGTTTTCCCCTGATGTCTCCTTGGTACTGGTTCGTTTGTTATTTTTGTTGGATTTTTGATTCCTGCCTCAGTTCCTGTGAACCTCATTAAACCCACCTAAAATTCACCTCTGCCTGCCTGCCTCTGCATTTGGGTCCTCCAAACCAACTCCAAATCCTGACAAGCAGGGGGTCCACGACCCCTAGGGGTTCTTCAGAGATACTGCATGGGGGTCGCAAAAGTTTTGGTTGATTAGACTTTTTTTATATTCCCCCCTGCAATTTTTTCCACTAATTGAAATGTCTTTAAATACACTCTAGCATGAATTCAACACACTGTAGTAAAGAGATAAACGGAGGCAGAAGATTCAATTCAATTCAGTTTATTTATATAGCGCCAAATTCACAACACATGTCATCTCAAGGCACTTTACAGTTCAACCAGATCATACAGTCAAATTAATACAAAGTTTTCTATCTAAGGAAAACCAGTTGATTGCATTGACTCATTGACTCAAATACAATCCCCCACACTAAGCATGCTTGTAGCGACAGTGGAGAGGAAAAACTCCCTTTTAACAGGAAGAAACCTCCAGCAGAACCAGGCTCAGTGTGAGCGGCCATCTGCCGAGGCCGACTGGGGTTCAAGGAGACAGAAGCAGAGATACAAAAAGCAGCTGTAAAAGGCGGCCCCGTCCAGGAAACACACAGCCAGGCAGACGAGCTCCAAGGCAGCTCCCATGCCAGAGGACGAAGAGAGCACATCCACTCAGTCACGGTCAGAGAAACAGGACCACACTGGAAAACAGGCCGATCTCCAACATCTATAAACAAGGGTGTTGATAGAAGCAGCACAGCTGATGTTTCTTTCCAGGATGACGTCACAGCCAAACAGGAACAGACGAGGCAAAGCTACTCTGAGGAAAAGCAGAGAGAGCAGAAGGTTAGAGATTGAACTAACAGATTCTGCAGAATAGGAGAACAGAGAGAGAATGAAGCAGAATGATGAAATGGGGGTCCCTATGTCCTCCAAAAGTCTAAGCCTATAGCAGCATAACTATAGAGATAGCTCAGGATAACCTGAGCCACCCTAACTATAAGCTTTATCAAAAAGGAAAGTTTTAAGCCTAGCCTTAAAAGTAGACAGGGTGTCTGCCTCACGGACTAAAACAGGTAGTTGGTTCCACAGGAGAGGAGCCTGATAACTAAAAGATCTGCCTCCCATTCTACTTTTAGAAATTCTAGGAACCACTAGTAAACCTGCAGATTGAGAGCGAAGTGCTCTGTTAGGAACATAAGGAACAATCAGATCTCTGATATAAGATGGAGCTTGGCCATTTAAGGCTTTATATGTGAGAAGGAGGATTTTAAATTCTATTCTTGATTTAACAGGAAGTCAATGAAGAGAAGCCAGGATAGGCGAGATATGATCTCTCTTTTTAATTTTCATTAGAACTCTGGCTGCAGCATTTTGGATCAGCTGAAGGCTTTTAACTACAGTTTGTGGACTTCCTGATAGTAAAGAATTACAATAGTCCAGCCTTGAAGTAACAAATGCATGGACTAGTTTCTCAGCATCACCCCTGGACAGGATATTTCTAATTTTTGCAATATTCCTCAGATGAAAGAAGGAAATTCTGGAAACCTCTTTGATATGGGATTTAAATAACAGGTCCTGATCAAAAATAACACCAAGATTTTTTACTTTATTATCTGAAATCAGTTTAATCCCATCCAAATGAAGTGACTGGCTGGTCCAAAGACTATAACTTCTGTTTTGTCTGCATTCAGAAGCAGAAAGTTAAGAGTCATCCAGGTTTTTATGTCTTCAAGACATGCCTGTAATCTATGTAATGGGTTAGCTTCATCTGGATTTATAGACAGATATAGCTGGGTATCATCAGCATAACAGTGGAAATTAATCCCATGCTGTCTAATAATTCTACCAATTGGGAGCATGTATAAAGTAAAGAGAATTGGTCCTAGCACTGATCCCTGTGGTACTCCACAGGTAACCTTTGAGCGTGTTGAAGATCTATCATTAACATGAACAAACTGAATTCGATCAGATAGATAAGATTTAAACCAGTCTAGTGCTGTTCCTTTAATTCCAACAAAATATTCAAGTCTTTCTAAAAGAATATTATGGTCAACTGTATCAAATGCAGCACTAAGATCCAACAGGACGAGCACAGATACAAGTCCATTATCTGAGGCCATGAGAATATCATTAGTGACTTTCACCAGAGCTGTTTCAGTGCTATGATGAGCTCTAAAGCCAGACTGAAACTCTTCAAAAAGTTCATTATGGTGGAAGTGATCGCAAACTTGTTTGGCAACTACTTTTTCAAGAATTTTGGATAAGAAAGGAAGATTGGATATAGGTCTATAATTGACCAAGTCATCTGGGTCAAGAGACGGTTTCTTAAGCAGAGGTTTAATTACAGCAACCTTAAAAGCTTTAGGTACATATCCCTGTAACAGAGATAGATTAATCACATCTAAAATGGAGGAGGAGATCAAAGGGAATACCTCCTTAAATAACCTGGTTGGAACTGGATCTAACATACAAGTTGAAGGCTTAGATGAAGACAATAATTTTGCTAATTCAGAGAGTTCAACTGGATCAAAGCAGTCTAAACCCGGTTCAGATTCCATGACTACCTCAGGTACAATCGCGGATAGAGGAGTGCTTATGATCTTATTTTTAATAAGATCAATCTTATTTATAAAGAATCCCATAAAATCATTGCTGCTAAGAGCAGGTGGAATGGATGGTTCAACAGAGCTATGGCTCTGGGTGAGTTTGGCAACTGTATTAAAAAGAAATCTAGGATTATTCTTATTCTCCTCTATTAATGAGGAGAAGTATGCTGCCCTTGCTTTACAAAGGGTCCTCTTATACAGCAGTAAACCATTTTTCCAGACTAGGAAGGACTCTCGCAGGCCTGTGGAGCGATATTTTCTCTCCAGTTTCCTAGCATTTTGCTTCAAAGTATGCAGCTCTGCATTAAACCAAGGAGCAAGCTTTCTATTTTTAACGGTTTTCATTTTCAAAGGAGCTGCGTTGTCTAAGGCAATACGCAGAGAACTAGCAACCCCATCAACAAAATCATCAACCTGTGAAGGGGAATAAGCTATGCTTTTGCACTCTGCAGCAATGCTCAGTGACACAGAGGAGAGAGAAAGTGAAGCAGATTCTTTAAAATTTATAACTGCACTATCTGATAAAGATCTACTAAAATTAAACCTTCTTTTGGGGGAGGAGAACTCTGTTAAAGTAATCCTGAAGGTTATTAGAAAGTGGTCAGAGAGGACAGGGTTGTGAGGAAATACTGTTATTTCTTCACATTCTATGCCGTATGTCAGCACAAGATCCAAAGTATGAAGATGAGAATGCGTGGAAATTGACTGAAAGATGAAAAAGTATTGGATGTGGATGAAAAAGACTGAAAGATGTCTTTCAGTCATCAATGCACACATTCAGCGACACACAGGAGCTCTTTCAAGCTGGGAACCGTTATATTCACAACACCTGTCCCATCAACCATGAATCAGAATCAGAAATACTTTAATAATCCCAGGAAGAAATTACGTTCGTTACATTACTCCATCTGTAATAGAGTGACTATAAGACCAGTTTAATATAACAAATAAAAATTTCGTAGAATATATATAATTAGGGGCTTCCCGCTCCCTCTCAACATCAGTTTTGGGGTCCTTGGCCTAGAAAACATTGAAGACCCCTGCCTTAAAAGGTTCTGGGGACATTGGATCTCTTTGGGAGCCTGAAGGCTCACAATGTCTAATCACTTTCTGTATAAGGAAAAAAGAGTCACAGGCTCAAACTGGCTGAAAACATGAGAGCAAGAGGGGTAAGGATCAGAATCAGAAGGGGTAAAAAGAGCCCTTAAGGCGGAAAACTTCTCGGTAAAAAACTTTGAGAAGTTGTTACGTCAATCAGCTGATGCTTCTAAGGAAGAGTTCTCTGATGGGTTAGGAAAAAAGTCCATGATGTTGGACACCGCTCAAGGGTTATTATCTCTGATGGAAACACAACATTTTCCGAGTATGTTCTTTCTGCCTCTTTAACAGTGTTCTGATACCGTCCCTCATGAGTTGACGTGAAATCTGCATTATTTTCCACCTCTGTTCCACTCAGCAACATTCCCATCAGACAGAACAAGTCCTCTTATTAATCCAAGGCTCAGGTCCAGACCTTCACTGCCTGGTTTAGAAAGGAACCACAGAGTCCAAGGTTGTTTGGCTAGAATAATCAAACCAGGAAATCAAATCCTTGACTTCTGAGGAGGAAACATCACTAGTTGACAGTGAGCTGATTCAATGCAATGGAGAATCTAACAGAGAAGTAAGGTTGAACTAAAAGTTGTTTAAAAGATACATTGAATTAAACAAACATATGCTGTAAAATCCCAGAGTCACAGATTTCCATGTTAGACAGCATTTCCTGATAAGCCACTCACTCAGTGGCTCTGCTAACATGGGAATACGGTGCAACCATTGACAAATTCTGATGTCAGAAGTGGCGACGGGGACAGAAGTTTATTTAATATAACTAACTTCAGTGTGTTTGACCATCCAATCACAGACCCGATTTAGTGGCGCATCAGATGTTTATAAAGTGAGCTTCTCAGGAGTGACAGCGGTGACAGCTGACGGAGGGCCAATCAGGAGCATGTGGGCGGTCTATACTCAGGGAAGCTGGCATCGGTTTGACCTGCGGTTGTGCGCATGGTCCTAGTGCTCGATGCATGTCTGTGCACTGTACCGGAGAGGGCTGGTTATCCTCCCGCAGCAGTGTGTCGCAGTGAGCTGGTAGCAGATATTTTAGATTTATGCCCAATATTGAAGCGTGGTCTGTGCTATGTTATTCCACGCCACAACGCAAGAGGGACAATCACAAACTAGCTGTGGGTCTAGATACGGCCGAGGCAGTGAGGTAGTTGGGGCAAGTTTGTGCGAAAATGGTGGGACATGAGGGCGAAAAAGAGCGGGGATCAAGGTGGAAAAAGGGTCCCAGTGTTCTCGCACACCTCGCTCTTCTAGCTGGTCCATCTTAACGAGTCGTTTTCCACAATGGCGGTCATATAAACAAAACAAGCCGTCAAGGTACCAAACAGGAAATATGCATAGTGTGGAGCGGATGTAGATTTGACCAATCAGAGGCCTTCTGTCTTCGGTCACCTACAATTTTGGAGAGGTGCAGCAGAGTGTTTGCGGAGGGGGCGACATTAACTGCAACACACGCAGACGACCTGGTTTCTGAGTTTAAATTAGCCTTAACACTGTTTCTGGACAGTAAAACGCGCACCCCCAAAAAAAAAATTACTTCCATGGCTTTAACTCATGGGTCTGCAACCTGTAGATCCAGGGCCACAAGTGTGGCACACTATCCATCCACCCATCCATCTATCCATCCATCCATATTCGAACACGCTTAATCCCAAGTGGGGTCGCGAGAGGTGCTGGTGTCTATCTCCAGCTGTCAATGGGCGAAAGGCGGGGTACACCCTGGACAGGTCAGCAGTCCATCGCAGGGCAACACAGAGACAAACAACCATTCACGCACACACTCACACCTAAGGAGAATTTTATAGAAGCCAATTAACCTAACAGCCAGAGTTATTACACACTATTTTGGCTAAAAAAAAAAAAGCTTTGATATTTATCAAATATATACTAAACAAGCCTGAGGTTTCATCATTTACTCTTGCATTGATTTTTCAGAAATAAATTGACTCTAAATGTAATAGATATATATTTCACGTCTTTTTTAACTGTTGAGTTTCTTTTTACATAATTTTCTACAAATTTTAACGACTAAAAAGTATTTATTTAATTTTCACAAGTATTTCTTTTCTTCATTTTAAAACATATAATGTAAAATTGCATTGCGGTTCTTTAAACAGAATCTCCTATGTCAGATATTTATAAAAATGTGTCACTGTTTGCTTTTTTTTTTTTTCTTTCGGAAAAGGGTCATGCGTTGTTTGTGGGTCTAAATGAGTTTAAACTAGTCTGAAGTCAGGTTGCAGGTTGAAGCAAAGGTTGCAGACCCCTGCTCTAACCTATAACCCTTCCCTTTTAGCTCTAACCATATTGTTAAGGTCATTGGTGGACAAAGTACTCAACAGTAATATTTGAGTAAAAGTATTGATACTCAGTCAATGGTTACTAAAAAAACAACAAATAGAAGTTACTAAGTCAATAATCTATTCAAGTTAAAGAATTAAAGTACTCACTTATGAAAATACATAGTATTCACGTAAATACTTAGTTATGAAGTATACTTAGTATATTTAGTGAATGCATATACTAAGTATATGCATTTTAAAGTACTTAAGTATTTGAAAACATGAATTACATTTTCTAACATCGGTATATTTCTGTCTAAATTCCCTATTAATTTTAAAGAACTTTGTAACTTTCAGAAACCACCTGATGTATTGATGCTTAGAACCACCTGCAACAGATTCTTTATCACCTGGAAAGAACTCCAGCATAAAAATACCACACAAAAAAGGACAGCTTTTGTGATTATTATTTCTTATTTAAAAAACAAACCAAAAAGAAACCAGGAATCTTCTCATTTTTTTCACTATGGAATACAGGTTTATGGTTGAATCTTTTTTTCACAAACAAACTATAACTCTGATCTGAGAACTCATCCAAAAGCCAACAAATAACACCTTCATAAAATAATATACTAGAAAATCATATCTGCCCTGAGTTTCCCCACATTTGTGAAATGTCATTAACTCTCTAAAACAGTGGTGTCCAAATTCAGTCCTAAGGGCTGCTATCTGCTATGTTAAAATTGCATTTTAAGGAAGAAAAACAGCAGCAGCTTATTACAAAGCCGAGCTGAGCTAAAAACCAGATACTATCAGAATCCTCAAAATGTAATAGAGAAGAAAGCACAAAATATGACCTTCAAATGTAGTGGACTGAGAGTTATAAGTACTTTTGTTGACTCAACTAAAGATACTCAATAAAAGTACTTAAGTACAGTAATCAAATAAATGTACTTTGTTACATTCCATCACTGGTTGAGGTAGCAGACATGCGCTTTATTCTAGTATTGAAAACCTGCAACCTCAACTTTATTTTCTTCCATTTTGGCCTTTTTCAAATATGGGCTGTGTCTGAAAATCCGCCGTAAGCCCTAAATCCCTCCATCACTATATGATGCATTGCGAGGAGAGCTCTCGCAAAGCAATCTGGGATATATCTGGTCATCTATTGACCATGGATGATCACTATTTTTCAAGGTGCATTGTGGGAAATTTCAAGTCCACTACTTTTTCATCCACTAATTGTTCAGACACTCATTTAAAATGGTGTCTGGTATCCACCTCATCTCTTGCAACACACTGCAGACAGAACGCACCGGCCAGATTAATGTAGTGCAAGCGTCTAACTGTCCCCTCGTTATATTCTCACACCTGAGCTGTGGCTCCCTGCAGCTCCTCCAGAGTTATGGTGGGCCTCTGATGTTACTGAGGATGAGAAGCTGTCTCCTCTTCAGTTTCCAAGTTGTACTGTAAAGCACTTCTGTGTGAGTTGAGATACTGTTTTTACAAACTGACCTTACTGAAAACCTCTGTGTTAGCTCACCTGTCTGGTTGTTGTTTTATGATACCAATGGATAACTTTGCATTGGTCTACTAAATAAAATCCACAAAAATGACTTTCAAACTGCTGCTTATGGTGGAATGAGCTGCACAAGGGATGCAATTTTTTTTTTCAATCAGTCCAATAATGAAGATATAAACTGCATCTGTGACAAACAAATTACACTGTATTTGTGGAGCAGTTACATGGTAAATCGGTTCGTTTCTTTCATCAGATCCGGCCCCTCTTTACATTTATCTTGTTTTTTTGTGAGCCAATCCCACCTGCTGGTATCCCCCCCCTCCCCATCTTGTCATCATCATGGCATAAGCAGGGGGCAGCTAATAGAGGAATGCCACAACACATGGACACACACACACACTCTACACGGTGTGACTCTGGAGAGCGGTGATCTGGACGGTGAGGACAGTGGGGGATATGTGGACAAAGCACGGATAAGGGCATATGATCGTCACCAGCTTTCTTTCATTTCAGAGGTTGTCTCAGAGCGCAGGAGTAATTACTGCTGACATTTTGGAGGGATATATTGCTATTTATCGGGGCGCTGCTGTGGGAATGAAGCAATCTAAGGACTGGGGGTCAGCCAGTCAGCTGGGCTGAGCTAATAAAAACAAGCCACCACTGTCACAGAGCTTTCCTTGTCACTAGGTTTTTTCCTCAAATGTCCACACCTCATTAAAATCCAAACCCACTGTGCATATACATTTTCACATAGCAGTGCTGGATATTTAAAGTCCCCAACAGCATAAAAATCAAGCATCCAGAATCACTGTAATATAATGTGCAAGCAGGATTATTTAGTTAGTAATGGGGGTTCGATTTCAGCTTCCTCCTGTCACAAGTCAACATGCCCCACGGTAAGACCCTTAACCTGTGCATACCAGTGTATGCATGTTTACCTAATTAGGAATGCAATCAGGTAAATGTCCTTCAAGGGTAAAATGGTTTTATCTGTCAATATACCTTCAAAAGTGGTGCGTAAATTCAACCTTTTAACCATTTGACTCCACCCAAAAATAAGCTCATCTTGTAGGGTTAAAAGCTGTTGTCTATCTCCAGCAGTCACTGGCAGAGAGGCGAGGTCCAGTCCAACACAGAGACAAACAAGACAAACAACCATACACACAATGACGGGAGAGTTAGAGCAACCAATAAACCTAGCAGTCATGTTTTTTGGGTTTTCTAGGTGTAATGCAGTAGTGCTACTAATGGCCGCAATGTTCAGTCCTAAAATCAGACTATGAACGAGACATTGGGAACATGAGGAAAAACAGAGGTGTTTAACATACAGGCAATCCAAAACTGGATGGGGCCTTAAAACCAAATTTGAAATGGCGCCCCACTTCATTGTATCTAACGTACAGCTTTTCCTTTTTGAAGGAGAGAAATCTTTTTGTAGAGATTCACCTCTAGTTACAGAATGATATGGAAATCCAGCATAGACATGCAGCAGCAAAGTTCAGGCACCATATTATAGGGATTTTCTTTTCTATGATTGTGTTGTAGTGTTACAGTCATCCAATACAGGGCGCCGCAGTTCATTTTTAGGCGGAGCCTCGCTGATATTTGCAAGAAAAGCAAAGCCAGAGCAGAGGGAGTCAGAAACATGAATTGAGCCAGAGTCCTGTTTGGGATTATTTACACGATTTAAGGGTGACAGTAAAGCAGAATGCAATTTATATGCTCATATTTGTAAATATGAACTCCTTAAATTATTACCTAAATAGTGCCAAATAAGCTGTGCTGCACAGTGGAGCATCATCAAGTTCTTTGCTGTCCTCAAAAGAAGATTTGATGATAAAAAACTGGAGCCACCACAACAGGAACAACAGCTTGTTGTCCAAACTTTCCTCAGTGCTGGAATCTGTTTTCCTTTTAGTAGATATTATTTCCACTGAACCTAAAGCTGTTCAAATCTTTTCTAAAAAGAAAGCCACCCATCTTCTGCTGCTTTTCCATCAGGGTCACAGGGGGCTGTTGCCTGTCTCCAGTAGGTAGGACACACCATGAACAGGTCACCAGTCCATTGCAGAGCGGCATAGAAACATGAACCCAATTTTGAGATTCCAATCAAGCTAACAGCTTTTGGGTTGGAGTAGGAAGCCAGAGTACCCTGAGAGAACCCATGCATCCACAGGGAAAAACATGCAAAGGCCATGCAGAAAGACATGGGCCAGAAATCAAACTGAGGACGTTTTTGTTTGTCAGGTAATAATGCTCCAAACAGCTGCAGCCTAAAATTAATGTTGTTTATTCTTCCACTAACAAAAACTAAAAAAAAAAAAAAAAAACGCAAGGAGATGGAAACTATTTTTCTTCCAACCCAACCTTCACTGCAAAAAATGGAAATCTGTATGAGTTATTTTTGCCTAAATTGAGTGAATTTTGTCTTGAATTGAGGAGATAAGTAAGACACCTTGCCAATGGAACAAGACAATTTACATTTAAAATAAGAAAAAAAATTGCTTTGTCTTATTTCAAGTGAATATTATCTAATTGTCTTATTTTAGGAGTAGAAATACTGATTCCATTGGCAAATCGTCTTATTTACCTACTAAAATTAAGGGTAAATACACTTATTTTAAGAAATTTTGTAATTTCTAGATGGTTTTTTCACGAAAAAGCAAAAAACTGGCAAATTCATGAAAAGACATCATTATTATCCTTATTATTAATTTTATTATTATTATTTTGATTATTATTTTTATTGTTGTTGTTATTATTGCTGTATCTTTGTGAACATGATGGATACGTTGACAAAAAACTAGTAAAAACACTCCTAGGGAAGCATCCTGGGCGTTAGTAAGAGACGCCCCCTGGTGGACAACAGGTGAAACATAGGATGCGTAGAGATAAAGAAAGCTTTCATTTTAAAACACTGAAGCTATTCAAGCTCTTTCTAGATTGATCTTTATGTGTTTTGTTGAAAATGGTTTACAGAATATCGTGTCATGATAAAGATAAAAAAATAAGATAAAACAAGTCATTAGGATCAATAAAACAGTGAGAAATTATTACTAAGAGATTTCAGTCACATTAAGGGCACAAAAAACTGTGAATGCATTCTTCATGATTAGACAGGAACTACCCTATATAGGTGAGTATTGTCTGAGGAAGCTAGTAAGATAATAACAGTTTTGCAGTAAATCATAAGTCACAGCCAAATCAATAAATCTCTGGCATAGAGCAGCACTTATTAACAATTTAAGCAGCATGGAAATGAATAAATTATAATCACATAACATAAAATTACTGGAATATCTTTTTTTTCATAAACTATAAGAACTAAACAGCTAAAAACTTCAACTAAATCAGAGAGAAAAGAGTCATCTGTGTTTGTTTTTTTTTTTTAGCATTATTGCAGATTTTACTGTAATTTCTAAGTCATTTGTGATTTCTGTCAGAGAAAAATGTCAAAATCCTTTATAATCTAAAAAAATCTTTTTTTCCTGAGTCCATCTGAGTAAAACCTTTTATATAACATTTTGATAAAAGACAACATATATTTTTATATTATTAATATCTTTTATAGGGAAGTTGTTCCCATTTTAAACAAACAACAGTTTATTTGTATGTTTTGCTTTAAAATGAGGAAAAACATAAAACATTTCACTAAGATTAAGCATGGATTTTTTTCTATAGGATGTTGCTGTGACTGTTTCAAGCTAATGAGAAGAAAACTAAATCTAAACACCTATCATTGCTTATTTTCATGTTACTCTGTCGTGAAAATGCAATCAAATATATATTACTGTGATTTTAGGATTTGATTTAGCTCTTTATCCTGACGGCCATAGGCAGGTGTCTGTTAAGATAAGAGGATTTTAGACTCCGTATAAAAAAAACAGTCAAATAAAATTAAAATATACTGAAACTTTATGTAGATTTTGTCACACTGTAACCTCAAGCTTCTTTGGATTTTTTATTTTTTTATTGTTTGGTATACATAAAGTGGCAAATTGTCATAAAGTAAAAAGAGAATAGTTCACGATTTTTAACATTCCTCACAAATAAAAAATAAAAACATGATTAATTCATTTGTATTAGACAACATTCAGATGCCTTGAAAAGAAATCTATCTCCAGAGACTGCCTTCAGGGGACAACTCTTTTGTTAACTCACTTAATTACTGTTATCTTTCATTCTACCGTGTTATAGATGAGCTGTTATGCATATACAATAAGTAGTAAAAGTTTAAACGAAGATTTAATGTGTATATTTAGACCCCAATCACATTTTTCAATTTAAATGCAAATCAAATCTTTGTTCTTAGGCTTCAGTTTCATTCAGATTTTTTTAATTGCAACTTGCAGTAAACAAACATTTCACAGTCCTGATTTAAAGTAGTAGGCAAGTTTTACACAACTTAGGTTTACGGGAAATTAATTCCAGAGCCCAGGAGCCTAGAAAACTTGTTAAAGTCCCCTCGATTTCTAAGTAAACAGACAAGGGAGACCTAAAGTGTGTAGTTTGTGTACAGCAAGCAACACAGACATGTGTTTCTATACCACGCCACACTGAAAAAGATCATGCAACTGCTTTTGGCATTTACTTAATCATATTTAGTTACTTTAACATAATTATTTTATGTCCTACCCTGCTAACATGAAATAATTGTGTTAAAGTAACTAAATATGATTAAGTAAATGCCAAGGACGGTTGCATTATTCTTTTTTTTTGTGCATTTGGTGCTTTATTAACATAAAGTTTTACAAATCAAACCTTTGCAAACAAGTCAAGCTTCCCATCTCTTTATTAGCAAAGCTGAAAAACTCCAGAGGAATTGCAGTTGCAGCAAGTTGGTTGTCAAAATCAGTGTGACTTTAAAAATTGAGAAATTAAATAATTTTTAATTATTTTATCTTTAAAAAATACAATTGATAAAAAAAAAGGAAAGCAAGTTTTGCACCGAATCCGATACTCTGATAGGCTCCTGTATTGACTGCTGGATCAGATATAGGTTGTTCAACAGAAATCTAAGATTCTGTTCAAGTCATTTCTATTATTATTAACATTATCCACAGAAATACTGACACTGTGCTCAATTTTATGATTGCAACACTGATTACATCATCACACAGAACACACACAAAGCAACTAGTGATGATTTATACCTGTGCTAATTTGTTACCTGTTTTTTAACAATGAATATATAGTGCATGTGATGGAGTGGTGATAGTGGTTAGAGTATAGAGCTTGGAATCCTGAGGTTCTGAGTTCGAGCCCCACTCCTACAGACTGCCACTCTGGCTCCCTGAGCAAAGACCCTTATCCCCACACTGCACCCCAGGCGCCCCACGATGGCAGCCCACTGCTCCCCAAGGGGATGGGTTAAATTTCTCCAATGTTAGATCAATAAAGTTCAATTATATTATTATAATGCCTGTTATCACATGCCCTGGTACATGGTTAATTCATATTGGATATCAGCCGATACACACAGCCCTTGTATCCATATCGGATTTGATCAGAAAAAAAAATGTATAGGTTTTAAGGGATTTATTTCTTTTGCAAAGTGGTGTAGGGATTTTCCTACATCCAACGATGCATCGTTTTATACTCAGATCACACAGAATCATCTTAATTCATCAATAGTTTTTAGTTGTCATTTGACAGCATGCAATTAAAGTCCATGGGGTCTAAAGACATTTGCACTGTGCCTCAATTTTATTACAGGGACTGTTGGCATGTTGGTTAGAGCAGTGAGCTTGTGCTCCGAGAAAGTTGCAAATACCTGGTTCAAAGGTTGCAAGCAGTACTCAAGTTGAGGGGGGATGGCATCCCCCTTCTTAAAAAATATTAAAAATCATCCCCCTTCTTAAAGGACCATCCCCTGTGACATTTTATTACTGAATGTGTACAATTCCTACTATATATTAACAGTAATAGCAATAATATTGCCCTTTCAACATTTGGCGGCCTGTGGGCTAACGAGTAGCCTGAGCAACATTAATAAAATCAAAGAAGTGGCCTATCATGACTATGAAGCTGATCACAGTGGGAAAATTTGTCCTCTGCATTAATCCCTAACTAGGTCAAAGTCAATGACAAGCGTACCTGACATGTAACAACCACACCATGCATATTGCTTTAGGTTAATAGACTATATTCATTAGGCTATGTATTCCTTAAAAAATAAAAATTCTTCTTCTTTTTTTTTAACAAATAGACTACTGGTTGCAAGTACCTGGTAACCCCCCATTGCGCCGCACAATGGCAGCCCACTGCTCCCCAAGAGGATGGCTTAAATGCAGAGGTAAATTTCTCCATAGATCGATAAAGTTCAAAGTTAATTTGATTAATTGCTTATAAAGTTGGAGCAGACCCAACGCTGCATGTCCAAATTCCTCCAGCAGATGGCAGCAGCAACCAACAATCTGAGCTCTGATTCTAGTGATGACCATGGCAGCATTCTAATCAGAGCAGCTGACCTTTTCTGTTATTGTTGTATCTGGGAGACTTTCCTCTCCCAGATACAGACATAATTTCTGGAACAATGAGTAACTAAACCTTCAGCTTTCTCTGAAACAATAGGTTTCTGTGTTTGTCTCCTTTATTGTTTTTTGCATATGTCACATTAATTAAAATGAGGCCATAAATGCTCTTATTTTTCAGAAAATATAATTTATGCTATAGTCTTTCAAGTTGTTATTAATTTATTTTAGTTTGTAAAAATTCCCATTTGGCTTTTAGTTGTGCTTCTGTCGTTCCCAGATGAGCAGGGGTGGAGCTAGATGGGGGCCCAGGGGTGGCCAATCATTGGTCACCCCTGGGCCACCCCTACCATTTATTCCCCTCCAATAGATCTACCATCTAGCAGCAGTAATTTTCTCAAGTGGAATATTCAAAACATTTAAATTTTTCATATATTAACAATTACTTGACAACAAAAACACAATCGTTAATTATGCACTTCAATATACTGACATTAAAGATGATAAGTAGAGAATTCAGGCTCTTTTTAGAACTAGATTTTGTGTTATATAGGGTAAAGAGAAAATCATGTCTCTGCAAGTCATCTAGGAGTCTTCAGTAAAATAATAAATAACTAGATTAATAAAAATTTATTAAAAAATTTATTTATGTAGGTGTTTGTACTTGTAAATATCAATTTTATGCAGAATGATTACTGATAAAAGTAGGTAAGTAATGACGATGGAAAAGATGTTCGCCCAAAACTCAAACCCGAAAGAATTTTATCTACTATACCTTTTAAATACAGTGTAATCCGCTTATCGTGGTCATGTTGGTCCAGAGCCAATTTGAACACTATAACCGGTTGATTACTATATCCGAATTTACCGTTATTTCACTTATTTTTTATGCAGAATAGCATCTAAAATAATAAAAATGAAATGAAATGGATAGCTACTGCATTTACTGAATTTTATTACAGTACCATGCAAGTTTAATTCCAGTATACTACGCTGTGCGCAGACATAACTCTGGAAGCCTGGTGCCGCCGGTGCGTTTTTGTGTGTCTGAAGTTTGAAATAAACAATTTCATTGAACAACAGCATAGAAGATAACTGCATAGGCTACAGAAAATTAAAGCTAGCCTATGTCTGTTTTGTGCGGATCTGCTGCGCTGCATTAAGAAATCACTTAACATATTTATCCATGGTTCCCTGGATCAGAGTGTTGTCCAACACAGAGTTCACTTCTTTTTCAAAACGATGTAAAAGGTCAAAGTTTTTTAAACCAACATGCAGGAGACCAGTCTGCAAACTGCATTCCTCATCCCCCTCTTCCTCCTCGCTGCATGCAGCACTGGTACCCACACCAAAATGCTCTTGTACCTCCGTGATGATGTCCTCATCCGTCACAGGCTCTGACACCGGAGTGCTGGCATCACTTTCGATCCACCTAATAATTAATTATTTGCACATGTTTACATTCATAAAATGGGCAAAAATGAACACTATAAGCAGATTTCTTGATTACTATAAACAAATTATTTAAACAGCACTTGTTTAGAAATAACTCTGTCCCAAGCCTTTTAAACACTATAAGCGGTTGTTTACTATATCCGTGACCACTATAAGCAGATTCCACTTTATTTGTTTATTTGTTTGCAAAGGCTGTGGGAAAGTATAGTTTGTCTTTATTTAGAAAATATGGATGTTGTGCTTGTAATTTTCCTGTTGGAACAGTGCAGATTGACCCTGGGCTTCTGGTGCCTATCTGCTTTCGGCCGCCCTTCTAAGAATCTTGTGGCTGCGCCCCTGCTCAGAGGAACCCGGTGCCCCCTCTCTGAGTGACGTTCCCCCAAGATGGAGGTCTGCAGATGGCACGGCTAACGCTCACCAGTCCCCGCAGCCTTCCGTGCGGCTTCCATGACGCTATTTTTTCCAGGACGGGAGAGACCGTGTGCCATCTTTTTTTGTCGTTTTTTTTTTTTTTTTTTTTTTTTTTGTGGAGCTGTTATCCAGAGGAGGTTAGCAGTTAGCTCCCGGATCTGGTCGAAGCAACCATGAGCTCCGGGGAAGGAGCGGAGGAAACCACGATGGACGCCGGGGACATAGAGGTGTTCTTAAAGAGCGGTAAGCCCAGAATGAGTGAAGCAGTGAGGGGGAATGTTTGGTCCACACACGGGATGGACATTGTCCCCCATCCGTGTTGTCAGTTAGAAGCTCTCCTGTAGAAATTAGACTCTCTGTAACTAGCACACATTAGCTTTATTATCACAGAGTTAATAACAAAGGGCAATTCTCCTGTTTACATCTCTAAAACGTTCCTGAATTATTATTTTTTTTAACCCTGAAATATAGCTCAGCGTTTGCTATATAGCTAACTTTCTAAGTTAGCTTAAAACTGTGAGTTTGTAGTTGTTAGCTTATTACCGTAAAAAACCGTAAAACTTAAAAGAGAGCACTTAAAAGTTAAATAATAAAAAAAAAACTGTAGTCTTTAGACTCTGTCTGAAATGTTTGTTTTTAAAGCTACTCAGGATTAGCCTAGTTTTTAATAAGTGATGTATTATCTTTTACTCATGAGCTGGTTGAATATTTATTCTACAAACATGTCTGATATTGAAGTTCTTGTTTAATCTGTAAAGATTGAAGGATTGGCTTTTTCAGTTTTAGCCGAGAAGCTAATGACAACTGGTACAGATTTGATGGATCCTGTCTGCTGGGCTACAGCTTGCTAGCTAGTTTAAGCCCAGCTAGCTTTGGGTTTGGAGCGGACCAGCCTGTTTTATGTCATGTTTTTGTGTGCGTTCAGAGGAAATGTAGATAATGCGTGTCCGTTAAGGACAATGCAGTCTGCTGGTGTTGCTGTTTGTTGTTTCCCATGCTGTCAAAGCGAACACAGGCTATGTAAACAATACATGGCGTGGCACATAGAAGCTGGGTGTGCACCTAACAGCCAAAGCTAGCTTTGTCAAATAGCTTCCGAAGCTTAGCTCTGCATTTCCCTCCCTACGTCAGCTTCTGTCTTATTGTAATAAAACGACTATAGTAGCATGCACTTAACGTTTATTTTTACGTACTGTGTAATAAAATGCTAATATGCTAATAGATAGGTATGCTAGGTGGTGGGAGCCAGATGTGGGCCTGTAGTCTGTGCACTGGCTGCAACAATGGCTCATAAAATGGGAATTCCTCTACTCCTTATGGAGATTTCTGCGGTCCTATAAACACAGGTTATGATTTGAAATGTAGGTTATATCTTTATTTAACGCAGCATAGAGAAAACTGTGAGCTGGGCGTTTGCTTGACACTTCTAAAGGTTTAAAGAAACTATAAAGGAAGGTTAGCTTAGTTTGGTGAATTAAAGCAAATCTATTCATGAGAAAGAGCATTTATATTGACTTTGACAGACTTTATTGTCATTTTGGACACACAGAGTTTATACAAAAGCAATTACATTCAGTACAGCTCTCAAGACATTTTCATTTTTTTTAAGTGCTGCATTGATAAATGTAAACATAGGACTGTATATGAGTTACAGTTTCCAACATTTATACAACTTTATACACTACTCAGCAGTCTAATTAGCCTAGTAAACTAGCCCCACCTGCCAGCGGCCAAAACCATTTTTGCCTGCGAGTGGTCCAGCTTCGATCAATGCTCCAGGCCCTAGAACCGGCGGGCCAATCACAATCCAGAGATGTCTTCTGAATTTCTGGATGCAAAGCGGGCAGGGTTTTGAGGGTGTGACGACAAAGCTGAGCGACGCTGGAGAAAGCACAACAAGGAAGATGGCAACAACTATTGAACAGTTGTCGTTTGACTCAGCTTTGGAATCAGTTTTGGAACAATTAGACTTGAGGTTTTTGTTAAAACGTGAGCAGGAAGAGGCTCTACGTTCATTCATTTTTAAGGACGTATTCAATCTGCTGGACCTGCATCGGATGCTTCGAAGCCTCCTCCCAGAGGACAGCAGGGGGAACAGTCCATGGTGGGGGTGTGAGGGGTCATTGATGTTATGGGCTCAGGACACGCAGCGCTGGGATGAAATGTCTTTAATGGAGGGAAGAGGAGACCTGATGATCTTCTCTGCTGTTCTCACCACTCTTCTCAGCTTCTTCCAGTCTGAGGCGCTGCAGCCTGCACACCGCACAGTGAGACAGCTGGTCAGAACGCTCTCTATGATGCTTCTGTAGAAGGTGGTGACGATGGGTGGCAGCAGGTGCCCTACTTGACCAGTGTTGCGCAGATGCCAATTTTTCGCCCCGATACCTGGCTTTGCAGTATTTGCCAATATCGATACCATAGCTATACCATCTATTTGAAATTAATGTGTGTGTGTATATATGAAGAGCTGCATACTACTTGGATGTAAAATAATTGCCATCATGGCTTTGTCAAGCTGCTGCCTACCTTTGTGAAGCAGGAAAAAGACAAATACAAAGTCAATCCAGTAGAACTTTTTATTGCCTACCTGGAATGGCTGACAATAGTTGAATAGACTTTTGGCTCTCAAAATGGTCTCGGTGCCCTATTTATTGGTACTTGCTGATATCAATACCACCATTTTAGTGCTGGATCGGGGTCCCATCCGATACTGGTATCGGCATCGGTGTAAGACTAGCATTTACTATTTGTTTAGGTTTTGAAGTAAGACCGCAATAGGGTTCTTAAAGTTGTTATTGTGGAGAAATACAGGTGTCTCAGTCAAAGCAAAAATGTCTAAATTACCGTAAGTTTATTTGGACATTAAAAAACAAAGTCACATTGTGTTTACATTGGGGCTGAAACAGTGATTAAGATTAATCGTGATTAATTGATTTTTAAAATAATCGTCAATAAGAACATCAAGATGCTGCAGAAATGGCTGATAAATCATGCGAGGTAGAAAATCGCTACATCAGAGCTAGGGCTGAAACAATGAAATTAATCGTGATTAAGCGATTATTGAAATAATTGTCAACTAATTTTTTAGTAATTGATTTATTGTTAACTGTAGTATAGAGACTAAAAGATATCTTTAGCTGACAGATGAATTCACCTAGAGCAATAATTATTCCAAAATTGTAACAAAAATATGTAAGCCTTTAAGCGTTTGCATTTAAGATAAAAAAAAAGGTTTTCATCTGTCAGTATGCTGATCGACAGATGAATCCATTTGCAAACTAATTGTTAGATGCAGCTTAAGTTTATATGGACAGTTTTGTTACTGAAAGGCTGAAAAAGGATATTATGAATTTGCTTTCTACAAAATTAAGCAGACCTTCATTCACTGGAGTATAGAGATTCTAAAAAGTGCCATTAGTTGAAAGAGCAACCCACTTAGAACAGTAATTATACCAAAATTGTAAAAAAAAAAGATATGTAAACATTTTTCATTTAAGTTAAAAAAAACTTTTTCATTTGTCAATACACTCTATCCAGAAACTGATCCGATTATTAATCTTTTCATCTCAAAAATAATAGACAGATGAATTGATTTGCAAAATAATCATTAGTTGCAGCCCTACTTATCAAATGTAATTTAAAATTTGAGTAACTTAAAGGCTTCAGCTTGAGAAAGCTCTTTTAATTGAATTAATAGTTATTTAATTCAGCCAAAAGGTCACATTTGTTACTGGAGGAAATATTTGCACTATTAAAAACAGGCTACCTAAAGGGCACCAGGCATTCACTTCTTTTCAGTGTAGACATAGTTTATTTCTCAATCAAGATATTTTATTTCATTTAAAATATGGAAATTGAGAAGTCGTCTTTGTGTTTTAAATCAGATGATTTTTTTTTTTTTTCCTGAAACCCAGGTACTTATATAAACAAACAAACAAACAAACATCTGTATTGTTGATCTTCCACTTCTCGATCCAGCATAGATCCTCTATGGCCAGTGAGGCACAGTAAGACTATGGTCACTAAACCAGCTATCAGTACCTTTGGTGAAATGTGCTGCTGAAAAATAAAACCATAAAACTTGTCTGCAGGACATTAGTCGTGTTTCCATCCAACTGAAATGCAAACTTATAAAAGTAAAAAAAAAAAAAAGGAAATGCAAATGTGTTGTGTTTCCATTTGGTTTAAAGCAAATTAACCGAGCAACGCAAAGAGTAACGTCGCCATACATCATGGTCCATTACATTTTCACTCATTGTTGTAATAAACAGGCAGCATTTCAGCACTGACCACAGATCAGTGATTGAGGAAAGTTTTAATGAATGTCGCTGTCTGGTAGGGTGTTTTTACCTGAACATGTCAGCTCATAATGATGATGCTGCTTCCTGCTTAGTTTATGCGCATAATAGGAACATCATGGAAGATGCAGACAACAGAAACAGCTGATCAGTCATGTGAGGTAAAAGTTTGCTACATCAGAGCTAGGGCTGAGGCCATTAATTAAATTAATTGACCATTGATATAATCGTCAACTAATTCTGTAATTGATTGATTGTTAAATGTAGTATAGAGATTGTAAAAGATGCCTTTAGCTGACAGAGGTACCCACCTAGAGGAGTAATTATACCAAAAAAAATAAAAAAACATGTAAACATTTAGCAAGTTTTAGTTTGTCAATATGTTCCATGTATAACTCATCAAATGGAGAAGTTTTAGTTTCACTTGGTTTAGTTTAACAAAAAGACTATCCCATTATTAATCGAAAAAGTAATCAACAGATTAATTGATTTGCAAAATAATCGTTAGTTATAGCCCTAATCCAAGTGTCTGAAGAATTACTTTATTTTATTTTATTTGCAAATTTAAGCAAGCTTTTTTCAATTCTTTTTTTTTTTTTTATATTTCATAACTTCCATCACACTTTTTTGATGCAATACTTCAAATATTGGTCAAAGTTGATGGAAAACGCACCTATAGTTTGGAGTGCTCTAGATGAATGGTATGTTTTTTAGTTGGCTTTGGAAAATTCAGATTCAAATTCATTAAAAAATGGATCCTCTATTCTTCTCCCAGGCTTTATGACCATAAATTAAGAAACCTGCAAACTTTTTTAGGAACAAAAAAGTTTAGAAGAGGCACCAGTTCAGTTCTGCTTCTCATTAGCCTTATGTGTGACGCTGCTAGTGTTTCTGGTTCAGGATCGGAGTCGTCAGTGGGTTGAGGCCCTTATGCTATGAGCAGCAAAAACGCCTGTGCTGCTTCATTTTTGATGCTTGTACAAGTTTAGTTCTGACGCGCAGCAGAAGCATCTTTGCTGCTCTACCTGCACGGGGGGTAAAGTGGGTCTGATGCGTGTTGGGCGGAGCTACCCTATCCTTTCTTTGCCTGTAACAATGGCAGCTATATATGCTGTGATCAGTGGGTAAAAAGTAGTTTTAATATGTTTCTAAGTGAGACAGTCCACCTGGAAACTTTATCTGTGCAGTCAGTTCAGTCAGATTACCATCCTGCCTTCAATTATTATTTCTGTCAGAGCCGCCCAGACCCCTGTACACAGTGCGCTGTCACTAGAATCCCATTCAACAGCAGCCTATGGCCCGGTCGTCTCCTCGTGGAAGGCGTTTTTCATGTACGTAATCCAAACTGCAGGCACTAGGACAATAACAGTTAACATGTTTTACTGTCAGATTTCGGCATTTTAAGTTAATTTAGACATTGATAAACTGTTTCAGAGGAGTGATCATAGTGATCTGTATCATCAACGAAGCGTCTGTCTCCCTGCCAGCTCCCAGATCAGCTTCTCTGATTGGTTGAATTGGCGCATCGATTTTTTCAACTCCAGCAGCTGCTGCGTTCGCAGCGCGTTCGGCGCGTCAGATGTTCAGAAGCTCACGATGCGCTGCTTCAGCTGCTCTTGCTGCTCAACCATTGACTTTGCATGTAAACTTGCTGCTCCTGCTGCCTTTGCTGCTTTAGGTGTGAACATAGCATTAATTTACTTGTGAAACTACTTGAATATATTTTCCTTTAGCTTTATTAATTGCAGTTGCTGATGCACTTTCTCCTCCCAATTAGTTTTCCTTCGACTCAATTTTTTTATGAGTGTTCTTGGGTTGAGCACTGTGTGACCTTATGTGGCGTATCTTCCTGTAAAGGATGTCAGAGTGACTGAATGTCTGCCCAGTCAGCAGACTGGACCATGACAGCTTCACCTACTGACCCAGACTAGGAGGACAGCAAGAGGTCAATAGGATCAAACATCTGTTTTTGGTATTTTAACTTTTATAAGATGTTTACATTTTCCTGAGACCCTGAGTTTTTAGATTTCATTATCTGTAAGCCATAATAATTTAAATAAATTCTTAAAATATTCCACTCCCTGTCGAAGGAATCTACTTAGAATGAGCTTCGTTTCCTGAAATGAGTTGCTAAAAAATATGCACTTCTGTATAAACTGGAACTTATTGTACAAAGAAACGCAAATCAATGCTTATGCACTTTCTGTCCTGCTCTGGACTTTGGTGAAATGTCAAATTTAAAGGAATAAGAGGTGCAGTAAACAAGCAGGAGAATGCAGTGTATTGACTTGCACCCTTTGACTCCAGTGGTTTTGTGTCGAGCGAGATAATAAGCCGCAGAGGGAAACTCTGCATCCGTATTGAGGTGATCTTTGTGCTTCCTCCCAAAGATGAAGGCGAGAAGCGATTTTGTTAATTGCACATCAATGATTGTGGGAGATGCAGTTATTTTTCCTGTATTGTTACATTCGTATGGATATCACCTCATTCTTGTTACAAAAACCCTATCTGTAAGTTTAGGTGTGCTGCAAACAGCTCCTTATCGCACCTAGAGCGTATTATTAACTTCCAAAGCATTGCAGATCAATGCAATCAATTCTTTTTGCTTGTGAACTTCCTCCTCATGTATTTGAAAAGTCTTGTCATGACTTGCATAATTTTGTGGTTCTTTCCTCAAGCTGCTTTTTCTCTCTCCATATCAGGCCTCATACATTCCTTTTTTTCCATCCCTTCATCATTTGTCATCTCAGATTTCTGCTTTTTTTTCCTCCCACCATACCCTCTGTCTGAGCATTTCCTCTTATTTTAGTTTTTTTTTACGTCTGTATAATTTATTTCAGTGTTATGGGTCTGCTAGACGCTTCCCATCCTGCTATGCTGAAGGGAGTTTTGTTTTGGTTGTGTTGTCAGTCATTAAAGTTAACTTCCAACATGGTTGCTCTGATTGTAACAAAGACGTATTTAATGATTGACGTTCCTCATGCTTACAGAAGAATTTCAGCAGGAACATATATCCAATTGTAGAACATATGGGCAGCCATATTGTAGATGTTTTAAGGACTAAAACTAAATCAGTCTTATGTTGGCTAGTTCCCTGAGTAGATATCCTGATTGATTAGCTTCTGTTAGCTTAGATCAGCCGCTTAGTTTCCTCAGGGGGACTCCATAGAGAGCAGAATGGCTAAAGCTGCATTTAGTGGATGTCTATTAGATATTTGTCTTTATTTCTGTTCAGTTTATTTTTATGGTGCCATCTTACAATAAAGCCGGATCAAATGTAGTCTGGAAAGTGTTGAAAAGTAGATAATTTGATTTAAGGATTGTAGGAAATTTAGGGAAAAAGGATTTTAAGTTTTTGTCTGATGATTTTGACCTTTATATACTTTTTTCTGCCCCCTATGGAGGGTGGCGAGTGCCACAATACAGTAAATAAGGAAATAATTATTTAAACGTGTAATATTTTAAATACACCCATAATTTATTTGAAAAAGATATATATGAATTGTGTGATTAAATAATTTATTTTAAGAATTAAACATTATTATTTTATGATGTATTAAAATATTTGATGTTCCTGGTGTTCTGGCACACCATGAATTAATCTTAACTGTTACCTATCTATCAAAGCCAAAGAGGAGGGGCTTGATCGCTTCCATAGAGACCTGATGTCTTATTGGCTGCTTCTCTTTGATAAAAGTAACCAGTTTAAAAAACATGTTGGCATTTATTTACACATTGGATGAGAAACTCTCTATGTCTCTATGTACCTTGAAAAAAAAACGATAGTTATATCAGGAAAAAACTTCATAAAGTAATAAAGTAAAATAAAATTAACATATTTAATTGGGGCCCATATTATTAATTATATACTCATTAATTAGATTCTGTATTTTCAGTTTTAGAATTAGTCATATATTTATACAACTTCTATTGTCATTTTGTTTCACAGAGTTTATACAAAACAAAATTTCGTTTTGTACAGTTATTATGAGATTTCCAAAAAAGAAAATTAAAAACAATCCACTGGACTTTGTTTCCAAGTTTGAAGACGTTTTGCTTTCCATCCAGGAAACTTTTTTAATTAAAAATTTCTGGAATAGCGTTGACTTTGAGGTCCTTATGAGATTTCCATTTCTTAAAGTGCAGCAGTGATGAAATGTAAACTGTAAGGGAGAAAAAAAACACAAAACAAAACAAAAAGACATGGTGCAAAAAAGTTTTAATAGATTGACATATTCAAATCATTATTTAATATTTTATGTACCCCTCTTTTTGCTTTATTTCTCCGTCTCTTCTATTCTCTGCTTTTTCCTGCCTTGTTGCCTTTCTCCTTTTATTTGTATCTTTACTTCATTAGGTTTCTGTAGGTCCTGTTGATCTATTTAAAAATATTTTTTAATTTGAATGTATAATGTTTAAATCAGCCGTAGTTTGAGAGTGATTTTTCTTTGTAGTTTAAGTTAAATGAGCATTTAGACATGTTTCCCTCCAGGTTTTCAGTTTTCAAATGACCTTGAAAGCTGGCCTGTGCAGAGTCCATTGTTTCAGGACATTACTATAAAATTATCATGAAAAATTTAGCATGCATGGATCTGCATGCTAACTGCAGCTCTCTTTCCTTCTATGTGGCTGCAAACCCACTTTTAAGTTCATTACCGCCACCTTAAGACTTAGACAACTTTATTGTCATCTTGTATACAAAGAGAGTACACAAAATGAATTTTTTGTTTATACAGCTTTCAGAGGGTGAATGAGCAGCAGAGAAGAGGAACGTTTCCATTCATAAAGTGCAGCAGTGATCAAATGTAAACATTTGGGGAGAGACATGGAGAAAAAAGGCATTGATGTGGAAGTTCTGAGCTGTGCAAAAATAATTAAGTATATAGGGTGCAAAGAAACGGTAGAAAACCTTTGAGTTGAGTTCTATTAGGTGTGATGTTATCAGTCTGATGGCGGTGGGGAAAAAGCTGTTACAGAACCTGCTGGTCCTGCATGGAATGCTTCGAAGCCTCTTCCCAGAGGGCAGAAGGGAGAACAAACCATGGTGGGGGTGTGAGGGGTCGCTGATAATGATACGTGCTCTGGACACGGCTGGACGGAGAAACCTAGTGTATTAATCTTGTTATTGTGACTAAAATCTTGTTCCTCTGCAGTTTTATAAATTAAGTTTTACTAAATTACGATACTATTGCAAATGCAATTAGTTGCTCAGCCCTAATATCGACCCAGGTTTTAAAATTGATGCATCCCTAGTATAAACAGTTTTGCATAATTAGAGAAACAATTCTAAATGTTTCTGTTTCCATCCTTTTTATTTGTGATACTTTGAAATACACACAAGAAAACCTTGAAGTAAACAAGGCCGTTTAAAACATATTAGACCATCCTTCAGTTTCTTTTTCTATAATATGCAAAGAATGCAATTAACATGACCAAAACAAAAATAAGGGTGGTCGAATGATTACTGAACACATTAACATGAAAAAACCTTACCAGTCTTTGCCTACTCGACTGCCGGGTCACTGACCTACCATTCATATGTTTGCTGTGTGATATTTGAATGAACATCCTGTGTGTTTGTGCAAGAAGGCTAGTGAAACACACAAGTATGAGGAAGAGGGAAGGAGTAATCTGATCCAGAGCATGTGATTATGACTCAGGTCCCATTCATCCAGGATGAGGTCTGCACACACAGACGCGAACCCGGTCCCTCTTTGAGACTAATGGGTATTGATCCAGGAGATGGAGACTGATTGAGCTCCATCGGTTGAAGGTTTCCTCCAGGCTTAAAGCTGACAAGTCAGACACAGAGCAGAGGCTGAAACCTGATGTCGAACAAAGCAGATTTCTCTGATCATCCTGTCCTTTTTGGGGATGGGAGGATACAAATGATCACAGCTTTGTGTTCAGCATAGATTTTGTGCTTAATTGGTTCTCGACAGATTGTTTACAATCTGTAACCACTGAGAAGCTCCCCTGTTTTTCCCATGTGTGCTGCAGCCCTGAAAGATGCCTGGAAGGCAGGCATGTGTGAATAAATATCCCGCAGCATATTTGCTCTGGATTTCTTGTTCACATAGTAAAAACGTCCAGCACATTAGCATGAGCAGGCAGGGATTTCTCTAAAACATTTGAGTTAGTCTGCCTGGTGGTTCAAATACCTGCTTATTTTCTAAATGCTTATAATTAACACTCTGGGTCACAGAAGTGACATTTCCAAGAAGGAAACAGAGGAATCCCAAGGCATTCAGAAATGAGAAAGATATAAGCCTCCCTATAGGTTGGGTTGGTCCCAGTGGGATAACCTTAAAATGGCGGATGTCCAGGACTCAGGAGTGCCACTAATCAATTCACCACTTCACTGTTTAGTAGTCCCATAGTGAATCCACACATGTGATTTCCTGTCCTCCTTATAATACGTTTCATCACTGTAGTTGTATGAACCTACTTTTACCAAAAAAATCGTTACTTCCGACCTCCTTTAGGCTCAGTTGACTCTGAAGGAGCCTTGATAAAACTATATATGACCTCCCGCTGGTAGATCTCATCATTTGAAGTTGTTTAGACCAACTTATCCTTTCAGGAGACAATTATTAGACAATAGAGACCAACTCCTATAAAAGCAGGAAGAAACAAGACTTTAACTTAATAATTCTCAATAATAATTGATAACATAAGATAACACCAGAAGCTTAAAGTCGTAGGGAAACGGCCGTTCCAACCGTTGCAGTTCTGAATTCTCCTGAGTGGTGCACGACTTTACATGAGTGAATAAAGTGAATGTGATTGGTCGTTTATCAAGGGGGCGGGATTGTTGTGGCGGAAAATTTGCAAGCAAGTTTGGTTGTAGCTGGTTTGTCGGAAGCATCTTGCTAACCAGTTGGGAACTTAGTGCTAGTAGGTAGTACGCCAGAAGCTTGGTTTGGTGTAGAAGGCTTACAGCCGTACATGTTTGAGCCCTTGCCTCGCCACGCTGCCAGTTCTGTTAGCTCTACGCCTGCTGAAGACACAGACGTCCATCCCTGTGAACACTGGGACGGAACTCAATGGGAAAGGAAATGATTCTGATTTCAGCCGTTGCGTATATTAGCTGCGACATATGAATCAAGACGCTATGCCCGAAAAAATTGGATTGACAGATGACAGTAATTAACTGGCCTGCATAAGATAGCGATTTTAAGACAGGATTTTTTTTTTTATAGAAATTTTCAAAATTTGGGGACAATATGGTCTGATAAAGAGTACATTTATATACATGTTTAAGCACAGAATGATTTGACATTTAAATAGGATTTCTCTACGACTTTAACGAAATTATGTGTTCTTTTTTTGGCAGTACAGCGTATATATTCTCAAAGTTCTTCACTGGTGTTTCATGTCACTTAGTTTGTCTATAAATACCCCTAATTCACATGTAACAGGTCTTAATTGTTATTGATATTGATGATATTGAAGAAAATCCTCGATTGGTTATCACTGAAAAACAGTGATGGGACTAACGGCGTTGAAAGTAACGGCGTTACTAACGCCGTTACCTTGTTTTAGTAACGAGTAATCTAACTAATTACTTTGACTGTAACTATAACGCAGTTACCATTGCAGACACCCCGTTACTGCGCGTTACTCAGGTCGCACTATGAACCTTTTTTCATGATAGGACTCGTGCGCTGCTGCGTGAAGCTGACACCCCACCCACGTCAAAAAACTCTGCAAATAGACTGAATGGTTAGTGCAACGTTAGTGCAGATTTGTGCAGAAAAACATATTGTTTGTGCTACTTTTGTTTAACAGATATTAGAGATTATTTTTTAGGTCATCCAGAGGTGCGCGCCTTGTCATGAGAGAGGGGAGGATGAGAATGGCTGATGTATGGTGAGATTCCGTCTGTCAGTTGGGTAGGTGGGTGTTTCTGCTGGCGGGTGTTAACGTACAGCACACACAGAGAGATGGAGAGTGAGGATGAATCCAGCAGCAAAACAGCTTTTTCCTGATGGAAATACCGGTGTTACGTCGAGCTGCGTTTCCTCATCAGATACGGTTTCCTCTGCATCTCCGCACAGCGCAGGCGACAAGAGTCACAGCGCAAGCGACAGGAAACGCGCATGCTCGCTAAAGGCGCGCAACAGTCGCCCTGTGCTCGCGCCACAGGAGAACTATGGAGAGCGTGAACGATCAAATGATTAACCTGATAACAGTCAGAAATGATAGCCTATATGGAGAAAGGGAGAAATCTGGATGCTTGGATGGATGGATGGATGGATGGATGGATGGATGGATGGATGGATGGATGGATGGATGGATGGATGGATGGATGGATGGATGGATGGATGGATGGATGGATGGATGGATGGATGGATACTCTGACTTTTCAACCTACTGTATTTTTTATTTTAAACATTATTTGATGGCCTTTGTGGCAGGGATGGAAATCCATATTTTATGTCACACACAGAGTATACATCTAGATAGATAGATAGATAGATAGATAGATAGATAGATAGATAGATAGATAGATAGATAGATAGATAGATAGATAGATAGATGTTGCAGTATCTATAACAACCCAAACACACAGGATTTCAGAATTAGACATCCCCAGTCATTAATTTCACCAGATCTGAACGCCCTGTTAAAAAACTTCACATGGCGTTCCCCCCTGATGTCATTTACATTGACTTGCAATAAATGCTAAACTGTCTGCAGGTTCTTGTCTTTGTCGTCCGCTCTATTCAGCTGGCTTTGGAAACACACAGCGAGAAGGTGGGGGCTGGGTGGGGAGGGTTACGGGGGTGAGAAACGCAAAAGTAACGCAATAGTTACTTTTACTAGTAACTAGTTACTTTTATTGTGGAGTAACTCAGTTAGTAACTCAGTTACTTTTTGGGAGAAGTAACTAGTAACTATAACTAATTACTTTTTCAAAGTAACGTGCCCAACACTGCTGAAAAAGCTACCAATCCATTAGGGCAGATGTATTCAGTCTGCATTTCCTTAACTGATACAATATCCGCATGATTCACTGATACTTTTGTTACTCATTTTGTAATGTGAAATGGTAGAAAAAACTTGATCCAGTAATATTACTAAAACAGAGCTATAATCTTTGCCCATTTTGACCAATTTCTCATTAACCAGTGGGCTAGACACTTACAAGCAGAGTCTGTCCATCCGCTTGTGTATTCTGATATATATTGTTTGGATGATAACTGGCTGATTTCTGATTCCAGTATTTGATCTGAACGTCCCTAGAATTCAGTCTATTCCTATAATCAATTCAAGAGCAGAAAAGTGAATCCCTTTAAGCATCAGTCTTTAATGAATACAGTTTATTTATACCCTCATAGTTTCATGCTTTTTTTTTTTTTCCAAAGATGGAATTTGTCATTTAAACATGATTTACTGATTTTATGCCTTCCTTTTCTGACTGGAGTCCAATCACAAGTATCCAATTGGGATGTACATGTGCCAGTCTATACATACTCTACTTGCATGTAGAGAAGTTTATTACACTGTTTTAGAAAATCACCAGTAATGATGATATTAACCCTTTATAGGGCAAGTTACCGTTTTTGATCACTTGCATTATCCCTTTCAATTGGAGTCCCCTCCGTCCCTCAGTGAGGTCTAGAAGCACAAGATCTATATCCAGCCATTCAGCTGCTACATGGCTGAACAGCTTATTTTGGTATTTGACCAATTAGATGAGCCCTTGAATGATATATTACTTACTGTCAATTAAGTTGAAAAAACAGCTAACAAGTCCAGAAAAAAAGGTGGAATAATATAAGAAATCTACATTATGGAAAAACTGACATCAGCAAACTCAAATGGAAGAAAAGTGGATGAAATAGAGAACATTCAAGACAAAAGACAGCAACAAAAAATAAAGAACTAGATAAACCAGATGGGACAAAGGTAAAATAGAGAAATGGCTCCCACGCAAAAGTTTAAAGTTATGTTAAATTGAATGTGAAGTGTTCATGTACATTGTTTATGTAAAAAACTGTGAAAAATACTATTAAATAGTTGAATGTAAAAAAACAAAATAAAATAAGAAGCCTAGTTAACAATTATATTCAGCTTTATAAACTAAACAATGTAAGTGCCAGTATCAGCATTAATGCCTCTAAGGTTACACCAAAATAAATGCGTTTCTTTCACTCTCAGAGTGTTTTTCATGAATTTCTTATTGAGGCACATTTGTTATTTTTCTTAATATATTCGGGAAAGTTGGTGTTTCTTGTTATTACATTGACATTCATTTTTGCCACAATTCTAGTGTCTGAATCAGATTTGAAGTAAGAAAAATCTGGATTAGTCTGCATACACTTGGTATCAAAAATCCATGAAAGCAGTTCATGAAGACTTAAATGGCTGTAATGTTTTTATTTAAGGGCAAATAATATGACATGCTAAGAATGACATGCAAGAAAAGACCAGAACTGTAGACCTGCTTGCCCTTTCTCCAGGGCAAATCCTAATTTCCCAACAGAGGAAGCTCTTTTCTGAGACTTCTTTGAAGGATCTCCTATTTTTCTTTGTGAGCCATAGATTAATGTTTAATAAAGAGCTTAAGCATCTTTTTCACCACAATAGACTGGTAAAAAAAATCCCATCATTAAAGCCTCTGAAGAATAACAGTCCAGAACTTTGGAGAAACCAAACGATGCAGACAAAAAAAAAATGCTATCTGTTAATAGTTTTATTTTCTATCTTAAATTTGGCTTTGAATTAAAAACCGACACTTACACCGTACTGTTTAAACATGGATCAGCTGCCATCTTTTTTTTTCCTGCAGCATTTCCTTCAACCTTTTTTATGGTGTCCTTCTCCAGCTGAAAACCTCTTGCTGTGAAGAGGATGTTTGAGAAGCGTCTGCGGAAATCAGCTGGAGCAAATTGTCCACACATTCCTTTGAACATCCTTAACATTCGACTGGGTAAACGGTGAACAGAACAGGATATTTGACCCCAAGTTAACCACCGCAAGTCTGATTAGTTTAAGTCAGCATCCACTCCTGATTGGTTATGCATTTACATACCTTTAAAAATATACTTACTTTATTTACCATAAAACATTGACCATCTTCGTTTTCTTGATGTGCAAACTGTTTAGCATTGCCATTATCAGCCAGCTATATGAGCGATGGTTGACTTTAGTGAAACTAAACTATAAAAGTATTAAAGGTGAGATGAGATTAATCTTAAAATTTATTGTCTGTATTTTTTTCTTTTAGCAGAATCAGGCCAATTTAAAGAGAAAAAATCATGCTATTTACAATAAAAGAAAAATAGTAGTATAAGCTTGGAAGTATTAGCTTTGAAGCTAATACTCCCTGTTCTACAGCTGAAATAGAGCAGTATGCTAAGTGATAAATAAACCGCTTAATCATGATTGAATCTATTATTATATTAATAGTCATTACTTTGATAATTGAATCAAACCATTCTTAGAGTCAAGGTGCACAGGGTCTAAAACAGGCCATTTGCTGAAAGAATGACCCACTTAAAGCAATAATTAGAACTAAAATCTCCAAATATAAACTATTAACATTTATAAACTGAAAATATACACAATTGTTTTTTATTAAAAGTATAATTTTTTGGGGGGATAAAAAAATGAATGTATATGTAAACATGTTTTTCATCTGTTTTTGTCATTTTAAATGCAATAGTAATAGATATTCCAAATATTTATTTAAAAATTTTATTAACTTAATACACCTATTTTTAGATTAATCTTAGTTAAAAGAAAAAAATAGATTAATCGATTGCTAAAGTAATTGATAGCTGCAGCCTTAAACGTTTTAAGTGTTTATTTCTTTGTCCATTCTCTTCTTCATTCTTCATCCTTGGTCGGTTTACAGACATGGAGCTCGACTAACAAAACGCTTTGGATCAGAATTAAGAGTTCGAAGCCGTTTTGTAGAACTTCTGATCTGCAGTGTTCTGTGTTTAGCCCAAAGCATGTATGATGTCAGCTGGAACATGTCTGTGCATCTCTGTAATTTAATCCCTGAAGTGGAACAAAAAGAACCAGTTTGTGCTCCAAACTGTTCAATTCTCACGCCGAGGCGTCTTGGTTGCTGACGTGACGCCCGTGGTAGGATGGAGAGGCGACTGTGAAGGTATCGGACGTGTTTCCGGACAAAGGTCAGAGAGGCTACATGCAGCGGCATGGAAGCAGAGCAAGTTCCTTAGCTCTGTTGGCGTGTGTGTTAGCTGTGAGCATGGAGGAGGTGGGAGATCATTGGATTATGTATGCTGACCTAATCTAATCTGCTCCTTATTTTTCTGGATAAATCTCTCTGTTTGGGTTCAGTCCTATGAGAGGCTTAGAGAAAAAAGGTCAGGTGTTTTGTTTTTTGTGAGATAACCTCTTGTTTGTTAAAAAAAAAAGCATTTGATTACCTGAGAATTACTCAAATTCAGTCAACAAATGAAACCGATATGTCTGCAAAATGTATCACGATGCATGCCTTTATCGATACTAATTAGCTTTTTTCTTTTAACTGCTGAAAAAATTAACAAGGTGAAAAATATTTAAATTTTCTTTGCCATAAGAGGTCAAGATGTATCTTATCCTCTGCCTACAACTCCCAGAATTCCATATCTAAAGTGGAGTGCAGATCACAACAAGAGGGATTCTGTGCTCTCTGCGTTGTAGATCTGGGTTTTTAGCTCACACTTTAGGGACCATGGTCACCATAGCAACAGCAGCAACCCTTCATGTCCGTGTGTGACCCATGTTTTTAAAATAGATAAGGACCAGTGTCATGACTGAGCACTGTGGCTCACAGAGATGCAGAAGCTGTGACCTTGACACACAGCAGGTGACACCAAAGCCTTCTGCCTTAAAGGCTGGTTTATACTCAGAAACCAGGTCGTCTGCGTGTGTCGCAGTGAACGCAGATATGCTCCCAACCCTTCCGCAGACACTTTGCTGCACCTCTCAAAATTGTATGTTGCCGCAGACACGAGGCCTCTGATTGGTCGAATCTACATCCGCTCTACACTATGCGTATCCTGTATGGTACCTTACCGGCTTGCTTTGTTTGTATGAAAACAACTCCTGAAGATGGACCAGCTAGAAGAGCGAGGTGCTTGAGAACAATGGGACCCTTTTCCACCTGGATCCCTGATCTTTTTGGCCCTCATGTCCCTCCGTTGTCGGACAAACTTGCCCCCACTTCCTCGCCGCCTTATCTAGACCCACAGCTAGTTTGTGATTGTCCCCCTTCATTGTGGCGTGGAATATCATAGCACAGACCACGCTTCAATATTGGGCATAAATCAAAAATATCTGCGACAAGCTCACTTCGACTCACTGCTGCGGGAGGATAACCAGCCCTTAAGGCTATGTACACTTAGGACGTTCTATAAGAGTTTGTGATATTACCCGAGTTAGTAAATTTATACTGCCCATACATTGTATAGAATAAGTAGTGAGAACAAATCTCTGTTTTCTTACAGAATTTATTTCAGTCTTTCGTTTTTAAACTCTACTTCTGCAAGATCTGCACTCTGTGCTGGCAGAGCAACAGAGGAATGAGAGGTTTAAAGGACTGCAATGAGTTTTTCTGAACAGTTTACAAGTTTTCAAGCTTCAGAGAAAAATGGATCATATTTTGGTTGAGTATATTTTAAAAGAAATGTAGGACTATATCTGTACAAGGTTGTCTCATCACAGAATGGTTTTAAAAGCAATTAATTGTTTTTTTTTATAGCCTGGAACGTCTCTTGTCCAGGGCCACATTGTAAAGGAACTTTACTTTTCCATGGAGGAGTGTTTACGTCTTGCTTGCCTTTGTGAATCTGTGACAGCAAACTCACTTTAAACGATCATTGTCACCGGGACTTGAGAGAGAAAGGAGATGCACTCTAATTTAGTGGTTCCCAAATTTTACTGGCTGAGCCCACTTTTGGTTTTTTCAAGTTTTTTATTTATTTATTTATTTTTAAACCCCCTGACCTAAACTATTTCTATAATTTAACAAAGAAAAGTTGCACTTAATCAGTGCAATAAAATAAACCATAATCTCCTTTAATAATACATATACTACATGTGTGATTCAACCATATTTTAACCCTTATATTCAACATTGCCATGACTACATAAACAATACAAAACCTGTCAGTTTTGTGAGGTCTGCAATGTCAAGGGAACACATGCAAAAGTTACTGTTTTCTACAATACGTCTAGATGCATTAAATATTCACAATCCAGTTACATTAATACAAAAGAAAAATATCGATATACCTTTTATTTTGAAATTCGCAAGGTAGGAGACTATAGTTAACTGGTAATCTATTACTGTAATTTTTTTTAATTAGAAGAATGCTATTTTGAATGATATGCCCTTAAGAGGATAAGAATAAAATGGTCAAATCATTTTTTGTTGCGTTTTGTAAGATTATATTTAACTTAAATTTTTTATTTTAAGATTAACACATGATATCGATTGATACTTATGAATTGAACTTAATGGTTATCATAATATGGGCAAATATTGTATCTTCATCTTATTATATCACTATAGCATCATAATGTGATAAATGTTGGGTTTGACAATATAACATGCTGAATGTGATTTAAAAAAGGTTATTTTTCCTTTAGTATTTGCTTTAGAATGGAGATAAACCTCGTTTTACAGTGAGTGCTCTCTCTCACCAGCACTGTGACATCAACTGATATTTTTACCCGGAAATTATAGTTTGTAAAAACAAATTAGAGTGTTGAAACGGGTAGAAGCACATCAAAATGTCAGCAAGTAAAATTTCTGATGTAAAAATCAAAGATTTGCTTCTTTTAACTTTCCACTCAGGAGTAATAGAAACACATGTGCAGCACACATACGCCAGTACGCAAATCTCTCGCCTCTCCGCGTGTTTATAAAAAGGATCCTGTCCCACTTTTCTCCCCCCCTCTCATGTGCCACGCTCCCGTTCTGTAATTTCTCCGGCGTGACAGCTAATTGGTGTGAGCCGAGGGAGAAATTTGCTGCCTCGTTGCCGTCGTCTTAAAACAAGCTGGAACCAGAGAGGGGAAAGGGTGCAGGCGGTAAACATGGAGAGAAGATGGAAAAGAAGGAGAAGACAGGAGGTATGTTGGATCTGGAGGGGGGTTTGGAAAGCTATGATCTGTTAGATCCTGTTTGCTCTTTTTCACATTTTTATCTCTGAAAATGAAAAAATAACAACCCAGAGTGAGTAAATAATTATGCAGAGATGCAGAGTGAGTTGAGAAAGTCTGCATAGAACTCGCTGGACAGAAAGAAGAGGAAAAAATCTGTGAAATGTAAAGACTGAGGAAGAACCAGCTAGTGTAGAAATAATTGGAGAGAGAAAGTGTTGCACCAGCCTGTGTAAACAATTCAAGTTTGTCACTGAATAGTATCACCACAACTATAGAGTGTTCACTCAATTGATTAGAAACAGTGTAAGGAATTAGCCAAAAGGGTCTCCGCTGCTATTTTTAAGAGTAAAGAGACCAAACCAAACTAGGACATGTCCTGAAAGACCATTGTGCTCGTTTTTCTTTGAGTCTCTCTGGTGCATTGGAAACTGCTTTCTCACTGTTGCCCTCACTATCACTCACCATTCCTCATTCTTTGCCTCAAAACATTTTTCACCTTCTAGGCTACCAGTAAATTATAGAAAATGATCATCTAAAAAAAAAAAAAAAAATTATTTTATATATATATATATATATATATATACACTCACCGGCCACTTTATTAGGTACACCTGTCAAACTGCTTGTTAACACTTAATTTCTAAGCAGCCAATCACATGGTGGCAACTCAGTGCATTTAGGCATGTAGACATGGTCAAGACAATCTCCTGCAGTTCAAAGCGAGCATTAGTATGGGGAAGAAAGGTGATTTGAGTGACTTTGAACGTGGCATGATTGTTGGTACCAGAAGGGCTGGTCTGAGTATTTCAGAAACTGCTGATCTACTGGGATTTTCACGCACAACCATCTCTAGGGTTTACAGAGAATGGTCCGAAAAAGATAAAACATCCAGTGAGCGGCAGTTCTGTGGGCGGAAATGCCTTGTTGATGCCAGAGGTCAGAGGAGAATGGCCAGACTGGTTGGAGCTGATAGAAGGGCAACAGTGACTCAAATAACCACCCGTTACAACCAAGGTGGGCAGAAGAGCATCTCTGAACGCACAGTACGTCAAACTTTGAGGCAGATGGGCTCCAGCAGCAGAAGACCACACCGGGTGCCACTCCTTTCAGCTAAGAACAGGAAACTGAGGCTACAATTTGCACAAGCTCATGGAAATTGGACAATAGAAGATTGGAAAAACGTTGCCTGGTCTGATGAGTCTCGATTTATGCTGCGACAATCGGATGGTAGGGTCAGAATTTGGCGTCTACAACATGAAAGCATGGATCCATCCTGCCTTGTATCAACGGTTCAGGCTGGTGGTGGTGGTGTCATGGTGTGGGGAATATTTTCTTGGCACTCTTTGGGCCCCTTGGTACCAATTGAGCATCGTTGCAACGCCACAGCCTACCTGAGTATTGTTGCTGACCATGTCCATCCCTTTATGACCACAATGTACCCAACTTCTGATGGCTACTTTCAGCAGGATAATGCGCCATGTCATAAAGCTGGAATCATCTCAGACTGGTTTCTTGAACATGACAATGAGTTCACTGTACTCAAATGGCCTCCACAGTCACCAGATCTCAATCCAATAGAGCATCTTTGGGATGTGGTGGAACGGGAGATTCGCATCATGGATGTGCAGCCGACAAATCTGCTGCAACTGTGTGATGCCATCATGTCAATATGGACCAAACTCCCTGAGGAATGCTTCCAGCACCTTGTTGAATCTATGCCACCAAGAATTGAGGCAGTTCTGAAGGCAAAAGGGGGTCCAACCCGTTACTAGCATGGGGTACCTAATAAAGTGGCCGGTGAGTGTATATATATATATATATATATATATATATTATAAAAAGGACTTTAAACCAAATTTTCCTAGAACCAATCACACAGTTTAACAAAGCAATACAAGGGATTCTTGACCTTACCAATATATAGATTTTTAACACTGAAAAAAAGATTGCCACCTTTATTCAAACCGGCAGATACTACTAGCCAAAGAGGGAAGGTTATGACTAAGGAACTAAATGTTCAAATGTTATACTTTTAGAAAGTGAATGGAAAATCTGAATGTTTATGTTTCTCTGGCATCTAAAGCCCCTGTCACACCTTGACGATTTAGCCAGCATATACCTGACGTCCCAGAATCTTCTAAAACGCTGGCATACGCTAAACTTTTTCGGCGGCAGTTTAGCAAAGCTTTTCTGTTTTTCAATTTTGGGTATATACATAGAGTATTCATCAGGAGTCCATAGTCTATGTCCAAGACAGCCTTATTTGGTATAATGCATGGCAGCGTAATGCCCATGAAATGTCACAAGCCAGTGACCTAAGGGGAGCAGCAATGCACCAGGAGGTGGCCGGCCTGCATAAAAAGATTTATTTGATCGCGGTTTTAACCTAGCTAGAGACTGTTTATCGCCCGTCAAAATAAATAAATGGATTTAAAAAAAAGAAAGAAGGTCTGCAGTTGCAGCAGATTGCGTCATGTCTGCTAGGAAGTTTGCTGTTCATGATTTTGTTCGTGAATGCAGTGAGGATCCATGACACTCGCCTTCTCGCTCACCCTATGATGGGAATGAATTCTGGATGAGTACAGGCAGGTTTCTCCTGTGGATCCCCTTTTATACCAAAACGCCAATACGTCTTTCTACAGTTGCTGTAAGTTAGATACACGTTCAGTGGTCGTCTGAAAAACGTCAAATACGTTGATATGCATTGGAGATTAGTCATAAATTAGTAATAAATTACGTATAAGTTATGCACAAGTTATTCATGTTTTGGATAAGTTAGACACCCCGATTTATGAGTAACTTACACTAAAGCCGGGCATACACTGTATGATTTTTAAATTTTTTTTTGCCCTTTTCGGGCCCTTTTCGATTTTTCAATCGGGCCAGTGGTCGTGCGTCGTGTTTTGTACAGGGGGGAACGAGGGGCGACCAGCCTCTCACGACCACCTCTCGATCAGCAATTTTGAGGTCGGGAGAAGATCAAACATGTTTGAAATTCAGTCGGCTTCCGTAAAGGTCACATCAGAGCGTCTGGCCGCACTGTGTGAGAACATGCATCGTGAGCTGTGAACTTTTAAACCCTGCGGTTTTGTCATTCAGTTTGAGCTGTAGCTGCATGCAACAATTGAAAATACTGCAGTTTATGCCCACATAAACAACTTATCGTAACATATGGCCTACGTATGAGCATACGCTGCCAGCGTGCTCATAACTTATACAAAACTGACCCATAACTTCTCCAACGGATGCCAGTGTTTTTTGCCAGATTTTCCGTACGTCAGGCATACACTGTCTAAATCGTCAAGGTTTGACGGGCTTAAGGGAAGAAGTTTTTCTGTCCATCTTTTAATCTCTACTTTTATGTGAAAGGCCACGGTGAGCCAAATAAGATGTATTAAATAACAGAAGTTTTGAAAAAAGTCTAAAAAAATGCCTTTAAACAAACCAATATAGAGAAAAAATCATATCTTTGTTATTTTGGATATTTTGGGATGCCACATGTTTTTTGCTTTAACTCTTGTTGTTTTACTGCAAGACCTGAAAGTCTGACATGAATGAGTGATTTCTAGAAATCAGTGTTTATTCTTTCTATTGTAGTTCTGGATAAGTAGTGATGCATTTGTTTTTTCATCTAGGTCTCGTATCCTTTTCCCTTGTCCACATGCATTCTGTGGAAACTTAATGTGGTTAATTCTTAAATAACAACAGCTGTAAATCTTGACAGGCTGTTTAAGCTCTTTGTTCTCTGTCGGTTTTTGATGGATTTATGGGTATATTTTTAGTATTGCCGTGTAAAGGTTACAGTTGTCATCCTAGTAACCGTCTGGACCAAGCTGAGTTTAAGTGTATTCTGCAAACTTCTTGTTTGGTTAGGGGTCCCATCATGGCAGATAAGTCTGAAGCTGCCCCCTGCAACGTCTCCGTCTTGATACCCGTGTATGCAAAACCGGCTACACACAACAGTGCTTCTGCATGAGAGTCATAGCAACCCTAATCACTCCTAACATGCTTGCCCTGAAAAACAACAACATAAGCATTCCAAAAAGTTAAAAATTAACCCACTTGACTTAGTTTTCCAAGTTTGAAGATGTTTCGCTTCCCATCCAGGAAGCTTGTTCAATTCAAAGTGTCAGATATAGCGTAGAATTCCAAGCTCTATAGAGTGAACCAAAAAACACTGTTTTGGCTTAGAAGACACGCAAACTGAACCAGATGAGTGAGTTTGCCCCTTTAAAATGGGGGTCGTTTGAGTTCTTTGTTAGCCTGTAACACCCGATACCTTTCTATGTCTCCGAAAGAGGGTCATTAGATGGAATTGTTGGCCTGGCTGAAGCAGGCAAAGTGTTTTTGTCTCTCTGCGGTACATCTACACCTTATGGACAAAGAACATTCTTTTGAGGACCAGAAAGTTCACATTTTTCACAAAGAAGACAGGTGGCTTGAGAGGGGCATGAAGGAAACCATTTATGTTAAGAAAGGAAAACCAATCTTAAACAGAGGAGGTGGACTCGGGTTTAAGCTTTCATAAACCTACAATGCAGAAATCGAGTTGATTCCTTCCCACATTCATCGCAACCCTCATTCCCATAGAGGGGACCAAAATACTAAGCCTGTTCCAGCCAGGCTAACAATTCCCTCTAATAACCCTCTTTCAGAGACATAGACAGGTATCGGGTATGACAGGCTAACAAAGACGCGCTTGTCCGATTCAATTTGCCTGTGTTCTAAGCCAAAACAAGGCTTTGTTTTTGGTTCACTCTACACTCGAACTCAAGTTTGAAGATGTTTCGCTTCCCATCCAGGAAGCTTTTTCAATTCAAAATGTCTGAAGTGGCGTTGAATTCAGAGCTTTATAGAGTAGCCAAACAAAGCCTTGTTTTGGCTTCGAAAACATGAACTAGAAGAACAGGTCCACTGCTTAGTAATGGGGAGTCTTTGGTCTTTTTTTAGCCTGCAATACCTGATACTGACCTATGCCTCTGAAAATGGGAGTTGATAGGGGCATTGTTGGCCTGGCTGACCAGGCGAGATGTCTTGGATTTCTTGTCCTGGCCAGCCAACAATGCCCCTAATGACTCCCGTTTATTTTTAACTCTCCTGCTTTCATTGTTTACATCAACCTTCTTTACCTGTGTTGCAGTGCCAGCAGGCCTCCCACTGGTGTGGCATAAGTAGTACAACCCTATTACCAGGAATGTATAGTGCAAGCGTTTTACTCACTTTTTGCACCTAAAAATGCATTAGTGCTTGTAGGGAAAAAAGAAAAAAAACGAGTACATGTTTCACCCCTTTAATTTGCATTTTTCTCCTAACATAAGTCAGGCTTGATTTAGATAAGATATCCGTTAGTCTTTTATTAAAGTATAAAAGGAAGACATTTCCGAAAAGTCAAATGATAAATTTTTATGGGGAAAATACTTAAGAAATCATTGATGAAATGTCTAGGATTTTCCGCAGTGAGACTTAATGTGGTACAGTAGTGTACGCACACTATTGCTTTTATTTTTCAGTATAGTTAATCAATATTGTTGGTTTTGGTTCAGATAGGTTAGAATCAGATAGGTTTTTAATCATAATGCAAACTAAAGAACTCTGACGAATGCTCTCTTATTCAGCACCTTATTACACGAGCTGTCCTTGACATTTGCTTCTTTTTTTCTGACTCTGGCAGCTGTACTTTCAAAGGCAACAGCTGATTACTCACTGTTTTTGCACCTCACATCTCAGTTCAGTCAGCATGAGCCACACGGTTGGTATTTTCAAATGAAAGAGGGTCTTTCCTACATCTGCGTGAGTCAAACCATGAGTGTGCCTGCCGAGAAGGGGATGTGCAAGGGGGGCCTGCGGAGAGGGTGGTCTCTTGTCAATGTGAGCTAAGAGACAGAAACGGTGCTTGACAGGATGAGAGCGGGATTTCTGTGCAAGAGGTCACAGTGTGAGTAGTGTTCATATGGGCTGAAGTCTAGGTGGGTTTGCCGTTGGAGAGTACAGACGACTTGGACGTTTTACAGAGCTGAGCCTGCTGCATTTATCTCCTTAACAGCCGTTTGAATATCTGAGAGATCTGTTTGGCTTTATCCAAACAGCCTGAGTGAAGTTTCAGGGGGTTGCTTATATCAACTCTAGCAGAGAAGACTGTGAGGGCATGTCTGTCTTCTTTAACGGCCCTCTCCCGGAGAAAAGGCCTCAGCTTGTGGCAGCGTGAGTCTTTTGAAGCACGTTTGCATTATGCATAGTTTTCCTTTTGTCCATGGATGTTTGACTTCCTGCCCAATGACAAGTCCTACTGTTTAGATTGTGGCCAACCTCTAAATGCAGTCCAGCATTACATGGTTTCACACAGCGGCTTAAGTGCTCTTCTTTGGCATTGCAAGTATGTAAGGTATGCAGGTCTGTCTCGTGCCTCCCTCTGTCTCTCTCCCTGCCTGAACCTTTGTCCTTCCCTATGAGGTTTTCCCAGGTAGCCTGCCTTAACATTCCCCTGGGATCTGAGCATTTTACCTGGAGCTCAGCTTCCCTCTTCTGTTTTAATGCAAGACTTTGGTATTGCTTGTGTAAGTGATTACAGGTGTGGTAGTCTGCTGCTTTCTGTGTATCCCTCTGCTGTGTATTCACCATTTTAAATTACAGAAGGCCAAACGTCTAGTAGATTGTTTTCTTAAAAGAACAGAAGTATCTTATAAATGGTGTGCTGGCGCTCTATCAATTTACAGATATTGCCCAAAGTTTTGAAAGTGTTGTTGACTTTTTCTTTTTTTAGTTGTGTATAGATATATCTGCATATATCTGTACTCTTAATAATAAAAAATGATCTCTTTAAAGTCATTGAATTGACTTTTTCTTAAGCACTACCAGGTTATAATGACTTTGGTCCTCTATGCGAACATGGATGGATCATGTTAAGGTTTTTATTTCAATGTTTTTTTTACATTTGTTGTGATGATATTAAATAAAGGCGCAGAGGCTGTGCAGGGGTTAAACTCGTGACCAATGTACTGTGGCTTTTGGTCCCAGCCTGTTGACCTCTACTCAAAGTCTCACCCTTCTCTCTAATCCCACTTCCTTTCTGCCTATTTCCAAAATAATAAAATAAAGGCCAATAGAGTCTGAAAAAATTATATGAATAAAAAAAGCGATGATAAAAATAATTTCTCTACATCACCACAGTTTTCCAAAACATCTGTAAGTGCATTCATAGAGCATTTGGTAGTCCAACTTGATGACACACAACTGTTTTTTATGGTGCTATCTAGAGATGTCCCGATCCAGGTCTTTGCACTTCCGATCCGATACCGATATTGTTTTTGGACTTCCGATCCGATACCGATACTGGCCGATACCAGCCTATCCGAGCATGTATTTAAGTTTAAGTTAAAGTATTTAGCCTTAGTTGTAAGACTCATGTTGAAAAGGGTTTTAGTACTCTTGATAACATCTAGCCAGCTGAATTAGGTGAGATTGAATAAAACACAATGCTTGGTAACAACAAACTTTCCTGTTTATTAAGAGATAAACACAAACTGGACAAAATTATGAATAGCAATCTGAAATTGCACAGTGAGCAGTAAAACCGTAAACAGTTAAAGGTGCAGTTAAATTTTTTTGCCAATATCGGCGTCCCGATCCGATACGTGGATCGGATCGGGACAAGCCATCTATTGCTTCTCTCACTGAACAAAAATATAGAGCTTTTGGTAGTCCAACTTGATGACACAAAACTGTTTTTTATGGTGCTATCTATTGCTTCTCTCACTGAACAAAAATATAAAATAATAAATCCTCCAATACATTTATTATTTGTTTGTTTTTGGGTGATGTAAAGTTGTTCATGTTGAGTTTACCTTTATCACAATAAATCCAAATGTCACATTAACAATGAACCGTACAATAAATGCCAAATTAAATAAATGCACCTCTTCCAAATTGTAGGTGACCGCAGACAGTGCCGCAGAGAGGAGGCATCTGATTGGTCAAATCTACATCAGCTCTACACTATGCACATTTCCTGTTTGGTACCTTAACGGCTTATTTTGTTCGTTTCGATTGCGGAAAATGACTCGTGAAGATGGACCAGCTAGAAGAGTGAGGTGCGTGAGATCACTGGGTCCCTTTTTCCACCAGGATCCCCGCTCTTTTTCGCCCTCAAGTCCCTCCGTTGTCACACAAACTTTCCCCTACTTCCTCACCACCTCGGCTGTATCGAGACCCAAGCTAATTTGTGAATGCCCCTCTTGTGTTGTGGCATGGAATATTCAGTATTGGGCATAAGTCAAAAATATCTGTACCAAGCTCAATGCGACACGCCGCTGCGGGAGTGTAACCACCCCTTTAGAGGGCGAGACAGATCAAGACTTCAGTGTAGAATGCTGGCAAGTTTTCAGGAATCGGTTTTGCTAATGCTATCCACACTTTCGTGAAGATTCTCAGTCATCCAGGTCATAGTAATTCCAAAAAAGTTAGAAAACAAACCACTGGACGTTTCGCTTCCCATCCAGGAAGCTGTTTCAATTAAAAATGTCTGGATTAGCTCAGAATTCAAAGCTTCATGTGAAAGCTTAATGTTGGGTTACTCTATATAGATTTTTTTTTGGAATAATTTCTAACATTAAATGCTACATTTAGAGGAGATTTCTGCAAGTTTAGGTCCTCCCAGCCAGTAAATGAAACACACACTTCCAAGCTTGTCCCAAGCTTTAATTGTACTCTTTGCCTGCCTGTTGCCAGGTCCGCTAATGCTACTGAGCTCTATCTCACATGGCTTCAACCTGCTACTCCTATTGGTGCAGAAACCTCTCATGTTGGCTTTGGCATTGTAACCCTACTTGCATATTTTGGACCCCTAAAAATGACCTTTTTTTCCTCTGTAAAAGTAATATATGCTAATTCATTACATCTCAAGACATTTTGTAGATGAATTATGTTTGAAAAATTCATTGTTTTGAAAAAGTTGGCTATGATCTTAAAACTGGTCTCTTGCCTTTATGCTAAAACATTAGCATAATTGCATCACGTGTTACAGTTGCTGCTTTTTCTTTACATAGATGAGCCACAGCTCCAGCTGTCTGACCAAACTTATTTCTATCTGATGGTTTTCTTGCAAAAAATGGCTCCTTTGCTGCCATTGTTGAAAAGTGTCCATTTTTTTCCCAGAACAGACAAACTTCTACTGAGCACTGTTGCCATTGTTGGCCAAGCTCTGCACTGGTGGTAAATGATTCTAAAAAACAAACGTTCTGCTGCTTCTTAAGCTTTCTTGGATGTTCCTAAAGTTAGATAATTACTTGAACTAGGGAATAGATTAAAAATAAATAAATAAATAAGGCAGCTGGTTATTCAAAAATTAATGATCCACAAATGATGCCCACTATCATTACAATAACTGAAGCCATAGAAGCTGAAAAATACAAAGAAGGTATTACCAAAACCTGTTGACTGAGAAGGATGATGTGTATCATTCAGAAAGAAATAAAACATCAATAGAAAAATTAGATGAATTGTGTTTCAGTATCAGAACCAAACATTCAGGTCTGTTAGATGTTTAATAAACCAGTTGCCAGAGTTGGATCAGCCTCTTTCTGCCGATATGCTGTGGGAATAAACAAGCAATAGGTTAGCCTTAGTCAGAGCTGAGGGAACGTGTGTCACTGAGTCAGTGGGTCCAGCACCCGGTTTGTTTACATGTTGGCTGGCAGCACATGATACTGACTGTGTCCGCCCCTCAGTCCCAGCATCAGGCTCCCTCTCATCAGAGGTATAGACTTCATCAATAGGCCGTTTGTTTGGCTAGCAGAGGATCCAACTCTGCGCCGGTCATGAGTTGTAGGGTGACGAAGGGACGAGTTTGGTTTAATCTACTGCAGACTGACGTAGGCAGGGACGTTTTGTCTCAGCAGCTGCTTTCATCAACTAGGCTGATCCACTTACTGTTGTTTTTTGTTTTTTTAATAAGATAATGTGAACACAGGTTGATTAGATTAGTTACTACTAAAACAATGTTCTGTAATTTGACCATGTTAACTCATTGGGTAGCTGAATACTTTAGAAATGATCCATTCTAACAAACCTTCTGGTCCAACACTTATTGGTATCCCTGTTGCGAATACATTTCATAACACAAAGAAATGCTGTTATTTTGTGCTCTAAAGCAGTTAATTTCCCCTGGTTTATGTAACTGGTACCAATAAGAGGACCTTTTGGTTACAGATGAGTTGTATTTTCCAGAACAGCATGCTACAAAGTTTTGACTGCAAGGCTTCCTACACAGTTTGGAAGATATATATATATATATTAGGGGTGGAACGGTTCACAAAATCCACGTTCGGTTCGGTTCACGGTTTCTTGGTCACGGTTTTCGGTTCGGTTCGATTCGGTATATGTTGATTGTTACACCGAAATCCCATAAAAATGTATGAAATTAATGAAAAAATCCCCCAAAAAATAATGGATTGTAATTATTTTAAATGATCCGCGGAAACCCTGGATCATTTCCGTATGTTTTGCTGCTTTGAATTTAATCATTTCGTGCATGCTCTCTACCATCTCCAAGGGACTCAGAGGGGAGCGGACGGGAGCCACAGTGGAGGCTTTGCTTTGAGCAGCCGGTCAAAGCAGGGCGCAGCGGGGGTTGCTGATGGAGTATGAGGGATTTCGGGGTTACCATGACATGTTGGTCATGTTGCTGTTAGCATAAACAAAACCTGTTGCACAATGCTTGCACACTGTTGCACTTTTATCCACAACTTTCTTTCCACCGTCATCGTAGGTCACTCTAAATGCAAAGCGTTCCCATACAGCAGACCTATAAAGTGCTGCTGGCGCGTCTTCCAACTCCTGTTCTTTCCCACTCGCCATACCCACACAGTTCTCCATAACAACTGATTTTTTTCCCTGCTACACCCGGCTACGCTGCTTCGATTCTTCTTCTTCTTGTTTTTCTTGCTTTGGTCGCAGTACCGCCACCTTCTGCTCGGGGAGTGTAAACGCTTCGCCTATGAGAAAAAGGAGCAGCGCATGAACTGAACGAAAAACACGCGAACCGAGACAGTTGAACTGAACGGTTCGGACGGTTTTCATAAATCGTCCTATATATATATATATATGTATAGTCTAGGTTTTGTGTCCTTCCTTCTGTCCTTTGTTTTGTCTTTCCTTTTTCACCTTTCTTTCGTCCTTCCATGTTACCTTAATTCTATCCTTCATTGTGTGTATCCTACCTCCATTGTTAGCTCCTGTACCTACCTTCCATCCTATCCTCCTTGTGGTCATCATTGCTTCCTTCCTTTCATGTTACCTAGGACCTTCTTTACTCCTTTTGCCTTCCTTCCTTCCTTCCTTCCTTCCTTCCTTCCTTCCTTCCTTCCTTCCTTCCTTCCTTCCTTCCTTCCTTCCTTCCTTCCTTCCTTCCTTCCTTCCTTCCTTCCTTCCTTCCTTCCTTCCTGTCTGTGCTCAAATTGAAGGTTGAATTTTCCTAAAGTTTTCAGTGAGTGATAATGTTGCTGAAAATAAAAACACATGAGCAATACTTTGTTAGCTCTCTTTCACCCGCAGTTGAACAACTGTAACTTGGTCTGTATTTATATCAGCAGGATGCATTTCTTGATCAGCTAATACTCATAATAATAACAATCATTTTAGCATCACTGGATTAGCCGCCCGTTAAGCCAAGAGCCTCCTGGATTTTAAATGCCAGACCAATTACTGGTCGGATTGTTTACTTCTAAAACGATTTAACACTGTGTTTTGTGACATTTCTGCAGCACTTGTTGTCATGGCATTTCACTCACCCATTCTGGGTTGTAAACGTTGAAGCCTTGAAATATAGTGTTATTGATGTTCTTGTGGAGTATTTTTCTCTGTTGAGGTTGAAATCATTTCAACCTACGAAATCAAACCAGTTGTGTTGTGGGTGTTGGTATGTATTGGTAATTTGTTGTGTGTTTTTGTGTCGACAGACGAATCCCACCCTGAAGAGCCAAAAGGAGATGTGTCGAGCCAGAAAGCAGGTAGCAAACACACACACACAAACAAACACGATATTTTCCTGCTTCATTTCACCGTCTTGTCTGGGGATGCTTGATACACGTATGTTCTAGATGGTGAAAGTCAAACATGTCATACCCACCCGTGTGCAAACAGTGTTAATAATTCACAGTGACAGGTCATTGTCATCTGAATCCCTCACATCTCCTCGATGTTGTCGCTCCTCCCTTCCCTCCCTCAGCGATCTTGGGAAGACAAATGGCTCCCTGCATTAAGCGGCCATCTTCCTAGCAACCAGCTCATATGGACTATTCGGCCATCTGCTCTGCTGTAATTTATTAACTTAGCCCTCCATTCCTTTAAGCCTCTCATTTTCTTTCTGGTAACACTTGTTTAGTATCACAATAGAGCTCAGGTCTATCTTTGTTTTCCAATGTGATTTTTTCTGTTACAAAATTTCTCCAATCAACTTGATTTCTTTACATTTATTTCTCCTCCATTCATCAGTAGGATGTTTTAAAAATATTTTCCAGACAGATTTTTGCTCTGGAAAGAAAAGAAAGGCAACAAACTGCTGACATTCATTTGAGATAATAAGCATTGTTGCAGCCTTGGGAGGAGAGAGAGGAAAAGCTTAAACCCAAGATCCAAAGGAGGACAATGAGTTGGCAGGTTGCTCTAAAGCCTCAGGGACTTCCAGGAGCGAGCCACACAGAAGGAAGGGGACCATATGAAGGCATCCGTTTGGTTTGATTTCACAGAGCCTTCAGTAATCTGCGTTTTTTATGTCTAATCAAGAGGACAAGTGCAGGTTTTTACAGTATTTTGTTAAAATATCAGTACCTAGTTCACTTTGACCACACATTAGAACCTCAAATATCACTGCATTGCATTTAATTGATATGAGGGAAAAACAAAAAGTAGTGAATAATTGCCAGCTAACAGGATGAAGGGTTTTAAAACAATTTTACAGTAAAAACAAGTTGAAAATTGTATGCATTTTTTTTCCTTCTCCATTTAAGTCGATCATTAATAGAAGCAAGTTTGGGCTGTTCTTACAGAAATGTCCCATTCAGCTTCATATATCCACCAATACTTTTCGTCATTCTCTTAGAAATAGCTCAAGGTCAGTCAGATTGGATAGAAAAAACCAATTTCTTTTCCATTTTTCCGCAAGTTCTACATTGATTTTAGGTCTGGAATTTGACTAGGCCATTATAGCACATTAGTCTACTTTAGTCGCTTTGATTAGGATTGTTCTACTGGAAAGTGAATTGCTGTCTGTCCTCATTGCTGCTGGAGCATACCTTCCCCACAGCATGATTCTACCACCATCTTGTATCCACATTGCTTTGGGGTTTCTCTGGGTCTACATTTTAATGACTAAAGGAAGGCCTTATTTGACCACAACACCTTCTTTGCTTCTTGTCTCCCTCATGTGGCTTGTTTCAAACTGCAATTAGGATGTCTTACCATTTCCCTTCTATAAAGGGGAGGATTGTGTCATCCACAACCAGATTTTATAATGGGACTCATGGCCACTTCTCTCATTCACATGTTCTTGGCCTGGCCTCTGATTTTAGGTCGACAGACATGTCTTGCTACATTTGGAACTGTGCCGTGCTCCCTTCATTTTCAGATGACTGATTATACAGAAAATTGTGAGATTTTTGTAGCTTGGGGGAAATTTCTCCCCAAATTCCAGTCTTACCCATCTATTGGTTCTTCCACTTCATGAAGCTATTAGTATAATAGCATTTTCAGACAAATCCCAAAAGGCTTTGGAACAATTAACTGACAAATTGAAGTAGTTTCTTGATTAACTGTGAAGGATAATCTGCAGTTACAGGTTGGCTCTTATGCACCTGAAGACATGACTGTGAATGTCCTAAAGTAAAACTTTGTTTTATATAGCATAATTAATACTTTGAGTTGGTCATTTACATATTCAATTCAATTTCAATTCAGTTTATTTCTATAGTGGCAATTCACAACACATGTCATCTCAAGGCAGTTGATTGCATCGACTCATTGACTCGAATGCAATCCCTCACACCAAGCATGCTTGTAGTGACAGTGGAGAGGAAAAGGTCCCTTTTAACAGGAAGAAACCTCCAGCAGAACCAGGCTTAGTGTGAGCGGCCATCTTTTAAGGAGACTGAAGCAGAGATACAAAAAGAGGCTGTAAAAGGCGGCCCCATCCAGGAAACATGCAGCCAGAAAGACAAGCTCTGAGCCACCTCCAACATCAGAGGATGAAGAGAGCACACCCACCCAGTCAGAGTCAGAGAAACAGGACTAAACTGGAAAAACAGACCGAACTCGAACATATATAACAAAGGTGTTGATGGCAGCAGCACAGCTGATATTTGTCCAGGATGGAGTTACAGCCAAACAGGAACAGACGAGGCGAAGCTACTATGAGAAAAAGCAGAGAGAGCATAACGTTAGAGATTGAACTAATAGATTCTGCAGGTTTGGTGAATAGAGATAGAATGATGGAATAGGGATCCCTTTGTCCTCCAGAAGACTAAGCCTATAGCAGCATAACTATAGAGATAGCTCAGGGTAACATGAGCCACTCTAACTATGAGCTTTATCAAAAAGGAAAGTTTTAAGCTTTAAACCTAATACCCTTAAAGGTAGACAGGGTGCCTGCCTCAGTGACTAAAACTGGTAGTTGGTTCCACAGGAGAGGAGTCTGATAACTAAAAGATCTGCCTCCCATTCTACTTTTAGAAATTCTAGGAACCACTAGTAAACCTGCAGTTAGACAGCGAAACATAAGGAACATTCATATCTCTGATATAAGACAGAGCTTGGTCATTTAAGGATTTATATGTGAGAAGGATATATGGTGGTAGGACATATGATGATTTCATTAAAGATAGTTTGTTGCTTTTGATCTGAATGATTTTGTGAGATGTTAAAGGGTATGAAAATGTCTGTCAGCACTTCATATAATGCTTTTAAAGACTTAAGGCCTCAATTGAGGCTGGATGTCATCACCGTTTGGCTGCTTTTACTAGTTGGACAGAAAGGAAAAGGCTTCTGCTGCCAAGTTCAAATCTCCAGCTCTTAACTGAAGGATGCAGGCATGCAGACTCTCCTCTAGATGGCACTTTTCAGCAGAATGATAACAGAAAACCTTCAGCAGTTCGACCCGCAAGTGGCTTCTGACGGCGAACGCTGATAAAGTCGTTTATAAAAATCATCCTTTTTTGTGTAGCCTCACCCAGGGGGCTCAGCAAGTCCTAAGATAAACGTCAGTGTTAAGAAATTTCAGTCGATGAGTGGCAAACAAAGCCTCCTTCGCCGTCTGCTCACGGCTCATCAAACAGAGGTGGCTGCAAAGGACCCCGGATAAATGAACTCCTGGCACCGATAACAAGCAGTCTTTCTCTTCTGTCTCTTTTCCACCGTCTCCCCCTCCACCCGCTCTCCTGCTGTGTTTGGGTCGCTGGGGTAACCCTGGCCTGTTTCTCGCTCGGTTAGACTACCCTGCTATTAGAGGTCTGGGTAGATGAAGAGAACAGAAAGGGAGGCAGGCGAAAAGGAAGATGGTGAGCCGTCACTCTTGATTTCTTCCAGTCCAAAAGTTAAAACTAGAGACAAAAAGGAGAAACTGTAGCAGTAAATATGTTTTAGAGAAGAGCATCGCATAAACAAAAGATAATCTAATTGAAAGTTTGTAGAGCAGCCTCAGAAATTTAAAGAGACAGTAACACTTAAATCTGTCTGAAGACAGTCATCGGTTAAATATTTCTGACAAGGGATCTGTTACGACCTTAAACCCAGCCAAAGATCTAGCCACACATCCCCTAACCCAACCAGCAGACCCTAATTAGATGTTCCTTCCTTTGACTGGTCACTCATGTACAGGGGCATAACCAGCGCCAGCTGGAGCCACAGTGAAGGTGTTGTTACTGTGCCACAGCTGTGGGTGATAAGTTCGTTTTGCCTCTGCGGAGTGCAGTAACACAACGGGTGCATTAACCAATCAGAGCCTCCTTATTAGGCCAGAGAAGTGGAGCAGGAGCTGTCAGAGGTAAAGTGGACTAATGGTAGCTAAGGCAGGGTGAGAAAAGTGAGTCAGGGCTAGGATGTGGTATTATAATGGAGGTAATGTTTTAACAATCGTGGGCTGTACAATACACGTGGTATGTGATTTGTTTTCATGCAGTGGCTGCTTTGAGCTGTGGTGTAAAACCCTCTTAAAATCTCAAAGTCAAATATGAAGACACTGTAAAGAATTACATTTTCTGCTTTTGGATTCTAAACAAGTTTTAAGAATAGCTTAAAAATGTAAAAAGAAGAAATGAGCAAAAGGCTAAATACATTTTGTAGACAGTTTATTTAAAACTGTAATTAACCTTGGAGTAAATTTATTAGGTGGTCATTTCTTCAAAACTATATCAACAAAGAGTCAAAATCTGCACATAAATCTTAACTTTCCTAAATTTTATGGTTTCTACAAGAAATCTAAGTGATAGATGTAAAAACCTTCAGTTGTGTCATATGTTGTATACAGGTATATTCTTGGCCCAGTTGAGGACCCTAATGGTGTAGACTGAAGGCAAAAAAGCACAAAATAACAGCAGTATAGTATATCATGCAGTTATTGCAATATTCTAAAGTAATTTTTGGAGTTCAACGATCATTGGCTGCTGTATAACCAGTTTTACATTTCATTTACAAAATTTATCTTGCTGCATAAAATCTCAGAAGGTCACACTGGACAAAAGAATGACATTACAGAAAAGGTCATAGTCCGAAAGGGTAACAAGCACAGGTGAAAAAAAGACAAAAGAAAAAAATGGTCATATATTACACCTAATATCGCCATTATAGAAGTTCCTAATGTCATGCACTGCTACATAATAGGGCAATTTAAAGGAAAGGCCTACAAAAAACAAAGGGAGTTTTATCATCTCAAGGGTTTGGACTTTGCAAGGCAGCTTGAAACGTGAAACAATGAAAGATGGACCTCTTTATGGTGCCATGATACCACATCACACAAACCAGGGGCTGTTAAGAGGGTTCTGGTTTGTGTGGTTATCTCTGCCTCCTTAAGCAAGGCAGTAAGATGGTTCACAACACCTTTCTGGCAAAGGACTTCTTCTAGGGCAGTGACATACTGGTTTTTACCATCCTACAAACGCCACTGATCTAGATCCCTTTTAAAACTTTAGGGATGGCAAGCGAAGGTAACAATTGTTCCACTACCTGCATGCTCTACAGATAGATCCTTAAGTGGAGGCACTCACCGAAAGTGTTGAGAAGTAATGACGCATATTATAGCAGAAACTTTACCATCCAAGTAGAGTAAAATGCAGAATTATCTTTGCACCATTCAGTGATGACAGGGATGCGGAATTAACTTATTTGGTGCTATCTGTAAATGTTTACAGTCTGTAAATGTATACAGTCAATAAACTCCTAAATGGAGCCTTTTCAGTCATGCTGCATGGTGCAGAAGCATTAACGTCTTAACAGAAATTAGGATGCAATGCCAGAAAAGTGGAAGCCATTACAAAAAACACTTGTAACATGGTATAAAACATGATACTAATAAGTGTGGTTAATTGTAGGGGCTTTAGCCAGTTCATATACTTCATGGAGCCATGTCATAACATTGAAAGAAACAATATTAGAAGCATGAATAACAGCTCAAAGTACTGTTCCCAGCCGTGGTTGTGGAATTACCTTGAAAACAGAGAACTTTATCATAGTTAAATACTAAGTGGCAAGAAAAGTCTGACAGTATGACAGAGCGACATACCTAGTCTTTAAATAACAGTTGTACATTTCTGTTGATGGTGGATTATAACGGTTTTATATGTATTATTCTATTTGTCTTATTTTATTTATTCAGTGAGCTAATGGATTTAAGTTCATTAGACTGTAAATAAGTCTGAATATGTCTATGTCTCATAAATATGTTATCGTCTTAATACAAAAAAATAAATGTTCTAAATTTTTCAGTTAATAAGCAAATGACCACTTATCGATTGGTTATTAGTCAGTAGATAAGATTGATCAACTTTAGATATAATCATGAATCAATTACTTGCGTACTTTATCTAACGCAGATGTGGCCTTAAAGTACAATGAAGGTCCAACCAACCGTCAAAATATACTAGAAGATACATACTGGGGATGGTATGAGGCCTGGAATATTGAAGCCTACAAAAAAAATACAGCAATTCTGTATTTTCCCAAACCAAACCTCAGTTTTTTATGATTTTTATTTATTTATTTTTATCAGAGAACGATCGTACATTTCCCACTGATAATCATCATACAGATGTACAAATTCTTGGACAGTTTATGCCCTTAAGAGTTATTCCTAAATAAAGAATAATGCTTTGCTCAGACCTAAACTAAAACTTCAAAAGTTTGACAGTCACTCTCATAAAGTAAAAAAGTTTTAAAGAGATAGTGTTGTGAAACTTCATGAGAGCAGGAGCAGAAGAGTGACTCAATCATGCCTGAGAAAAGCCAGTAACAAGGTGATTCTTTGACAGGTAAAAAAAAAAGGCTGGAGTCAGTGAAATCCCTGAAGGGTTACCCCTGGCACTCGCAGTACTAAAACCTCATTTATTAACTGAAACTCTGGGAAAATGCCTTTAGATGATCAGTGTATGTCATCTGAAGGCCAGAGACTGTTTGAGAGAAAAGAAAAAAACAAATACTTAAAAAAAACTGATGCTGCTGCAGAAATATTTTTTAAAACTCACAATTTTGGAAAATAATCTAATTGTGATTTTTTTTTTTTTTTTTAGCTTAATATTGCAATTACATGCAATTATTTTTTCCCAGTTTAATTCTCATGTCTTTTAAACATATATAAAACAAATCTGATCAATATTATTAGTTTTATTTAAAGCACAGATTACAACAATAAAGAAAACAAAACTGTGGCTTTACCTTATTAACATCTTTTTATGTTTCATGAAAGATGATACATAAACATATGGACTGCCGCGTTAAAAACTGCCAGATTTTAACAGTCTATAAATATATAGATAAAATAATATACGAAAAATATATTAACTGATCTCAGGTCAGTTGCATCACACACACTATAATGCGGGAATAGTTTAGCGAACAAATGTCTTCTTTTTTTACACCCGAAATAATTCCGCACAAGTGACGTACTGCTCCTCTTTGATACAAGACCTTCAGTTGTGTCGGTTTTTGTGAAGTCTGAGGCCATTGTTCAGCAGGTTACTCGCATACAAGTATCGACTTTCCCCTCTTTGCTAGCAAGTCACCCCCGATCACATGACCCGTCAAATCGCGGCCTCTGCGGTTAGAAAATCTCGTTTTACCCTATCGCGATATTATTGCAAATGTAGTAAGATGTAGTAAGCGCGACAGAAAGCTGGTGGGGGAGTGTAAACAGACAACCTGTCGGTAAAACGCAAATGTCCTTCTCAAAAATGAATGAGCGTAGAGCCTCTTCCTGCTCATGTTTCAATGAGAAAACCCCAAGTCTAAGCCTTCCAAAATTGATTCCAAAGCTAAGTCAAACCAGAACTATTCAATAGTTGTTGCAATCTTCCTTGTTGTGATTTCTCCAGCATCGCACAGCTTTGTTGTCTCGCCCTCAAAACCCCGCCCATTTTGTATCCAGAAATTTAAAACGCATCTCTGCGTTATTAGCCTGCCAATTCTAGGGCCTGGGGCATTGATCAAGGCTACACCACTCGCAGGCAAAAGTGATTTTGGCCGCTGGTGGGTAGGGCTAGTTCCCTAGGCTACAACATCCCTAAATTGACACCAATTCGGTGCTTTGTTTGAATTCGCCTGTTTTATGTTGGAAGTTTTGAATTGTTAGATTTGCATAGAAAGGAGGCTCTGTACGTCCGTTTGACCCACTGAACTATTGTTATTCATCTATGGCCATTTAAACTCTGTTTTGCATTCTATGACCCCTTTAACAGAGTTGGCATCTGTCGCTTTATCACATATTTATCTTATGTTTTTGTTTGTTTTTTCTCCATTATACCATCTAGATCTGCTTATAAATAGCTTCTCATAGAGCTTATTATGGCTTTCATGCTGTTATTCAAATGCACTGTTGTCAGGCTTTTTGGAAAACAAACAGGCCTACAGCATTGAAAACCTGCTGCTATTAATCCCATGTGTTTTCTGAGGATTTTTTTTCTCTTGTGCTTAATGTTATGTTTTTGTTTTTTTTTTTTTATGTTGGAACGATGATAGTGCAGCAATTCCATCAGATGTGGCTTTGTTGGCAAGAAAATGCCTGGAAATCAAAATTTCGTCCATGGGAAATGTAAAATGTATCTATTTTGAGAGGGCTCAATTTCAACAGTCAGAATTTGATTCATTCGTTTCAGATGTTTTCCCATGTTGAAACAGCAGTGCTCTGAAAGAAAAAAATCCATCCTGTCCAGTTTTATTTTTTAATTTTTTTCCCAACCAAGCTTTCTTCCAAAGGGGGTCTGGGGGGGCTTCGTAGATAGACTATCCATACCCCCTCCTTCAGCTTTAAAAAATCCCAGCTATTCCCACACATCCCTTAGCCCGGAATTTCTGGCATGATATGAACGTGGGAAGTTTGGAGCTATGCAGGGATGCACTCACACGTGCAGGGTTCTGATTCCTGCTGATTTACAGCAGCTGGCCGAGGACCATATTGACCCATTCAGCTGCTTCGAAGCCATTAAGAGATTGAGCCTGCGTGTTACTACCCTTTAATCAAACAGAATGTTAAGCGAAGGCTTCCATTTGTCAGGGAGTTTTTTACCCATCGCCTCAGCTGACGGCTCCACCCGACCCATTTCTCCTGATCCAGGCAGCTGTTGCGTTTCACATCTTATCCCTTCCTTTCAAACATGGAAGCATGCACAAGCTGCCTGCCGCCACCCTGACTCATTTGCCCCAATCATGTCATTGACTTGTTTGCATAAAGTGCTTGGTCGTTGTTTGTGAGGTAATGAACACTTGACCTGTCAGGAGAAGTCTCTGAGATGTGCTATGTCTCAGTTTATGTGTTAAAATAATCTGAGACGGAAACAGAAACCCTCCCAGCGACAGTGGTGACCCGGGAACGATGAACCGGTCGTGTTGTCGACTGCGTCTGAGGGATGATGGACACGACCCGGCATTTCGCTCTGATCTGCTGCCCTCTCTGACTCATGGGCGCAGCATTATCTGTGATAGCTCCACAGAAGCTCAGCCACCCGGGAAGAGCCCAGTCTGTCGTTTGGGTAAAAGTGATTTGGGATTTTATTTTTGTCTTGAACTGTTAACAGTTTAACCATAGCCTTTTATATACTGTCATTCTCGTGGATTTAAGATCTGGTCAAGTTTTTATTTTCCAAATGTACTTAAAATCATTAAGGTAAAAGCTACTCTGAGTTGTTTTCCTAGTGATTAGCAGCTCAAGCTTTTTTTGGCTAATTCAGATGTTAAGCTGTTTATTTAATTGTATTAACATTTCCTAAGCATGATTTTAGGACTGATATGTGTGGTTGTTTGGTAAAGGGAGTTTTTAAATCCAACATAAAATGAAGGAGTTTGTCTATCAAAGCATCCGTCCCTATATGTATAAATCTGAAAAAGAAAAGAAAAAAAATTGCCTCAAGGTTGGCCAATTAATTTAGACATTGTTTTAGGAGTTGTTGGTTTTGCGTCATTGACTAAATTGAAGAAAATAAATCAGTTTTCATTTTTGCCCTGTTGGTCACTGATCTGGGCCAAACAAAAGGGAACTGGTCAATTGATTGGAAAATCTTTAGTTTTTAAAAAATAAATAGGAGGCAAATTTTGGGAAGTTGCAAAATTGAATCATCGCTTAAGATACTGATCTCAGTTATTATCCTAGTCACAGAGATCCCCATCGTATGTGTTATTAAAAAGACAGTGAAACTTAATTTTTTCCTCGGCCAGCCAGTTAATTCAGGTAGATTTTTCATGTCTGGAACAAAGTGGGGGAATTTAAAAGTTAAACTACATAGTACTACATAGTATAAGTGTGGGAACAGATCATTATAGATCTAAAGATGTTATCTTTATATTGATAAGGCACTTCTTTAAGGAAATTAAGTTTTTGTTCATTCTTGTCTGGATATAGCAGCTAATCTCGACCTCTCTATAGTCTGCAATTGATTTAGAAGCGACAAACTCCTAAATCTCTCCTAATCTTTATTAAATATTAATAAGAACCAGGCGGCTGTTTAAAAGTAGTGCAGTCAGTCTCTGCTTCCTGTACGGCTTCTGTGCACCTTTTCCATTTTTAATGTTATTTGTTGTTTTTGCTTTTATTTTGTTCTTTATCGGGTTTTTCAATATAAATAACAAGATTTAGTACAAAACAACATTTCAGATGCAAAGCTGTCTAGTTTCCAAAAACAAGTTAATGTGTAAAGCAACTAAACTTAAACACTGTCACATACTTGTCAGAGAGGTTCTCTTTTTCTCGTCCGAAGACGCCATGGCAGAAGGTAAATGTATGCATTTGTGATGAGAAACATCGGTATTTGATTCTTGATCATTTTCATCTTTTCTGGGTTAGGCATCCAGAGTCAGCATGGCCCATTGTAGTGAGCCTTGAATCTATGCCATAATTTAATGGCTGCTAAAACGTAACGTATTTCTTTTCTGGTTGTATGTCTGTTGAATTGTTTGGAGGTATTTCATCCCTCTCTTCCATTGGCCTATTGCTCACACATTCCAGGGTTGACCAAGCTTCAGCTGCCAGACAGATGGAATGTTTTGGTATGCAGATGGAAAAAATGGCGGAGTCAATGGTGCCTGAGCCCTATAGTGAGCATACAAGCCTATATTTACCATAATGTCAGCTAGTATGGGGAGGTTCTATGCTGTTTGATTTTTGTACACAACTTAGATGGGTATGGGGCATTGCAGGCTAACAAAAGAAGCCAAAGTAGCCCCATTCCCAAGGGGTGGACCCCTTTGTCTGTTTTAATTTGCATGTTTTCAAAACAAAACAAGGTTTTGTTGGGCTACTGTATAAAACCTCGAACTCGCTATTGCTGACATTATGAATGGAAAAAAGCTACCTGGATGGGAAGCGAAATGTCTTCAAACTTGGAAACACAGTCCAGTGGATTGTTTTTAACTTTATTTTTTCAGAATAAACCCACAGCTAGTTTGTGATTGTCCCTCTTGTGTTGTGGCATGGAATAACATGCGGCAGACTACGCTTCAAGATTGGCCATAAATCAAAAATATCTGTGACAAGCTCACTGCGGCACACTCCTGCAGGAGTATAACCAGCACTCATTCACTCTGCTGGTCTTGTGCAGGGTGGTAATCGTGAGGAAACCCCTAAACCATGATAATCTATTGTAATGAAAAACCACCCCTGTAGAAAATTATGCTAAGATGAAGAGAAAGCGATGAAAAGAGTTGGTACTAATGAAAAAGGCTAAGAGATTTTGAACATCATTTGACCTAGAGACCTTCTCAGCTCCACTGGCGCCTGCTGTAAGCAAAGTAAGGCATAGAGTAACAGAATATGAAAAGTAGGATCATAAACCTGATGAACTGACTGCAGATATTGATTTGTGGTGTCATTTCTGGTGTAGATACCAGATCTGCTCAGGTGATCAGATCTGTTTGGGGCCCTGCCCCTTCTTATGACGTCAAGATATGGCAATTCCATATGTTGACGTCATAAGTAAGGTAGAAAACAATCATTGTCAGTCTTGAAGGAAAGTAAAGTGCTTTCTAAGACTGAGCTCTGCCATTTAACAAGGTTACAAAAAAAGTCTCAGCTTATTTAAATTTTTTTTATCAAGATTTGAGGGCAGTGTAGGACAAATGGGACATCTTAAAAATGACCTTCGTAGAGATTTTAGACAAAACTGTTATTCTACTTGTAGAAAACAAACGGTTGTTGTTGACACAAAGTTAAAAGTAGTGTAGCTTAATATGGCTATCTGACCAAGCTAAAAGCACAGCTAAAAGAGGCTAACCTGTTAGCTTTTCAACACAGCTAGCCGCAGCGCTACCCAGCTCCCCCCCTTTACACCATGGTCTTGCAGTTACTTTGTTCCCCATAAACATTTTTTTTCTGTTTTGTTATCGGTCAGGTAAAACTTTATCGGTCATTAGACACGCTAACGCTACAGATGCTACCGACTCAGCACACTGACGCTAAGCAATGTTATTGTTGCCTGGGCAACCACAATGTTTTACATCATGTGGTAATGTTCAGCCAATCATGTATTGTAACGTCACTGGTGTGTGCAGGACCCGAGCAGATCTGGTACCTACACTGGCTTAAAAAACATGTTAAAACTACATTTTCCTCGGCCATCAAAGCAAATAAAGCCAAACTAACTGCCATGGAACACAAGAGAAGGTAGAAAAGGTTCCTCCAGACATGTCAGAGACGTCTTTATACATTTTGCTCCATTTGCATAATTGTCTAGGATGAGGCATCAGATGCCTTTTTTAGTATAAATGCTCCATTAGAACTTGTTGCGTTTTATTTCTGCATAGTGGTGTAAAATTTATTTGAGTTGTCTGGACAAGACTTTTTAAGATCGCTTTTAGGAAACCCACAAACCAAAATAATGCTTATAAACGTATGTTCCTGTGAGGATTCCTGTTTGCAGATGCAGAGGTGAACGTATGCTGGATGCTTTATGCACACATAGTCTAAGTGGCTGTTTTAGCTTCCTTGGAAAGTCTGTGGCGTGTCTGTGTTGTAGCCAAGCCCCTCCTGCATTTTAAGGACTTTTGCCCATCAACCTCAGCTCTCATGCTATGCTAAGCAGCTTCCCAGGGTTCATAAATGCAGTGCAGGCATGTTATAATTGCTGCCCCTCCTACACAATTAGGATTACCCCCGGAAACTGGTCTTACCAAAAGACACAGAGATTAGCAGCTCACCTTATGCCCCATGAGATGCACACAGATGCCGCTGCTGGTACGTAGTGAGGTGGTCCATGGAGTGGAAACGTTTGCTTCAGCTTTTCCACGTAAATGTGCAGGGAACTGGTGAAAAAATGCTTGGTTTTGGTTGTCTGGAGCACTGGAATATCTCGCCTCAGGAATCCCAGGATTAGCTTTAATTGCTGCTGCAGCCCTGGCCACTGTGGATCCCTGTAGCACGTAACCATCCAGCGTTTCATGAGCTGATGCTGAAGGTGGCCCCTTTCTCCCCACATTAACAGAAGAGTGATCAAGCATGGCTTGTTGGACAGTCAGTCACAGGTGGCAGTATGCACACACCGGCTCTGCCCTCATCCCTCTGACAGGTACAAGGTAGCCATATTAGTTTGTTTGTGGACCTGATGAATGTGAAGTGAACTTTTATGGGATGAAGTGAAAAAGAAAAAGCTTAAAGGATAAAACAAGTAGAGGACAGATCTGACAGTGACTGGTGCCGTTATCCTCTCCTTTTTACTCCAACTTCTCCTCATTATTCCTTTCGTCCTTCACTCCCCGTTCCCTCCGCCTATGACAACGTCTCCTTAGCCAGCCTTTTTATTTTTAAAGTTTTGTCTGCTAATCATTTATCCAGAAATGTCTCCTTGTCCCTCTGCATGAGCTAAGTGTGTGTTTGTAAGAGAGAGTGGGCGCAACCTGGCCACTCTATATTTAGCTGCTGTGCCACTTTCTCCTGTCCCATTGCTCTGCAGAGTGCACAAAACTGATGAGACTTTGCTTCTAAACCCTTTTTTATGCACATGCTATATTTGCATTTGGGAATGCAGTGTTGTAGATGTATGTTGTTCCTCACCCAGGTACCTGCTGATGGATAATAAAGATGAACAAAAGTGATTTTAAAAAAGGCTGGTTAACAGTCTTTTTACAGCTACACATTAGAAATGTTTTGGAATGGTATGTGTTTTTCAAAACCCTGGTACACCTAATTTATTTGAGAAGTGGTCGATGTATCAAACATGATGTCTGTGCTGTTTAATCTCAGCATCAATCCAGCAGTGAAAACCACAGAACATACCAGTGATAAAGACTTGGGAGAAGCTTAAAGCGGAGTTTATTTACAAAACTCTGTCATAGCTTTGTACCCTAAATGAATTTCTATTTAAAAAAAAAATGTTTTTGTTTTTTAGACTTTATTCTTATAAAATCTAAAAACTTTATAAGAATAAAGTATTAAGTGTCATACAGATATGAGGGAATAATTGAGATTGATATATTGTTTGCAACTCATATTGTAATCCATCGTAATTCATCGTTTCTGTGGACAATAGTAAGTAAATGAGCATCATAGACATTGGAAAAAAAATCATTCCGACAATCAGAGTTGGTTTTTCCCGATAACTCTTCCGATTGGTGTCCATGTACACACATATTCGGATCATTGGAGTAAAAATCATGTCCTCTGCGTATGTTCAACATCAGTTTCCCGTTTTTCTCTTTACTAACCCTCATTCAATGGCTCCTGGTCCTTGGTGGAGGAGGTGGCTCTAAATGTGATGTGCGGATAAACATGCCATCCTGCCTGTAGCAAAGACGCATTAGTATAATGTATCGCTGAGCCCTTAACAAAACTGACCACCAAAATCCAATATGTAAACGACAAAGGTCAATATTGGAAAAAACCTACATCAACCGACAGGACTGAAGAAAAAGAAATTTAAGGGGCAGGCACAAAGAGTAGCTAAAGTTGAGAATAAGCAGACAACTACGGGTTTGTTTACAAAACAGAAAGCTTCTTCTTCTACTAATACAACTTTTCTGAGTAACTAGACAGCTCTGTGCATGCTCAAATGATTTAATCTGATCTAATTCTTACTACATATATACATATCATGATCAGATAATTTGATTTAGGCTTTTAACTAGCAATATTTCATAGGGTGTACACCTTGGTGTATCACATCTTAGACTTAGATTTATTTTATCATTTTGTATACACAAGTGTTGACAAAAAGAAATTTAGAACAGCTCTCTAGACAATTTCATTTTAGTGCAGCCTTGATAAGGTAAGCAGCAGTTGTTGTTGAGCTGCTACTACTGCCTCCAGCTCTGGAAGCACTCGCTTCTCCTGGCTCAGGGGAGGAAGAGGATGATGAAGACTATGCTGTGAGGATGGTAGCCTCCTGGGTTTAAGAGGCTGACATGGTTGAAGCAGCAGTGGTGCCACCGACAGGTTTAGCAGCGACAGACGACGCTGGAGAAGGTGTGGAAACCGGAGGGGGCCGGGAGGAGCCGGCTGAGGATGGTTCAGCATTTGGCAGGGAAGCATCTAGAATGCTCTCCTCATTTTACCCTGTAGAGGGTTGTGCTTCCCTTCTAGATGCTGAAGATTGCCTGGGAACAGTCTCAGAGGAGCCTCCATTCACACTGAGTTCTATGTTTCTATCAGCGCGTTATTCCATTAGCCCCTCCCAGGGCATCAGCCCCCTCCCAGGCTGCTGGACGCAGCCAAGACTCCACCAGAATGATGGCACAGCCATATCTCCTTTTTTGAAGAGAGTTTGAGTCGGACATTATCCATTTTGTTTTCCAACAAGTGGATGTTGGAGAGCAGGATTAATGAAAGCGGTGGTCTGTGTGGATCTCTCTTTAACTTTGCAGTTAGCCTCCCTCTGCATCCTCGGTTTCTCAGTCTTGCGCATCTCTTCATCCCTCCGTTATTTTCCGCTGTTGTTTTGTTGACATCTATCCGTAGCACTCCACAGGTTTTTAAACACTCAAAAATGTCAGTATTTAAAACGCTTTGTGACCTTAGCTCTGGCAGGCGTTGGTGATCATAGATGCGGGTATGATGTCTAGTTTGTATCGTTTTAAGCGGCATATTTTGTGAAATTTGTTAAAAGGAGCTGTTCTTAGCCGCTGCTTTGGAGCGTCGCCATGGTAACCCTGTAATGTGTAGGCTTTGCACGGGTATCACACCTCCAGGTCCAGGGATATCCTCCCCCGGAAAATTCTGAAATTTAGTCTCTCTTAAAAATGCCATTTCCTGTGTTTTAAGGTGGGATACAGCAAACTTTTTGTCTTTGTTATAACACTACTTTTGTCTTGACTATTGGAAGTATGTAAGCCTGACTAAAGGTGAAAATTTCATAAGGAAGACATGAGATTTTTTTTAGGTTGCAATATTATGTTACATAGGTTAATTCAATCAGCCGCTCAGATGCCCACATATCGACAGTGCACTGTCACTGGGAATCCCTAGCAGCAACTGCCTCAGGACTGTTCGACTCTCTGGGCTTTTTCCTGCAACTGCTCGTGGCTGGAAGTAGATGTTAGCGTTTTTCTGGTATGTGGTAAAAACTGCAAGCTCCAGGATAATAAAAGCAAATATATTTTGCAGGCAGGTTTGGACATTTAAAGTTAATTTAGGCGTTTAAACTGTTTCAGGGGAGTGATCATAGCGATCTGCACTTACAGCGCTGTCTGTTTCCCTGCCAGCTCTCAGATCAGCTTCTCTCATTGGTTGATGTGGCGTGTTGAACAACAAAAATTACAACTTTCCAACTCCAGCAGCTGCTGTTTGTGAAATTTTTTCCAGTGGAAAATTAGGGCATACTATTTGTCAGTTTTTTAGTATAGACCTTTCAATGAACGACTGTACTCATTACTAGCTAAAAAGCAGATTTTCTACTTACGATCAACCAAGATTTAGATCCAATCTGAGATATTTTGTTCATATAAAGATAGCTAGTCTCGTGGACAGAAGACATGAAGAGCCTGGTGGACAAAGTCAGTGATGGTCAGTAGTTTGGTAGCAGAGCCAGCCTCCAGCCATCTCTCTTCCTGATGCTGCTGAATGAAACACGCTATGTGGGAAGTAAAGCAGCTACGTTATATAACCATGGTGGAGGATTGTGGCTGTAGCATCTCTCTCTGCTCTTCATTTAATATTAATAAGCTTTGGCATATTTAATACTTAAAACAGGACAAAATGAAAAAAAAAAATGTAATTGTATATTAAAGCAGTGCGCTGCAGATGGTGCAGTCTTACATGACCACCTCAGACTTTGGAAATAAAAGATGTTGGTTAGATGAAAGCAAACCCTCTGTGGGATCTGTTAGACGGTTTGGTGTATTTTGGATGCCTTTTCAGACGATGCTGCTTTCTGAGCAAATTCAAATCCAGAGACCGTTAAATTTCACTGTACAGCAGCCAGTTCAGACTGTTAGAGAGCAGTTAGTGTCTGTTCTCCTTGACCACACACTCTAACAGAAACACACGGCGGACCTCTGCTTGTAGTCTTGTCAACATTTTTTTTTTGTTGTTTTCTTTTTTCCTTGACCTTTGATTTTCCTCAGTGGCAGCCAGCCAGGCAGACAGCAGTTTGCAGGCCTGATCAAACATTGTTGTTGCTTCAGAAGATAAATGGCTCTAATGAAAATATCCAGACTGATCTCTTTGTTAAATCACTTGTGGGCCTGAACCCCTGCAGCTTTTTACAACGAAGGAAGTTTCAGCGCTGCTGCTTATGACTGGCAGAGATAAATGTAATAAAAAAATAAAAAAATAATATGATGTAATTATGTGAAGGAAAAGGACAGGCTAATAAGCTTTCACCGGTTCAGGTTCTTTGGTTTTCTGGTAGGGTTAATCCTCAGAGCTTTCTGATTTTACTAAAGGCAATATTTAGTCTGTGTAGCTCTCTGTTTGAAGTAACCTTCTCTCTCATGATTTTTATATTAAAGAAGAAATACTAATCTGCTTTCTATCCAGCACTTGGGGAAATGTTGTGTAGCAATGCTAGTTTCTTTTTTGAGAAACTGTTGATAGAGTTGGAGACAAATCCTGACTGTTACCCCGTTTGCTTGGGTTGAAGAAGAAAGAGTCTCCGTATCAGATTGTATTCGATACGGCACTACTTCGCTTTTCCCTTTTTGATGCACCAGAACAGACAGTAAACAGTGTATTTAATTTATGCATAAATGGGTATACGGCTCTCTAAGACATGGAAAGTGCCAAATTTCACTGCCTTTGGATATTTCCTACATTTTGTCACAATACTACCACAGACTAAATTTATTTTATGTAGATTTTTTTTTTTATTCTTTCAATCTCTCTGAGTTATTGTGTTATAAAGCTAGCCTTGCCCTTAAAGCCTTTGTCCACTTGGGGACTTAAGGTGACTGAAATGGGCTTAAAGTTTAACATGATTTTTTTTTAAATGCCTATTTCACTTAAAACCGCCATTAACTTACTATGAGTTTAGTATTTACCGTCAGATGGTGATATATTACTAGTATAAATTAGAGATGTCCCGATCCAGGTTTTTGCACTTCCGATCCGATACCGATATTGTTTTTTGACTTCCGATCCGATACCGATACTGGCCGATACCAGCCTATCCGAGCATGTATTTAAGTTTAAGTTAAAGTATTTAGCCTTAGTTGTAAGACTCATGTTGAAAAGGGTTTTAGTACTCTTGATAATATCTAGCCAGCTAAATTAGGTGAGATTGAATAAAACACAATGCTTGGTAACAACAAACTTACCTGTTTATTAAGAGATGAACACAAACTGGACAAAATTATGAATAGCAATCTGAAATTGCACAGTGAACAGTAAAACCGTAAACAGTCAAAGGTGCAAGTATTACTGTAAGTTTTAATAAAAATGCAAAACAGGGAAACACTGGCGCAAAATAGTGGAATGGATCGTTTCAATCAGCAAAACTGGAAAATATGGACCGGATTTTTTTTTAAAAACTGGATCGGCATTTTACATGCTTTGCCGATACGCATTTTTTTGCCAATATCGGCGTCCCGATCCGATACGTGGATCGGATCGGGACAAGCCTAGTATAAATACACTCACCAGCCACTTTATTAGGTACACCAATGCTTTTGCCTCTAGAACTGCCTTAATCCTTTGTGGGAGAGATTAACAAAGTGCTGGATAGATCCCTCTGAGAGTTTGGTCCATATTCAATTCAGTTCATATAGCCCCAATTGTCATCTCAAGGCACTTTGCAATTCAACCAGATACAGTCAAATTGATTCAATGTTTTCTGTTTAATGAAAACCAGTTGATTGCATCAAATTCATTGACTCTAAGGCAATCCCTCACACTAAGCATGTTTGTGGTGACAGTGGAGAGGAAAAACTCTTTTAACAAGAAGAAAACTCCAGCAGAACCAGACTTAGTGTGAGCAGCCATCTGTAGATTGATGAAAAAGGGGTCCCTATGTTCTCCAGCAGTCTAAGCCCATATCAGCATAACTATAGAGATAGCTCAGGATAACCTGAGCAACTCTAACTATAAGCTTTATCAAAAAGGAAAGTTTTAAACCTACCCTTAAAAGAAGACAGGGTGTCTGCCTCATGGACTAAATCTGGTAGTTGGTTCCACAGGAGAGGAGCCTGATAACTAAAAGATCTGCCTCCCATTCTACTTTTAGAAATCCTAGGAACCACTAGTTAATCCGCAGGAGAGCATATTGGCTTGATAGCATCGTGCAGATGCTGCAGATTTGTGGGTTGCATATTATGATGCAAATCTCTCATTCCACCACATCCACTATTGGATTGAGATCATGTTCAATCAACCAGTCTGTGAGGATTCACGCTTTTTGATTTGGCACATTATCCTGCTGTAAATAGACATCAGAAAGGGATGAAGATTGTCAGCAACACTACTCAGGAAGGCTGTGACATTAACACAATGCCCATCGCTGCTTTCATCTCATTAAAGCCCAATTCTTACTAGGGGTGGGTATTGGCAAAGAAGTCATGATTCGATTCGAATCACGATTCACATGCCACGATGCGATTCTATCACGATGCATCACGATACTTGAAATATTGCGATGCATTGCGATATTTTCACTGAACACTGTGAGAACAGTGTTCAGTGAAAACCAGTGGCTGACTGGCTGGGTATGATCTGGATCGTGTCATCAGCTGATACATAACTGAAAGCAACTGAATTCATACATAGCTGTATTTATTGAAACGAGTTTTGGAGGTGTTGCCATGAAAACAAATACTGGAGAGAAATATTACTATTACTGGTGTGGACACACTGACAAAAAGATCTTAGGATTCATCAAACTTAAAATAACAAAATAAGGATAATCATTGCCGTTTAAATGGCCTCAGTGGTCCTTTAAACCAATGAAATGAAAACATTCAAATGTATGACATTTCCCCTTTTGGAAATTATGTGCGTCATATCAATTTCGTTTTTACCTTCTTTGTTTTTAAAGCCAAAATGCATCCAAGCATCTGACTTGAAATGATATGGAGCCGGGCGAATTTTCTCAGGCACCTCCATGTTTTGTTCACGAATGATTCATCTCAGTATCCCGCAGCCGGAAATGCTTGCGGCACAAAGCAGCAGGCGTCAACACATCCGCAGCGACATCTGCTAGACTGGAGGTTGTATTCCACTTGATTTGGCTGATGTGCGCCAACCATTAATGTATTTTATTTGTTAATTTTTTTTAATTAAGAATCGATTCTTGCCATCAAGAATCGATTCAGTAGATCACAAGAATTAGAATCGCGATGCATTGATATGACGATTATTTTGCACACCCCTAATTCTTACCCTACCACCCAAATGTTGCAGCAGAAATCATGACTCTCAGACCAGGCAAAGTTTTTCCAATCTTCTATTGTCTCATTTTGGGGAGCCTGTGTGAACTGTAACCTCAGTTTCTTAGTCTTATCTGACAGGAGTGGGACCCGGTGTGTTCCTCTGCTGCCATCCACCGCACGGTTCAACGTATTGGTCGTTCAGAGATGTTTTTCTGAATACCTCTGTTCTAAAGCATACAAGTTTGAGTTACTGTCTTTTTCACCTCGAACCAGTCTGGCCATTCTCTTACCTTTAGCATCAAAAAGGAATTTGGCCCGAAGACCTGCCGATCACTGGAAATGTTCTCTTTTTTGGGCTATTCTCTGAACCCTATAGATGGTTGTGTGTAAAAATACAAGTAGATCAGCAGTTTCTGAAATACTCTGACCAGCCTGTCTGGTACCAACAACCAGCTTTTTGGTTTGAACTGGAGCAGATTATCCTGACCATCTCTGCAAGCCTAAATGCATTGTGTTGTTGTCATTTGATTGGCTAATTAGAAATTTGCACCAACGAGGAGTTGTATAGTTACCGTTAACTTAGCATCAGAGCAATCAAGAGGTTTTTCTTTTTATTTTATTGGTAAAAATATTGAAGATCAAGTGTAGAGTAGATCTACAAAAATGTAGAAATCTTCACTCATACCATAAACATTTAAATTGAAGTACAGATTAAAATACTTAAATTACCTTAAAAGATTTTTTTTAAAAAACTCCAGTTTGGACTCCATAAATACTGGTGATGGGTGTCTGCAGATAGATCATCTGGTTCTTGGTTTTATTTAGTTTTGTGTTTTTTAAAGTAAATATTTATAAAATGTTTCATAAAGTTGGCAAAATAATTATTATAAGTTTGTACAGACATATATAGCTGACTTTCTTGGCAGTCTTACTAAGGCTTTTATTTTGTTTATGTCAACTGAAATGAAGAATATTGTCATGTTTTGGCCGTAAGTCCAGCCCTATTCAGGGGTCACCATAGTAAGTGCTCAGAGACACGGGGCCCCCCATGACACAGTCAAAGACTTAAACCACTTCACCAAGTGGGACTCCTTTATGGGTCAAGTTGCTGTCCAAAAATGTGGCAGAGGTCTTCTGGGGACAGTGTTCAGATTACCACTTCAGAGAAGGTCTTGACTCTAACATCTAAGAATAGAGGAAACGAGGAGCAAGTCTAGGGGAAGCTGAATGTCACAGAGACGCATGGGTGGACACATCATGTCTGGATCATCAGTCACGTTGACCAGGCGTCTGCTCTGTCTGAAGGACAAAATCTGGGCCTGTCTTTGGTCCTGTCTGCTTAACATCCAATGGGACTTTAATCACTATATTGAACACTTAGTCTGTGTACAGTTAGAGGTTTTTCACTCACTGAATATCTCCCAGCAGAACTTACACCCAACTTTATATTTCACTACAACTTGACATTTATATAGTGACAGTCAGGTGTGCTGGTTATTCCTGCCAGATTCTTCTGCCATTATTTCAATATTTGCTCTTGAGGCTCACAAGGCAAACATTTCAGTCTTTTTTCACAAGAAACTGTTAGAGTATTTGGAAGGAAGAAGCTTGCGTGAAGGTGAGGGAAACTACTGAGAGACTCATCACACAGACGTGAATGAGTAAGTGCTCATAATGCATAAGCAAAGATTAGTCGTCTAAGAAGGCAGATGGAGGCTTAACGGATACAGTTATTATGTTGACATTCATGCTTTTCTTTTGATAGTTGTCTTGGTTTAATAGAAGCTGCTGAAACTCAATCACAGCTGAGGAACTTACCTCCTTATATGGTGCATATGTTAATGTCTCATTAAGGTAAATAATGATTCATGAATTTTTTAAGTGTTATTCGTGTGGTTGGAGTAATGGTTGGCCTCAGTAAGTTTACACCCTTATTTCCTGGAAATAACAATAATGATCCTAGTAGAGCAGGAACTAAGGATGGATTTTCTTTTGACCTGAAATATCAATTGATCTTAGAAACATTTTCTTCTCTCATTAAAAGAGAAATTTAGCTTCCCTACTTTCCTAATGCAAAGACAGGTTGATGGCTAAAGTCAGGGCTTCCTTCAGTTGACCTGCGGTTAAACTAAACCAAATTGGGTGGCTTAGTTTAGTTTGAATAGTCTTTGCAGAGCTAGATGATCAAAGGAACTGCACTGGAAGGCTGATGTTTGAGAAGAAAACTTGTTGTGCTTTGATTGGCTAAATCTGCTGATAAAGGCTTCACCAGGATGCACCAAATCCAGATCAACTGCTGGCAGACAAAAGAGCTCATTATTATTGGCTTTTTTTATCAGATCTCTGTGAAGTAACATGTTTTGCCTGATATTTGTTTTTGTCAGGAATGTTGGATGAAAATTAAAGGAGTTGTCTGAGGTCCTAGTCTAGAGCTTTCCTTTAACCTTTATTGAGTAAGAAAATAAGCAGAGAGTTTCTCATTTTGAGTCACATTTAGTTAAAATGTGGACTACATTGTCAGCAAAATGTCTCAATCTTGATGTGCCAGGATTTCATCTGCAGACGCATTATGAGATGATGCATAAAACATTAATAGTTTAAGATACTGTAATAACTGTTGCCACACTGTCTCTGGTTCACTTCCTCTAAGATTCTCATTATTCCTGCTTTCGCTGCTCTGATAAACCAGGAAACCTCGCCCTGCATACCCAACCCCGTTTATTTCCAGTTAATGTGATGTACTGTCATACTTTTTTGGAAATGTTGAAAACATTTGATATATCTTTATCTGCCGTTATTGCTTAGAATTAAGCTGAGCTATGAGCAACATATGCAGGAAACAGACAGACAAGCAATTATCCCTGCAAGCTGCAGCCATCTTACCACACAGGGTTTGCAGATTAAAACTAGCATTACATTTGAGGAACTGTTGAAGAAATCAAGAGAAATTCATTATACTGAATACAAAGGTTGATAGTGACAAAATATAATCAACCGTGGCAATCCTAAATGCAATTATCAACTCTCCTGCTGTATCAACTCAAGTAGCTAGCTGTGAGATTGACTTCTCTTATCTATTGAAGAAACAGTTTATTGTTGGGAATCAATCAACATCTCATAACTTGTACCCATTTCCCACTGGCCAAAAAAAAAAAAAGTTTAAACCAGCAAACAATTAGCTTTTAGTGGCATTGAGAACAGCTCACTTACCTATGTCAAAAAAACTCAGCAAGCAACCCGGGTTAAAATCGCCTTCAAATGGCTCTGCTCCAATCAGCATACAGGGGGAACATCATACCTGGGTCGATCCGCTAATTTACGTGATATCATTGAGCGCAACAAACGTAAGTCACAACAATGTGTCAGTCGTGTCTTGATCTAACAAGCCAAAACAACTCTGCATTTATTCGGCAAACTGGCAAAAGAGATTCAGACAGATAGAAAAGCGAAACAATAAAGAACATTTACCACGCCCTGGCTCCTTTCCATGTTGGTCCCCATTGTTGACTTTCCTGATTTCTGTTGCACTGAGGTCATAATCAATGCTAACCCAGTGGGATTTAGTTACTAGACAGACAGTTGTAGGGGGACAGAGGCCAATGCGGCTTTCCAGCTTCGGTCACGCCCCATATTTTTATACCAATGTGAAGGGAGCTAAATGGCGATTGTTAGTGGGTCAACCCAAGTTTAAAAAATCTGTGTTAACCCGCTAATTTCAGTGGGAAAGAGGCTTTATGGAGCTCAAACTTTGCACACAATTGGACAGAACTGTATCACTTACTGCGCTTACATCTAATTTATATGCAATAGCATTATGTTAGCTCCTAGCATAGCTTTAAAGATACTATCCAGTGTTTTGTTTTATTTATTTATATATTTATATGCACTAACAATAAAAAAATTAAAAAGATTTGGAAGTTTTTACAGGAGTGGTGGTCTTAAATTTCTATATTAGAAGCACACGAATTAAGCTAAACAGATCAACTTTTACAGTTTTCTATATAGATTCGGAATCATTCGTTTCTTCATTCCAGTCCACCTTGGTCCACCACACATATTGCTTTTTTTTTGTTTTTTTGTTTTTTTGTTTTTTGCTGCAGCCATGGGAAATAAAGGTATAGGGTTTGTAAGGAGGACTTAAATTACATTTCTGAAAATACAAATGGAAATCCCCAGGATGCTTGGTTTTCTTTTATAATTTCATCAGTTGCATACATTCATTTTTGCAAAGAGAAATACTTCATGTTGCATAAACTCCTGTGAAAAACAAAATAACTAGACATACATAAAAATGTTCTGGTTGCAAACTCTAAAGTGTAATTTATTATTTTATAAGAAAGTCTAGTTAGAAGCTTGAAATGCACATCTAAAGTGAGCAGTGTTATGTTGTGTGGTTGGCGACTGTAGTGTCTGTAGAGCACAGAAAGAGCTAGAAGGCCCCTCTTTTCCTCTGTTGTTTCTGGCCTCTCTTTCTTCCACTGCAACTGTTTCTCCAACTGCTCGCTCTCCAGTTTCTCTGCCCAATTGTGTAAGAGACAGAGACAATGAGTTGTGATGTAACCCAGCTGGATGTGTTTTAAATTCAGATCTACAGATTACAATTAAACAGCATCTGCTCTGTCCTGACATAATCTAACCTCAATCGAGGAAAAAAAAAAGTAAATAATGTAATGTAAATAATAAAGTAAATAAAATAAATATGATTTATTTTATTTCTCTAGACTCTAAGCATTTGTTTCTTCTGTTTCTCTTCAGGATTTAGGAGAAATGAAGAGATGAGAGCGATGGAAGTGCTCCCCATCCTTAAAGAGAAAGTTGCTTTTCTGTCTGGTAAGATTTTTCTCTTTTTTTATTTTAGCACACATCTTCAAACCCAAACAGTCTGATCAGAGCATATTAAGCTTTTATAAAATATACTGCAGGGAGCCAACACACAGACACCTGCTATTACACTGTAGATGCTCTGCAGCCTCTTCTTTAAGTGCTTCAGCTGTCTCACATACAGAGTGTCGACATGAAAACAAGCTGCTCAGTCTTCCTGTAAAAACTCAGGGGGTCAGACTGGGGCCCAAACACTTAGCCCCTGACCTATCTTCAAAAAGGTTCATGCACACAAGCACGCTCCTCTCAGAAGAGACGCACACCCACAAACAGAAAAGCATTGTATCCCCCGTGTCAACGGGACTGCAAAGGAGAGAGCTGCAGCTGCCTGCGTCTGTACCCGGCTTCGTCTGACACACACACCCTGACGCTCACACGGAGAAGTCCGAGTTGTGCCAGAGAAAACTCGCAGCAGGCCGGCCTGGACCTAAAGGCTGCCAAAACAGCGCAAAAATATTATTCTTCCTACGTGTGCATTATCTCATCTATCTATATAAAAAAAAAAAAAGCCCTCATGCAGATTGTTTCCATTCCAAAGTAAAACATGTGTGAGCATTGGCTCGTTTTGGTCCCTGATTTATATGCTGCAAAGGTCAAAAGTAGACACACAATGGTGAGGACAATGACTAGGAGAAAATAAAGCTGAGATGGCTACAGGGAGATACAGAAATGCGTTGCTATGGAGATGACTTGCTGGCGGCCAGCACATCCCAGGGTAGACGCTGGCGGAGTAATTGGTTCGAAATGGACAAGAGAGGGAGGGAGTATAGAGAGGCTAATGGTGAAGAAGGTTATTATCCTGAATCAGCTCCCTTTTTAAATGGCTCATGCTGTCTGCATCTCATGTTTGCATGTAGCTACATGAAGGTTAGATTTATTATTATTATTTTTTTCCCTCTGGTTAAGCAGACAGGCACAACTGCACTCACTTATTCGTGGGGCGAATACAGTCTGCGTGTGATTGCACGTTACCGCACGAGTGTCTGTTTATCTCTGAATGATCTGAAGGGACCTATTATTTCAACCAGGCGTGCATCAGTCACAGTGATGCATGTCACAAGGACTAGAATGATAAATTCATACACTAAACTAAGGCCAGAAGGCTTTTGGCCCAGAATTATCTTCCTTTTTCCCCTTTATGCCCTCGGGTATTAGTTATCTTCTTAAGGTTGGCTGAATTAAGTAAGTTATGATTTGAACAGTATTTTTTCCCCTCTACATATAGATCATATTTATCCTCTCCTTGAATGTTTCACATTTTCACTGTGACTAAATCTACCTTTTTATTGTATCTTCAGATTTATGTTAACTTGTTAAAACTATCTGCATCATGAAAATTAAGATTGACCAACCAGTGTTGGTGAGTAAAGAAAAAAATCTTTATCTTATGTTTGATGTCATTTTGATAAAAAGTCACAGAGATGGGTGCACACACTGGATATAAGATAAATGCTTTCTTTTAAGGTTTTTGTTTTTGAATATGGAGTTTGCGATTTGCAATATGTGTAACACAGCATGTGCTAAAAACTACTAACAACTATACCTGGGTAGTAGACATAAACCTAAAAAACAAGATTGCTTTTCTTTCGTTTTTTTAAATTTTACATTTTTATTTGTGGTAGCACTGAAAGCATTATCTCATCTCATATCCACACATCACTGACAATGTACCTAAATCTAAATCGAGCACAGTGTCTCTGGTAACAAATCAACAGCCTCTTGTGTATATAAAATTAAATTTACATTACAATAAAATTTACTATACATTTTCCAATATGATTAAACTTTCATACCATTCCAAATAGCTTATTGTTATTTTAACTGAATACCAGCAAATGTGCAATGAGAATCGTATGCCGGCCTGCACCTACTTATCTCTGGGTATTACAATGAGCACATCCATGATGACTTTCTGACTTATTGGTGGAATGTGGTCCAAGTTTCAGCTTAGTAAGAAAAGAGAGATGCATTATTTTTGCCCAAAAAAACACGTAACACATCTAGGTATTTATGCCAGTTTTTCCAACTAGAAGCCAGTATTGAATAAAATTAATGACATATTGGTAACAAATGTTACCCGTCTTAATTTAAACGGGGAATAAAAACAACAATTTAGAACTCAGAAAAAGCAAAAACAATGGATAGAAAGTGGAGGGATGTGTCACATTGTCTCAGGGCATGGCTAGTGGGCTACTAAATGCACTAATCAGTAGGCGTATGTGTGCCCCCATCAGCTAATACTAATATCAAAGAAACAACGTTAATACTGATATCAAACAAAAATATTGGCCCGGTCAGTACATCTCTAATTAAGTGTTGCTTAATTAGATAATAATTTAGAAGGTTTTGAGGTAATTCATACTTTTGATTCAGCAGGTGTGTCAGAGCACAGACAATTTAGTTGTAGCGTTAGGATAATATGCCCGTTTGACCCTAATAAGGAACGATGAAATGGACTTCATGTCATTCAGAAATCTAAATCATATCTTTTTTTTTATTATTATACTCAAATATATTATAGTATAAATATATTAATACTCATTTAAAAATTGCTGGGTTAAAAATATTTATGTTTTATGTGCTAGCTAACACAGCTAGGTAGTTAGCTTGCGCAGTGGACAGTTTATTAGGTTAAGATTTATGTGTTTTTGTCTTTCTTTTTTGCTCGGTAATCTTCCTCCAATAGTTTATACCTCAGCTGGTCCTTTTTTACTTGGTATTTTTCACTGCGCTTTTATTATAGCACCAAAAATTCACCTTTTGTCAAGGCTAATTGCATGCTAGCATGCTAGCTAGCATGAATCTCAGGTTTCTTTCTAATTAACTTATACTTTATTTGCACCTATCTTTATTACCAGTGAATTGACAAAATTATGTAATACATTTCTGGACTACATCAGTCTATTTTAATTTTACTTAATTTTATTTTACCTTACATTTATTCACTTAAATGGAGCCTAGATGAGCTTAAACCAATATCTTTATTCCATTTTATTTATTTTTTGTTTATATAGATAAACAGCACTTTTTTTCACTTGCTTCCAAAATAAGATAGATAATATGTAACATTTATTTACTTATTTCATTGGTTTTTATACATTAAGACAAACATCAAATGAATGCTTGCTAATTTATACTATTATTTTTTTAAGTGTGATTTAGTCAGAATATTAATATTTTTGCTTTTTTTGTTATAAACCAAAACTAAATTAAGCTGCTAATATTGTCTGGCAGTTGTCTTAAGTAGCCTGTCTACAGGTCTGCCTTCAACAAATTCTGCCTTACTCTTGTTTGCTTTGTTCTAGTACTAAATTATCATTTACAGTTATAGGTGACAATTCTTTAATTTCTTTTTTAACCTGGAATATTTCCAGTCTTAGTTATTCATCTTGTAGGTACGGTTAAATGAGGTTCTCATAGTTTCACAATACAACATTTTTAAAGCAATATCTATTTTGTCGTTCATGTTTGTTTTTCTAGAGAAGCAATACTTTGTTTCAAAGATCACTTGGAGATGTAAAAAAAAATTGGGAACAATCCTTTTGAGGAAATTTACCAGCAGTGGACGCAAAATTGATCCATACAGCCAGAAAAACGCTGCTGGCATTCCAGCATTTATCCTAGCCTTCCAGTTAACTAGCAATCGAAGAAAACGTAATAACATCTGGACCTATAAATGGTGTATTCTGTCTCTAATATTGTGTTCTGGTCCCCTCAGGTGGAAGAGACAGACGTGGTGGTCCAGTATTAACGTTTCCATCACGTAGTAACCACGACAGAATACGAGCAGATGACCTGAGGAGACTGATCGCATACCTCGCCTGCATCCCCAGGTTCAGCATTTATTACTTTTTTAAATTTGTGTTGTTTTTTTAAAGATTGATTTTATTAAAAAAAAAAAAAAAAGAAAGAAAACGTGATGAGGCTACGATGAACATGTGAGTGGCCAGGAGGGAGAAGTTGGATAACAGCAGCTTTCCTGCTGACATAGTAATTTCAAAGGATGCAGGGATGCTGAGACAGAAAAGGGACAAGTTCCAGCTAGGAGTGGGGGACATGTACTGGAAATCAGATGAAAACAAGAGGGAAAGTGATATGATCAGAAAAAGGCCAGAAGGAGAGAAGAGGAGGAGGAGGAGGGCTGGGGGAGGAAAGAGAAGAGAAGAGGAGAGGGAATTAAAAGAGACAAACGGAGTGCGCATGTGTGAGGAGGTGTGTGCAAGCGAGGGGAGCGAGTGAGTGAGTGAGTGTGTTTGTATGAAAGCAAAACAAAGTGTCGCAGTAGCTGAGGCAGTGCAGCAGGAGCAGTAGTTACTGGACGAGGAGCTCCTCACCTCCCAGGTAAAACATCTGCATCCTTAAATCTCTGTGCCCTCTTTTTTCCTTTTAGCTCTATCCTCTTTATTTATTTATTTTTTTACATTGCTGTTACCTCTCATTTGTTTCTTTACTACATCAGATTGTTTGTACATTCAGTACTTCCCTTTAAGCATGTCCTGTTTTGCATATGTTTATAAAGAGATATCAGTTTTTATAGCGTGAGTTGTTTGGTGTCTGAATAATGTTGTTTTCACAGCTGCCTAGTGGTTGTTTACTGACTCTGCTAGACTGACAGAAGGGAGGCAGTTTGGAAAAGGATGGAGATATTTTAAGAAAGGATAGTTTTTGCCACGGATTCCAGAATTTTGCAAAATGTATTTATTGGATCTCTGTAGTTGAGCTTTTTAAAGAGGTTCTATTACAAGTGACATAGCAAAAGATTAATTCATGTCTTTGCTTTTAGAATCCATCCATTTGAAGCTGGTATTATTGATTCATTTCCAGTTTTTGCTTGTGTCCAAGATGCAGCTCTACAGGCTAAAGAGGCTGTTCCTGTGCTGATTAGTGTTTTTATATTAAAAGACACGTGCGTGACTCATTTGTCACAGGTTCATGTGATTTACAATAGGTGGGAGGATGTGTGGGACGTGTGTTTGCCGCGTAGGCTTCTTATGGTATAGAAAATGCGTCATCTCACTGTTTTAATTCTCCCTTCGCTCTCTCCCCCTTTTCCTCCCTCTCTCCCCTCCGTCCTCCCTCTCTCATCCATTCCCACGCCTGCCATGTGTCTCCTCTCACCCCCTCTGGATTATGCTCTTCAATCTCTCTCTGCCCCCCCCTCCCCTCTTACTACTCTTTAATACCTCCGCCGCTGTCCACCCCAGTGAGGAGGTGTGTAAACATGGCTTCACAGTCATTGTTGATATGCGCGGCTCCAAGTGGGACAGCATCAAGCCCCTGCTGAAGATCCTGCAGGAGTCGTTTCCGTCCTGCATCCACGTTGCTCTCATCATCAAACCGGACAACTTCTGGCAGAAACAGAGAACCAACTTCGGCAGCTCTAAGTTTGAATTCGAGGTGAGATTAAGAACAGAAGGCTACATAGAAACATAGAGATAATGATTATCTCATACTCGAACAGAAGTGTTGTAACTCGCCTGTAAAAGTGGGAAAAAAATTCCACTTTGACAGATTTGAACCAGTCATTATCAGAACGATTTTTTATGTTTTGTTTTTATCTCCACGCCGTTTTGAATGCATCTGTAATCAGAGAGGGGAACAATGTCTTCATATTCAACGGATTACATAAACAAGCATGTGTGGTTCCGTCAGTCATGTGTTAAACGGATTTTCTCCGCTGGTTTAATGAAATCGTCTGAAATAGAGAGGCACCCATCTGGATTCTTTGAGGTTGATTTCCAGGCTTCAGATTGAGAGGTTGCAGCCAGATAATTCACTTTTTTATTATTTGATTTAGATTTTTTATTTAACAAAAATATAGAAGATATAAGAACATCATTGAACCTTATTTATCTTGTTTTCCAGCTGTAGTTGATCATTAATTATTTTTATTCAGACTAGAAGTGACGTCATATCACTCTGCCTTGTTGGAAAACATTTGGGGGTTATTTTTAGGGCTGAAACATTTATTTATTATTTTTTACATTATTATTATAATAAATTATTGAAATCATTGTCAACTATTTAAATAATTGATTAATCGTTGACTGGAGTCTAGAGACTTTAAACAATGCATTTATCTCACAGATCAACCCACTTAGAGCAGTGATTATATCAAAATTGTAAAAAAAATATAAGATTAAAACTTTTTTTTGTCTGTCAATAGGCTTTACCTCCTCAAGTGGAAAAGTTTTAGTTAAACCTCGTTTAATAAAAAAAAAAAACTCTTCTTTAAAGAACCTTTGGCAACCCGATTATAAATTGATTAATCGAAAAAAATAATTGACAGATTAATCGATTTCTAAAATAATCGTTAAAGGCAGCGTTAGTTATTTCATATTAGCAATTAGGGTAATTACCCTAGCTAGCATAGCAAAGAAAATTAGCCACAATAGTTATACTGCAGCATGTAAGCCTTTTACAGATAATGTTTAAAACGCTGGAAATATTTTAAAATCCTTAAAAGACAGGATGAAAGTTAAAAAACAAAACAAAACAGAGGAGCCTCTTAATGCGCTGAAAGTTACTCTCACTTTTTCACAGGTAGATTGCCGCACACGTCTCTTAGGCTTGTTTTGAAAAATACAGAATTCTCCAATGAATTAAATCCATCCGCAATTTTTTTTTATTAATGTTCAGTTTGCAGAATAATTAGTAGAATATGTAAACCAGCTGAAGGTAACACTATGTCATTTGAGGAGTTCTGGATGGAGCGCATTCACCTACAAAAAAGGTTCTTCAACCTAAATGCAAAGTGTTGATATATTTTTACAATTTTGGCATAATTATTGCTCTAAGTATGTTGCTTTTTCAGCTAATGGCATTTGGTGAAAATGTACTAATTACTAAGTTAGTTGATGATTATTTGTAGATTATGATTGATCCGATTAATTGTTTCAGCTCTACTGTCAAATAAGGTCTCACAATTCTTTCTCACTTCAGATTTAAATGCATCACCAATCAAAAAAGTACCTAACTTGTGTTTTTACAGCATGCTCATTGAACAGTGTTGTTAGCATGATCTGCTAGCTTCTAGGCTGGAAAAGAAGATTGAACTTTTAAACCCTAAATCACTGGTCAGGGATGATATATGCCAAGATTTGTTGCTTAGAAAATCAAGATGCTGATCCATGTCAGGTACAAAAAAAAGGGGGGGTTTGCAGTTGAAATAATTTCTGATAATTAAACTTTTGTCAATCCCCGTAGCCTGTCAGCCTAACTTTCAATGATAAGAAAAATGTCCATCCCAGGAAATGAGGATCGGCTGTTGGTTGAAGTGCTGTGATGTTTTCATGAAATCTTCAACCAAAGAGTGGAAAGGAAACCCAGTGATGTAGAAATGACTTCGATCGCTCACATGCTCATTTGCAAACTGGCTCAATGCGGTCTGATGACATCATATTGATTTTTGCTTTTGTCAGAGGAAGATTGGCCTGAGGGCATCTTTAAGCCATCCTGCCAAATAACATGGTCATTGATTGTATTCATTTCATCCACAAAGAAATAGTTTGGTCTGTTGGCATTTAAATATGTTAGCTTAAAATTAATAATATAATAAACGACTATTTAGTGAGCTGCAGAAGTAGCAAGATTTACTTTACTATTTCAAGAATTGCATTATTTTGTGTGACACGAGCCTAGCATTATTGCTAGCACCTCTTTTGTGGCTTTAAATGCATTCATCATATAAAAGTAAAAAAAAATATTCTATTTATATAGATGAATTTGCAGCATAGATGGAATTTAAACCTTACTGCTGGGTATCTCATGGTACCATACTGGCTAGTCTGGTGCTTCTGCTGTTAAAATCAAAACGGCTTTAGCATCTTTCATAGGTGTTTATTTATTGCTAATTTAAATATTACAGTAGTTGATTTTTTTTTTGTTTCTGCTGTATGCTATTTTTAATCTGCTTAGGACCGTAGCTGATGTCCTTCTAACTTGATTCGGAATATTATTCTGTTAACAAGAGTGTAGAATATATATTTTTAAGTGTATTTGACCTGAATCTGAGTTTGCTTCATTTAGATTTGATTTTTTCTTCCAAGTCTTTTGTTTGTTTTGTTTCAAAAATCAGTTCCTGGATTAGTGTAAATTAAAAAATCTCTTTACTGTCTTACTTTATGTTAAATGAGCAGCATGATAAAATTGGGATCAAAAGCAGTGCAAACTGAGAACACCTTGATGTGTTTTCTCTCTGGGCACTTCAAGCTGCTTTGCTTTTTTATTTGAGGACTACAGAGCGTCTCAGCATTGTTTGGCCTACACAAGGCCTATCCAAGCTATCTGTTGGTCTCCATGGTTCTCTGGCCATGTGTGTGGGGGCGTTGTGTGGAGGTGGCTCAGCAGAAACACACAGGCATCGAAGCCAAACTAGGAAATATTTCCTTATTTTATCTCTGAAATTAATTTTCTAATTTTCACTTTTTGAAGGGTATTAAGATTGTTTTAGGTTCAGAAGTCATAATTATAACATGTTTCATGCAAAGAAGCTCTCTCATTTTAATAACAAACTCACTTCAGTTCTACTTGCTGCATTTTAGAGATTTCCATTTGATCAACAAGCTGCCATCAGCATAAAAGTCGGCGCTTAAAATTCTGGAAGAAAAATTTTAGAGGAGGATTGGGAGAAGCTTTTGGCCTCTTGGTATGTCTGTCTAAGGGAAACACGTGCACAGATGATTCAGTACAAAATACTTAATAGAAAATATTGAACCACCCGTAAATTAGTCAAACTAAGATTAACAGATAAGGATTCCTGCTGGAAATGCTAGAAAGAAGTAACCTGACTCTGCCAGATGTATTTGCTCCGCATATCCATCTGGAAACCTTCCGTTGAAGTAATTTTGGGAGGGGGCGAAAATACTGGTTAGCTGATTGGCCTATGTTGGTGATAGACGGGCCAAATAAACCAATCAGATCAACGAAGCATATGACGTACTAACAGAGCAACGATGAAAACACAACCTCAAGCCAGGCACAAGCTAATTGATAGATCAAACTCTTGCCGAAACCAGCCGGGAGAAGAGCAAAAACATCTTTTCCTCTGAGAAAAGCCTCCAGAGCAGTGTTTTGCTCTTCTTTCAGTGAAGAAATACTCTGTAATTCCGATAAAACTTGCTCGATAGCCACGCTAACGCTAGTTTCATCGGCTGAAGCCGCCATGTTCTTTAGACTGAACTGTCGCGCTTCTCGTTGCGTCACACCTCAACCCGCCTCAAAACCAACGCTGATTGGACGTTCGTTTGGTGAACTGCTCCAAATTTTCTTCAATGGAAAGTCTCCAGACTGATTTGTGAGTGAAACCTTGAAAGCTCGCGTGATCAGGTTGGTCTCACGAGGCTAAGAAAGAAGTGGGTACCTTAGTTCACTTTGGTTGTGGGGTGAAATTATTACTCTCTTGACTGATCCATTTCAAATTAATTTGTCTAAATCTCCTGCCTTATGTATTTTGGGAGTGTTACCAGAGAATATTAGTCTATCTGGAAGACAGAGGCTCTGGATACAATTAGCAACCTTAACTAGATGTAGGTTAATACTGAGGTATTGGAAATCAGCAGGGAATGGACAGAGCTGATGACTAAAAAGGCCTTATATGAGAGGGTAACCTTCAGTAGCAGAGGGAGAAAAAGGTCTGTTCATTTAGGTTTGGGGGTATTTTTGAATTATATAGAAGGCATGACGGGATATATGCGATAATTTGCTCACAGGTCAAGGTTTGATATATGGTATAACATAGACACTTTTTTTGTCGTTGTTCGTTTCTTTTTTATTTTGGTTTGCGTGTCGTTTCTTTGATATACCCAAAAGGGGCAGACAATTGATGGATATATTCTTCTTGATTTCATTGATTTGTATGTTTATCTGTCTGCCAAAAAAAAAAATTTTTGGAAGAAAATTGTTTTTTGTTGTGTTTGATTTAAAGAATAAGCTGTAGAATTAGAAAACAAAATGAACCAAAGGAACATTTTGCTCTACCAGACAGTCATGGTGTCACTTGAGGGCTTGACGAAAGTTGTGGACCCCTCCCAGCTGACGGCCGACTTTGACGGCAGCCTGGACTACAACCATGAGGAATGGATAGAGGTAAGGCAGACCATACGCACGAGGTTCTCAAAGTTTCACATAAGGCTAACAGGGAGTCATTTTTTTAATGCGTAGGTGATTTAAAAAGGATTCGCTTTGTTTACCTTGTGGTTTCTATCAGGTCCGAGTTGCTTTCGAGGAGTTTTCGGGTCATGCCACCCAGATGTTGACTCGACTGGAAGAGATGCAGGAAACCGTGTCAAGAAAAGATTTCCCCCAAGACCTGGAGGGAGCCAGGAGGATGATAGAGGAGCACGCTGCACTGAAGAAGAAGATCATAAAAGCTCCAATAGAGGAGCTCGATACTGAGGGGCAGAGGTAGATCAAATTAAATTGTCCGATCCTCTTTTTTTTTTTCTAGATATTTTTCAAGTTGCATTTAAATAAATGTAGAGCAGAAAAAAAAAAACCTATAAAAATGCAAAAGTTGTTGCAAAACCGAACGTTTCTTAAATAGGAGCCACATGCCGGGTCTCATTGTTTTCATCCTTCCTGAAATAAAGCAGCATCAGAAAAACCGTCTGTGAAATTTCACAAGATGAAAATAGATCCATGAAGACTAGCTTGCTGGTGTTTCAGTGAGTTCCTGTGAGTCTCCATGGAGTGTGAAGAATGCTTCATAGAATAACCTGCCGGACAGAGGCTTTTGGATAACGATCATATTTGTTTTTTGGTCAGGTTTATGCAATTTAAAGTTTCTAGCACATGATCCAGGCAGTATAACGGATATTAGGGACACACAGTATAGTTTAGATGCTGACTTAGATAGGACAATGTTTAACTGCCTTTATTATGAAACACAACAAAAAACTATTCAGGTTATAGCAGTTGATCATTTATTTCACTCAAGGGTTTTTTTGTTTTTTAACAGTAGAAGCTTTCAGATGAATCACTGACTAATCTGCTGAAGAAGATAAACTGATCCAGAAAATCTTGTATAGAAGTTAAAAAGCCTGGTGTTTATAGCATGGGGATGAAATATTGGATAAAATATCTGCAAGTAGGGCAGAACACCTTAATGTTTTAGGTAAAAATCAAGCTGCTGTTTCCTGTTATTTAGGAATGCAATTATCAGATCTGATCTTTATTTATCTGAAAAGACAAATTCACTCATAGATATTAATAAAAAAATGACACGGATCATCTTTTATGGACAGATTTCTATCCGTCATAAAGGTTCAGATTTATTCACATAGACGTAGGGAAGCTGAGTGACTGTTCTCCAGCAGCCTTCCTCAGTCAGGTCCCTTAATTTATATCTATGTTGAGAATATTAAACCTCACACGCAGTGCATGCATTTGGATTCAGCCCCTTTTACTCCTATAGCCCTAAATGAAATCCAAACCCAGTTTATAGGGGACCGGTGTGTAGTTTAGTTACAGTATAAACTTTCAGACGGCTCCACAAAACAAAAAAGGCAGATTTCCCGGCTTTAGACGTTTAGAACTTTTCAAATCTATTATTACAAAGTGGAAAGAGAAACCGCTGCAAAAGTAGAGCCTGACTCCGTGAATTTAGCTAAGAGGCCCATGGCTTCTCTGGAGGAGCTGCAGAGCTCCACACTTTAAGTGGACGAAATGTGGCAACATATCTGATAGAAGTCAACTCCACTAATTTGGGATTTATGCAATAGATGATAGACATGCCTTTTGAGAATTGACCACTTCTCCCAACATTTCCATTAGAATTGTCTAAGTTCTTGTAGTTTTCATAACATATGTGCAGATTTCAACAACAACAACAACAAAAACTCCCTGATCCTGATGGAGTTACTTTCATATCAAGATTTTGTACAATCCTTTTCCAGATTGCTCCAGAGGATTCAGAGCAGCGAGGCGTACTCCAACCGTAACGGCAGCACCGGTGGTAGCAGCAGCAGTAGCGGCGGTGGAGGCGTCTGCAACGCCGACACCCAGGGCCTGCTCCCTCGGATCAGCCAGCTGCTCGATAAGCTGCACTCCACCCGGCAACACCTGCACCAGGCCTGGCATGTCCGGAAACTCCAGCTGGATCAGTGCTTCCAGCTCCGACTGTTCGAACAGGACGCAGAGAAGGTCTGTGCACTGCTGGGAGTCACTAATCTATAGCCAGAGCTGGTTATCAGTGTGGGACAAGCAGCTGTCAATAATCAGCTAAACTTAATTAGCGAGGCATCGACTGGTGCCGCTCGTAGAGCTCGCATGAACTTGCGGCTTTCTTTTTGGATTTCTGTAACTGAATATTAAGGGAATGGGGAAATCTGAACAACTTCATCCGGTTAGGAGGCTTTAAGATGGATAACAGCAGGTGCAAAGCCAACTCCCCTGGTTCCAACCCAGACAGCTCAGGCGATGACAGCTGCGGCAAAAAAAGAAAAGTAGAAGAGACAGGCAGAGAAATTCAAATATCCATGTTTGAGTGAGTGGAATAAAATAGCAGGCTGCAGCAGCAAAGAAAACTGCAGTATCGGATACACTGCAGTAGCAGGAGCTTGTTGCTAGGACACCATAGGCCACAAGTTTCCTTTTTTTTTTTCCAGGAGAGCATGAGAGGATGCTGCTAATAGTAGCAGTCCATTTCTGTTTGTCTTGGTCTGGTGAGACGCCAGCTCTGGGAATGCTACAGCTGTGCAAAATTACACACAGGTTCACCAGTTTGGTGTCCAGCACTTCCCCTGCAATAAACCCTAATTCCCTGATGTTTTAACTTTTTTTTTTCTTGTGTTTGTCTCACTGTGTGTCTGTCCTGACATCTTCCTGCCTCAGATGTTTGACTGGATCATGCACAACAAAGGTTTGTTCCTGGCAGGCTACACAGAGATTGGCAACAACCACCCCCACGCTGTGGAGCTGCAAACCCAGCACAATCACTTTGCAATGAACTGCATGGTAAGACACACACACAGAAACACAGATGTGCAGCAGAAGCAAATGCTTTTTCCCGCCCACTTGGGCTCAAGTTCATGCCCCCAGCTGCGTAATCATATTGTTAATGCACTGAGTGTCAACCTGTAGTTGTGGGTTTGGGTGTTTGTTTGGAGCGGCACATTTCCCACATAATCACAGCAAAGCTAGATATTAAGTAATCCTTTTCTTTATCCACTTTCGACCTTACGTAACTATTATGAAACTGTCAAGGAGAGGAAATCTATTGGCAAGGGATCCTACAGCTTCTTTGCCAGGCATCCTCCACTTTTTTTTTTTCTCTCTCTCGATCCGAGTCCTGATTTATCCAGTCCATAAAATTGTCCCCACTTTTTTGGGGGTTTTCAAAGCGTATCCTTAACTCACCATCCGACCGTCTCTCTCTGACTCCGCAGAACGTTTACGTTAACATCAACCGGATCGTGTCGGTGGGCAGCCGGCTGCTGGAGTCCGGCCATTACGCCTCCCAGCAGATCAAGCAGATCTCAGGACAGCTGGAACAGGAGTGGAAGGCGTTTGCCGCCGCGCTGGATGAACGCAGCACGCTGTTAGAAATGTCCGCCAGCTTCCATAAGAAATGTGACCAGGTGGGTCTGTCTGGACTTATTTTAATTTTGTTTTCTATGTGAGTGTTTATTTCTTTATCCCAATACATTTTTAAATTAGACCTTTTTTATTTGGTTTACAGAAGTAAACCTACAGCTCTCCATAGCCTTTTATTCAGAGCACAGAACCTGACCTGTTTATTGATCTGCTCATGTAACTGAAGCACACGAGCCAGTTGTTTATTCTCAGGTTGCAGTTTGTCACAAACAGGGTCCAGCCGTTGCTGTAAAAGCCCCACATTAACGACCATCTGCCTGCTGAACCCAGACTCATAAATCTGGATCTTCCTGCAAGAAACCCCCCTTTTTTAAAGTTTTAATATTTCAAAGCCTTTTGTAATGTTTGATTTCCTGTAGATGTTTTGTTTGTTACACCCAGCTTTACTTAATGGACACTATAGAAAGACAGAAATCCACATTACATTATATTTATTTTCATAAACGTGAGTTAAATAAATATTTCTAAGCATATCTGTCTGGGCCGGCGAATATTGCTGCTATATGACCAGTTTTTCCTCTAAATTATAATCTTCAGCAAACGTTACAACAGTTTAATTCTTTAACCAGAACAGACTGGCTCTATTTATGTTTATTTTAAGAGGAACTCAGATGCAGGAGAATTGTTTGTCTTTTTAACAGCTTTTCTTTTTAATCCCTCCTGCGTGGATACGTCCACTAAAGGTGTCGTTCCTTCACACATGAGATTGCAGGAATTGTTGAGCAATGAAACGTTTTAAAACTGCACACAAAAATATAAAATCCCTCTCCTTGCTACGTCTTCTATTCTTGGCGTAGTCGGACTGAAATGAGCCCAGCTGTCTGACTCCGTCTGTGTGCTTCTTCTTGCTTCAGTACATGAGTAATGTGGAGTCATGGTGTAAGGCGTGCGGCGAGGTGGACTTGCCGTCCGAGCTGCAGGACCTGGAAGATGCGATACACCATCACCAAGGCCTGTATGAGCACATCACAGCGGCCTACTCTGAGGTAGGACTCTTTGTACTGTGGAAATGTGCCTAAAGCCTGCTACCAGGTTCAGTCAGCTGCTCTTCTTACTATACCAGTGACGTGCGGTCAGGGGAGGCAGGTGAGGCAGTGCCTCACCAGCCATCATGGAAAGAAAGAAAATATATAATCATAAAGTAATTTAAATTGTTATATTCATCCGGTGGTTTGTACTAAAAAATATTCATTTTTCATGTAGCTTCACCAATTTCGATTTTTATTTGTTCAAAATCGCTGAATTTTCTTATTTTCCCATTCAAATGCTTGGAAGCGATGCCGGTGAGGCAGCAGCGAGCTCTGCCTCACCTTGGATTGCGCAACCCCTGGCTCTGCGCTGGCTGCAAAGCGGAGAGAGCATGTTGCTGTACGGCGTCAATAAAATGGTTTAAACAAATGTAATATGTGAACTTATTTCTAATAATTTGGCTTATGTATATAATGTACAGAGCTTTTTGTCACCAACTGTGTTTGTGTAACGTGTTTCGTGTAATGAGCGATTATAAACGGCAGAGAACAAGTTCGAGGTGAGGCAGGCAGTTCTCTTGCCTCATGGCAGGGGGTGCTCAAGAGACTGAAAACATAAGGCAGGAACAGGACGGATCAAGGAAGGCTTTCTTCCCTGGCAGTGATCTCCATTGAGACAGAGAGACTTTTAAAACTGAAGGAAGATAAGGAGGACTTCTATTCATTTATAAGTAAAGGTAAGACAGTAATAACATTTATTTTGTTTTGTTTTTTAAGGAAATGTGTGTTTTGTGAGCTACAGTTTGTATGTGTAAGGATGCAGAAGTGAAACATAACCTGTAAACTGCTGTCAATCTATGCATCTATTTGCAAATCTGATTCTGATGACGTCAGTGCCTCACCAGCTATGAACCTCACCGCACGTCACTGTACTATACAGTGTAGGTATTCAAAGAAAAACACAATTCATCTGAGGTTTTGGCCGTAGCTGGTCTGTGAAGATTTGTTTATGTGGAGCCGATTCACAACAAACGTCTCAGGCGATTTCACTAAACAAATATCTGTACAGATTTATTTTGTTAATTCCAAACTAGCAGCCTGGCTGTGGTATTACTCTATTAATTATTCACAGAGTTAATATGATGCTGAGATAGGTGAAAATGCTGGTGGCTCTTTATGCTGCGCTCTGTTAAACTCTGGATCTTATAACATTGTTGCATCGGACCTGACAGTTTAGCTGGAAGTCAGAAATGATAACAGGATTTTATTAATTAATGACATTTCACCTCTGATTCCTTCAAATGCTGCAGCAACATGTTAAACCAAAGGAGACAGGATTGGTCATTTGGGATGTATTGGGTTACAAATATTTAAGGTGTATAAATGTTAAAAGGTGGAAGTTTTTACCTTAGAATAAAAATATAGCCTATAATCTAAGCACATCGCTCTACAACCAACACTGCAAATGACAAAGAATGCTAAAATGTAAAAAAAAACAAAAACGTTATTACCGTATTTTCACGACCAAGAGGCGCATCGTACTAAAAGGCTCAGTCTCAGTTAGGTGTGCCATTACTGTATTTAACACACACATAAGGCTCACCGGATTATAGGGCGCGGGTTTTATATACCGGTAAATATCCTCTATTATGTTTAAATACCTCTACTGCGTATTTAAAAATAGAGCGGGAGCAAAACTGAGTATGATTGTGCTTTATTCATTTATTTATTACAAAGTATTAATCAAACCTGGGAGCTGGCCGTGAGACAGACACATCGCTGATGACACAGAGCGCTGTGATCACTCCTCTGAAACTGTTTATTGACGCATCAATTAACTTAAAATGCAGAAATCTGCCGGCAGAATATGTTCGCTTTTATTATTCTGGTGCCTGCAGTTTAGATTATTTAGATGAAAACACCTACCAGCTGCCGCGGTGAACCGCGAGGAGGCGACCCGGCCATAGTCTGCTGTTGAATGGGATTCCCACTGACAGTGCACCGCTGGTATGTGGGGGTCTGAGCGGCTCCGACAGAACTAACATTGGAAGGCAGGATGGTAATCTAGATGAACTGACTGCAATGATTAAGTTTTCAGGTGGACTTTCTCATTTAAAAACATATTAAAACTACTTTATTCCCACTCATCACAGTAAATATAACTGCAAGGCAAAGAAAGGATAGAGTAGCTCCGCCCAACGCGCGTCAGACACACTTTTGCACTGCGCAGCCAGAGCAGCAAAGCTGCTTCAGCCGCGCGTCAGAACTAACTGGTACAAGCAGTAAAAATGAAGCAGCAGATGCGATTTTGCTGCTCTTGCTGCGTCCGGTGTGAAACGTAGCATTACTTAGAACGGCCGGTTCACACCAATGTCGAGCGGTTGAAGTTCCTTTGTCAGAGCTCCCGGAATAACAGCGAGCACAGCGTTCATTTGTTTCACCATGTTTTTCACATCGGCTGTGAGATGGGCACGCATGGAGTCACAGATTAACAGCGATGGTGATGCGTGGAAAAAACCACCTGGTCTCCTTACATACACCTCCCTCAGCCACTCTTTCATCATCTCCTCAATGATGAGATGAGAAGTTCTGCATAAAGCACATACCTGTTCTTTTATACACAATCCACGCCTACACTTCCCCCTTTAATGTTCTCACGGTGGTCTCAACAAGTCCACAGTAACAACACACATGGGGCGCTCCGCACTATAGGGCGCGCCGCACATTTTGAGGGGAAAAAAAGACGTCTATATGCGCCTTATAGTCGTGAAAATACACTATTATTTTTTTAGTATTTACTAAAAATCAAAACAAAAAATGAAAACTATAAATAACTAGATCTCCTGTTATACTGTTTCATTCTGATGGCTTTTGTGAAAATTGAATATTTATCAACGTATTTGTTGTCAACCAGTGACATCATGACAACCACTAATGTAGAAAACCAGTAGGGGTGAGAAGATTTCTACTGCAATCGTGATCCACTGATATGGAGGACCACAAGGGACAAAATTAAATAAATGTTTATGATTGATTTAAAAAAATGATTAAATATCCTGTGTAAATGATTTAATTACTTTTTACTTGTTTTAATTAGTAAAGAGTGAGATCATTTTGTATTTTAAGGGGGTTGCCGGTATCTAGCAGGATTAAGACACAATGTGTACCAGGAGTTACACATTGAGAAGTTTATTAACCTCTGATTTATAGACTCTTAACTTAAGTGTGAGAGGTTGACTTCATCCATGGTTCTCTATTGAGAAAAAAAAAAAGTTTGTGTTTGACCCCCTTTCCTGATACCTATAAGTAAAATCCAGTGCAGCCAGTTGTCTTCAGACAGAGTCACCTAAATAGTGACTGGAATTCATATTTGTGTGCACGCATTCTCAGCTTTTCTGTGAAGGTTTCTTACAGAACGTTTAATCAACCAAGAGCATCAATGAGAACAAATGGTGCAGCAGTGAGGCCAGGAACAGAGCTGAGGAGGAGTTAAAGGACAATTTGGATTATAAAAAAAATATCCTAAACTTCAAAGATATAAATGAGGACTTTCTAGATCAAATCCAAGCCTAAAAAGAGACTCTATAAGCAAAGAGGGAGTTATTTAGATAAGTAGCTCTGGAGGGGCTGCAGGATCATTAGCAGATATCGCAGTTATCAGGCCCATAATTGCTTTATGCCACTGTTGCAAGGAGCTAAGAAGTCTGGTTGCAGTTTGACACATTGGGTCTGGATCTGATGAGACCAAGACCAAGCAAGGTGCTTTATTTGGTCGATAAATGGCTCTAAATCATGAACATACCATCCCCAAAGTGAAGCTTGGGATTAGCAGCATCATGCTGAACGATGCTTTCCCTCATCAGGGATGGGTGGAATTAAGGAGAAGATGAGAGGCACTAATTTTGAGTGTCACAAGTTTAGATGATATGAATTATTTGAATGATTATGTGATGCTTTGCTTTGCAGAACATTTAGCTGTATTTCAGGATGTTGCATGGCATACACTGAACCTGCAAATAAGGAAGGAATTTGTTTGAAAATGATCAACCTTTTCTTCTATTTTTCTCTGAAATACATATGCTACATATATAGAAGCTGGTGACTTTATTCTGTGTTTTCTTATGAGTAGAAATATGTTGAATTTGTTCAGGTGAGCCAGGATGGCAAAGCACTGTTAGACAAGCTGCAGCGCCCCCTGACTCCAGGCAGCGCCGATTCGCTGACAGCTTCGGCAAATTACTCCAAGGCAGTGCATCACGTACTGGACATCATTCATGAGGTGCTGCATCACCAAAGACAGCTGGAGAACATCTGGCAGCACCGTAAAGTGCGGCTGCATCAGCGATTGCAGCTCTGCGTGTTTCAGCAGGATGTCCAGCAGGTACGCTCCCACACGAGCTCGCACTGCAAGAGTCTCCCATTCTGTTTCTAAGCAGTGCTTTTGCTGCATCATTCTACATCACTCTTTTATCATGTAATGGAAGGATTAGATGGTAGTTTAGAACTAAAAGGTCAGCAGTGTGAGTGGAAGAACTGAAAGCGATTTGTTTGCAGCCGCAGTGAAGATCTGTTAATCATACTCTAAATAGGATGATACAGCTACTGCCCAAAATGTATGCTTTGCCTCTGAATGTTGACATGGCAACAGTTGCTGCGGTAACCGAACTGGGTCATATGTTCATGCAGATGGTGTAAATCCATAGACATCATGGCCGAAAACAGGAAGGAGGGCGTTTAAATGCAGGCTCAGAGTTTTGATATTGTTATCTGTCTCTGATGCCCAAAGACTCTCTTTGGAACAGCTGTAACCTCAGAGCGCCCCCTGGTGGCTGCCCTTGTTCAAGCGCTTTTTATTTATGTTATCTTTTTTTTTTCCTCACAGGTTTTGGACTGGATAGAAAACCATGGTGAGGCCTTCCTCAGCAAGCACACAGGTGTGGGGAAGTCTCTCCACCGAGCCCGAGCTCTGCAGAAACGCCATGAGGACTTTGAGGAAGTGGCGCAGGTCTCTGAGTCTACATTCTAACTAAAACACACTAAATGCCTGAAATCCGACTTAAATAGTGAGAGATCTATTTTAGGAATAAAATTGCCCCTTTTTTATATAATTTCCTCGTCTGTTAGTTCTGGTGTGCTAACACAATACCACTAACTGAGCTTTAAAAAGTATTTAAAGTTCCTAAAATCATGCAATACTTTTATATTCATTTTAACTAGCATGAATTGAGAATTTTTACAAGCTTTTCCAACGTATTCTTCCGTTATTAGTGTCAATATTTTCTTTTTACAGTCCTAAAGTAACCCTTCATATAAATATACTAACATTAAAAAGCTTTTAAAACGGGAGAAAAAGCAGTTTAGTTGAAAAAGTACAAAATAAAATGGATGTTTCCAAAAGTAAACTAGTTTAATTTTCCTAGTATGTTTCTCTACTCTCTTATTTTCTTGGAGAAAAAAACAACATCAGTAATTTGTTTACCTGCCTATAAAATTAAAGAGCCTTGTTTCTCTGGCAGACCTGGATCAGAGGAGTGGGAGAGCTGAACCCTCCAGCAGTTAGATTAATGGTTCACCCCCAAGCAGCGGACTTGGGTCTCCTGAACTGGGGAAGAAGTTTCTATTACTGACGTTCAAGAAACAAGCCCAAAGAAAACGATCAACAAGAACAAGAAAAAAATGTTAAACTAATAAAAACCTGTTGATTAATGGAGAATATCATAAAATTGAGAAAAATTAGGGAAATTTAGCTGTAAGGAACAATTAGAAACTGATATAATTGATATTTTATAAACACTTTTAAAAGATGAATCTTTAATCTGAAAAAGCATAAAATCTGAGACCGAAAAGGAAAACTGGAAAAATAACATTAAAGGCATTAGGATTAAAAGCAAAAATGATTCTGCTTTTAAAAACTTGTTTCACATTTTGGAAAGCTACATAAAAGCTACTAAATAGTGGATCTATTTTGATTTTTTCCAATAGCATCTGCTGCCTCAAATATTTTTCCATCAAATACCTTTGGAAAATATTTAAACCTCAAGATTACAAGATGCGACTGCTTTTGCACCAGCAAATCCTCCCCTCCAAAGACGCACCAGGGGCCGAGTGGTCAATTATATGATTGAGCGGGACAGTTCAAACACTGAGGCTACATCAGATGAAGAGGAAGACACAGTGCGCGGCAACTCCCCTCCTTGCAAAAAACAAAAAACTGCTGATTTTGGCACAATGCCTGGATCCACAGAGAAGGCGAAAGATGGCACTGTTTGGTCCCACTGGAAAGTTGAAGACTTTTCTGTTCCTGAAACCCCACAGACTGCCTTCAATGCATCAAGAGGGCCAACAGATTCTGCGAAACGCAAAATCACAAGCCGCCTTCGCAGCTTCCTGTGTTTGTTAGATATGAACATGTTGCTGACCATCAGAGACTGCACAGTCCACGAGGCCGGCAGAACAAACCCCAGCTGGCAGATGAGTGTCTACGAGCTGATGGCTTTCCTCGCAATCCTTTTTCGAAGGGCTGCCATGGGTTACATTGGTCCCATGCGACACGTGGGCCAATAAATTCGGAAACGCAGATATCAAACCCATAATGCCTCGTAACCGTTTTTTTGAAATAAGACGGTACCTTCGTTTTGACAAAAAGAACACCCGCAAGGAACGCATACACAATGACAAATTTGCAGCAATTTCTGACATCTGGATGCGGTTTGTTCAGAACTGTGTGTCGTCCTACAGTCCAGGACAGCATGTTACTGTGGATGAGCAGCTGTTTCCGTCCAAGGTTCGGTGCCCCTTTTTGCAGTACATTGCATCCAAGCCTGACAAGTTTGGAATCAAGTTTTGGATTGCAGCAGATCTGGACACAAAATACATGTATAATGCCATCCCTTACTTGGGAAAGGATCCCACTCGTCCAAAAGGAGAGAGGTTGTCAGAGAACGTTGTTCTGAAATTGATGGAACCATTTTTGGACAAGGGAAGGACTGTAGCTATGGACAATTTCTTCACCTCTCGATCTTTGGCTAACAGGTTCCTTCAGCGAAATACAACTCTGCTTGGCACCATCAACAAAATTCGTCGGGAGCTACCAGCAACTGCAAAGGAAACCTCGGGGCGCCAGTTGCACTCCACGCAGTTCTTCAAATCTGGAAGTGCCTTGCTGACGGTGTATGTGACAAAAAAAATAAATCTGTCTGTCTTCTGAGTACCATGCATCACAGAGTGGAAATTGTGGACATTCAAAAACCAAACACTGTGGTTGATTACAATCATCTCAAATGTGGTGTTGATATCATGGACCAGAAACTGCGCAACTACTCTGTGCGTGCAGGAACACGGAGGTGGCCTATGGTTGTGTTTTATAACCTGCTTGACCTTGCCGCCACAAATGCACATGTTTTGTACACAGCGTGTACAGGATCCAAAGAAAGTTGTCGACTGTTCATGCTGGAGCTTTCAGAGGAACTCAAAAACAGGCTCCTGCAGGAAAAGACACAAGAGGAAGAGCAAAAACAGCTACGTCGTGAGATGAGAGTTTCCCAGCAGAAAAAGACTCAATGCCAGGTGCGCATACTCTGCAATAACAACAGAAGTACTGAAAGTTGTGTCCACTGTGGCAAATTTACCTGTGGCAAATGTAGGAAAGGCTCACCATGGGAATGTGGAAACTGCTAGATGGGACAATTGCATTTTACATTTTTCCACATTATATTTAGTGCTTTATCCATATGTAGACTGTTTTTCTTTATCTGAAATAAAAAAAAAACTTTCTGAGGCTATACCTTCTGTCTGTTGTTTTTCAAAATTGAGCTGTTTGGGGTGGGAATTGGGCTCCAGTCCCCCCAACTGATCTGTACAATGAAAACATCTCCATCAGCTAACAAGAATATTTATACAACAATGACCATCTGCCCTATTTACTAGAGGGCAAACAAGCAAACATCATCCGCTCACGATTTCCAGCGGAAAGCCGGCTTTGTGCTGGAAACCCGTTTCCAGCTCAAATTCCAATCTGGCGGCAGGGGGAAATGTAAAGGTTGTGGGTGGGAAGTCTAGCTCCCAGAATAAATAGGCCCAGCAGATCGACTCAGAGTTATTGAGATTTCAAGCTTGGCTTGGCTTGGCGTACAAGCTTGGCTGCAACAGACGAGCATGTGTTGTACAAGCCGTGCACAGGGACCAAAGAGAGTCCACCAAAGTTAATTCTGCTACTTGCAAATGAACTTCGTAACATTTGTATGCAAGAAAAGGCAATAAAGGAAGAACACATGAGACAGCATTGTGAGATGAAGAGACTAGGGCTGTTCCTTTTGTGACATAAATGTTACTCCAATTCTAAAGGCATACTGTTTGTCATTCTCTAAGATTAAATTTTGAATGACATAAAAAGGCGAGACAAGACAAAATACAATTATTCTTTCTTTCATATAGTGAGCTTTGCAATATAAATAAGTCTGTTGGTGAATGGACAATAGAAACAGGCTCTGCCTTGCCTTGTTGGAAAAGCATGGTTATGACTTGTTCTCAGCTCAGGAACTAGGACCACTATGATATCTGGTTGTTCAATAGGTTTGCCTAAATAAAAGATTTAGATATGACATATAAATATATTCCTGCAAAAAGGTATGATGTTGCAGGGGCAGGTACTGAAAAGTGCTTGGAACATGGTCTTGATGCCAGTTTGTTTCAGCCTTTATCCAGTCTTAATGTAGAAGGGTTGGTCATATTACAGATTATTTGCATTACAATAGGGACAGTTAGCAAGGCAGAGTGAATACACAAACTTGCAGAGGGGAGGGGGGCTTGCAGGAAAACTGAAAATCTCTGGGACATCTAGTGTTAATGAATCAATTCAGCTTTACCCCTTCTTTTTAAACACTGAGGGTAAAAATGAGCCCAACAAACCTTCTCCTCGCCTCTCTCACTCTGACACCTTTTTCTGTCTCCGCGTAGAACACATACACCAATGCAGATAAGCTGCTGGAGGCGGCTGAGCAGCTGGCCCAGACGGGAGAATGCGACCCAGAGGAGATCTACCAGGCAGCGCATCAGCTCGAGGACAGAATCCAGGACTTTGTTCGCCGCGTGGAGCAGCGCAAAGTCCTGCTGGACATGTCTGTCGCCTTCCAAACGCACGTCAAAGAGGTGGGCAGGGAGGGTGACACAGCGATAGAGTGGATGGTGGGCTGCCTGCTTGTGGAGAGGAGAGCTTTCAGAAGCCTCTTTTAGCATCAGGGAAATAATTACCTGCTGAAATAAAGCATGGGTACCAATTACTGGGAGGGAAAATTTACATAAATATTAAATAACATACACCTGTAGTGTCACTTTAATGGTAGACTGTAGATATACAGCTTAACAATTAGTTAATAAAACATTAGAATGGTTGCTTTCTGTTACATCTTGCATTTTAAAAAGCAACACGTAAGCCGGGAATTAGAATAATCTGAACAGGTTGACTGTCCTTCAGCTGTGGACGTGGCTGGAGGAGCTGCAGAAGGAACTGCTGGACGACGTTTACGCCGAGTCCGTGGAGGCCGTCCAGGATCTGATCAAGCGCTTCGGCCAACAGCAGCAGACCACGCTGCAGGTCACCGTCAACGTCATCAAGGAGGGAGAGGACCTCATTCAGCAGCTCAGGTAGACGCAGATTAACAACACCTGTCGGTGCCTTGGTCTTTTCTTAGCAAACACAGGAAGGAGAAACAGAGTTCCTGCAAGATTTTTCAATTTTCTCAATTTTCTCAGTCATCAAGGTCTTAGTCATTCCTAAAAAGTTAAAGTTACGTTAAAGTTACACTCGTTTCACTTCCCATCCAGGAAGCTTTCTCAGTTTAGTTGATTCCTTCCCGCTATCATCTCAATCCTCATCGCCATTTAGGGGACCAAAACATCTCGCCTGGTCAGCCAGGCCAACAATTACCCTAACTGCTGCATTTTCAGAGCCATAGGCCAGTATCGGGTTTTGCAGGCCAGCAATGACCTCACCGACTCCCCGTTACTGGGGGGTGGACCTGTTTTTTTCTGTTCGATTTGCCTTTTTTCTACGCCCTAACGAGGCTTTTGTTTGGGCCACCCTATAAGCCTGGAGCTCAAACCCTAATCCAGACATTTTGAATTCAGAAAGCTTTCTTGATGGGAAGCAAAACGTCTTCAAACTTGGAAAAAAAAGGCCTGTGATTTGTTTTTTAAATGTTTTTAACTTGGTCTGACCAAAATAAATCAGAAGTATACCAGAAATTTACATATAGTGAACGAAATGGCACTTAAACCAGGTTTATGCTCAAAGCGTTGAACTGAGCGAGCAGCAACTGTGACAGGCTGTGATATATATATATATATATATATATATATATATATATATATATATATATATATATATATATATATATATATATATATATATATATATATACACATATGTACTTGTCGACGGCATTAAAATTATTTCTAAGAGCATTTAAAGAGCATTTAATATAAATCACATACTATCATATAAAAATGATATTGCGAAAGATTTATCGGACATGATCAATATTGTCATAAGTATGGGAAAATATCATATACATGTATGTAAATGGAAAAATCAAGAACCTTCAGTTATATGTTTCAAAAATGAACTCAAATTCTTCTATTCATCTTTATCCTTGTTAGCTGACAAATATGGACATTTACAAAAGCTATGTAACGACATGTCACGATTTCTTGTGTTTTAACTCAAGTTAACATGATTTGTCGCACTGCCTAAATAAGTATGTCTCTGTTAATTGTTGATTTTGAATTCTACATTTGTCATGTATATATCCTTTTGGAGATTGGTTTACTATTATTTATTATAAATGCCTGTTATTTTAATTAAATTTTTTTTTTTCTGTTAATTTAATTGTACCTTCTTCCTTTGCCTTGCAAAAGTTAAGTTGAATTTCTCGTCGTTTTTTTTCTGTAAAAACGCTAAATGGAGATTCCTACTGAAACATGTAATTAATGTTATAAACAATAAAGTTGGAAAAAAAAAAAAGTTATTTACTCTCTGGGGGCTGACATTATGCTCAGCTTGCTGGACTTGATATAGACGGCTGATTAATGGATATATCGATGGAGATTCTGAAGTTCATTAAAGGGGCTTTTAACATTTGGCAGACAAAAGCAGAAAACTTTTATTCAATGCAATAATGTTATACAAATCAGCAGCAATATTGTGTTTTTTTCTACTAGGGACCGAAAATTGAACTTCTGCTCCAGTCATTTGCAGCCTCTTTTCTCCCACTATGCTCCTCTATTGAGCTCCATCCATCAATCAGTCCCTGCTGAGTCACAGCATATCCCCACCATGATACTGCCAGGCTTCTACACTGTAGTGACTAAAGAATTTCAGTGCTCTGCTGTAAAAGATAAATCCTGACTACTTAAAATATATCAGACTGATCAGTTTTGATTTTGCTTCGGCACTACTCTCCTCATGAGAGTCGTTCATCGTAGCTTTAATTTAGGCTTGAATTTGTGATTTTAAATAAAGGTGTTAGACTGGAACAGAAGCTAAATATAAGCTGTAAAGAAAAAGCTCCGTGTTTATTTTAGAAGACAGTGATGAAATGCATTTGAAGCAAAAAGCGGCGAGCTGCGAGGATGAGAGGCGGCGTGAGAGAGGTGGATGCGGTCGTCCGGCTTTATTTTTATGCAGAGGATGTTCCAGCGCCTCTCCTCTCTCTCTCTTCTCTCTTTGTGCTCGCCACCCTCTCCCTGGTGTGTTGGCTCCGCTGTGGATTCTTACATAAGCCCACTTTTATAAATGTGTGTCTAATTGTGTGATGGCCTCTTAGAGAAGCAACTGTAGCTCCACGTACCATCTGCTTTTTGCGGTCGGGATGCACACATGCTCTCTTCTTTTGAAGCCTGAGCAGGTAGCTCTGATTAGTGAGCCTGAAGCTAATCATGTACTTCCCCTTAAAACCAAATTTCTAAAGCATATAGGCTTTAACTGACCACCAATAGCTTTATATTTGATGATCAATGCAACATTTCACCAGCAGCTTATGCTGACGCAGCAGGTTGTTCAGAACACCGAACCCTGACCCTGACCGGCCGCCTCGTTTATAGCTGCACATAACTACTGTGTAGATTATTGCCTAACCATGAGTATTTTTTTATTATTATTATTATTGTTCCAGGGACTCTGCCATCTCCAGCAACAAAACACCGCACAACAGCTCCATCAACCACATTGAGAGCGTCCTTCAGCAGCTGGATGAGGCCCAGGCTCAGATGGAGGAGCTCTTCCAGGAGAGGAAGATCAAGCTGGAGCTCTTCCTCCAACTCCGCATCTTTGAGAGAGATGCCATCGATGTAAGTGGACTCAGATCCGATTTGAGGCCTGGGCTTTAGAGGTGGTCCCTGGTTTGGGATCGCAGCCTGTTCTTTATTTTTTTCTTTTCATTTGAAACCAAAACTGTACAAAAAAACTAAAACACTAGTATTTTTTTTGTTTTATTTATTGACCTGAAAAAAAGAAATAACAAACCACTATCCGGTATCTGATTTCCAAAATGATAAACAAACAAAAAATGAGCCCTCTATGGCTGACTTTCGATGATCATATTTTTTAAATAGTAGCCTTGGAGTTCTCTTTGCCCTGCGTAGGCCAAATGTTAGCTACAAAAAAAAATCCATAACAGCGTAAAATGTTTTTAATTTCTATTCATAGGAAACCTGATATTCAGATTTAGTTTTTTAGGATTTTAGGATTATAGGATTAAAACACACACAAAAGGTCTAAGAAATGTGTGTCTAATAAGTGGGAATGCTTAAGCATTCCCACTTGATTAATCTGATGGCCAGTTTGCCAAAAACAGGAAGTAAGCGGTTTCAATCTGATCGCCATAGCAACTGTTGTCATCACTATATTCACTCATTTCCATCTAGCTTGCAAATGTTACCATTAGGGAATTGAAGTGGGATGGGTGAGAATGAAGCTGCTCCAGAGAGAACCCTCTCATTTGTTTGGTTTTTACATCTCCTTCTCTTAAAGTTAACTTTTTATTTCTCAGCTCTCCTGCAGAATATTTTTTTTCACCTTCGGTTTTCCTGGGTAGGAGAAGTTACCAAGAGCAGGCCACTTGACTCATTGAAAAAGGAAAAAAAAAATCTAAAATTTGTTGTTAATTTTTTTTATTTCAACGATTTGTTATCCGTTTTTCTTGTTGTGGTTTTAAAAAAAGCATGCAATGTAGTATAGCTTAGGAAGATAAGAAGCAGTACTTACAAATAATAGAAATAAGAGTGTTTTAGTGTCTGATGCTGTTTGTTTAATAATCATTGGGTTAAAGCGTCTGCGAGGTTCAGAGGAACAAAGGTATTTATTTAATGTTTAGGTAATTTATTCAGAGCCATAGAGGAAAACACCATTTTTAATGTTGGATGTGAGAAATGTTATGATAAGAAAGGCCTTTAACTGGCTTAAAAAAAACAAAACGTTTTAATCCCTCCTCAGATTATCTCAGATTTGGAGTCCTGGAACGAGGAGCTGACGGGTCAGAAGAGTGAATTTGACACCGAAGACTTGACGTTAGCAGAGCAGCGGCTCCAGCACCACGCAGACAAGGCCCTGACCATGAACAACCTGACCTTTGATGTCATCCATCAGGGGCAGGAGCTGCTGCAGTATGTCAACGAAGTCCAGGCATCCGGTGAGCCTCCTGCTGTATTCGAAGAGGTTTTTCCTTCCAGTTTGATTGCACTGCGTTTGCCAATCAAGCCGGGGGTTAAAGCAGGTTGCTGCACAGATCTCTGTCAGCTCCATTAGTTTTCCTGTGTAGGTGTCCTGGGTCAGATTCACTCAGAGTTTGCGATGAGAGGCTCCTACTCACCAACAGTAATAACTCACCTGTGAACCTAAATGCTAATAGGTGCTCTCTGGAACCACACAAGGAGTGGTAATGTTATGCAACAAGCGCTAAACACAGAAAAGATATCAAAAGATTATAAAAATAATTTCTTTAAAGCATTTTTCAGGTCTGGATCTGTCTAAGTTTCCAGTTTTTATTCCTTATTCCATAATCTAAAAGCTGAGATTTCAAATCTGCAGAAATAAAAAGGGCTTTTACATTGATTTCTGTTCCGATATTTTACTTTTCTCTTTTTATTTTCCTACATAAAAAAATTTCAGTCACTGTCAGGACACAGCAATAAATGCACACACGGGTAGATGTTCCCAATTTTAAAGTCTTAAATCTTATATGTTTTCAATTTAGACCAATTTTCAACTGTAGGTCTTACTGATATTTAAGATTTCTTTAAAGGAGAAAGGCAACAGCAAAAAGATAAAACAACAAACCCCATGATGGATGGATGTGATAAACTGACCAACTTATTAAAACCAAATGTTCTCCAGTTTAATATTAAGAGAGTTTATTTTGAGCAAAAGTTAACGGTTAAAACCATGTCAGTAACTAGTTTATGCTGGAGGAGGTCCAGCTTAACAAACTTACCTTCAATCAGGTTGAAATTTTGGGTGATTTTTCGCTGTTGATGTAGGTTTAAACTGAACTATACTACTATTAAAAAGGTATTTTTTTTTAAATAAAGCTATTTTACAGCTTCTCTGGTTTGATAACTATCTTAGATCTGATATTTAAGTACATCTTTGGTCTTAATCCACCTAGTTTTAATGTCAAATTATTTTTTATTAGTTTTTCAAACAAAAATCAAGCAGACAAAGAATTAAAGAATCTTTTAGAACAGATTTGAGTCCAGTTTTTATGATAATGTTGATTTATAACCATCATATGGAGACCCAGATTTATATAAAGTGGATATTTGCCTGCAAAAAGCCAGTCTGTCATGTTTGCTTATTTGCTAAACAGATCATAAACTTGATGAGTAAATGCTGAATGAGGGAAAATAACATCCAGAGAAGTGACATTTTTTAAGAGCAAGATCTTCCTCATGTGTCTCTGTAGGTGTGGAGTTATTGTGTGATCGGGATGTGGACATGGCAACACGGGTTCAGGACTTGTTAGAGTTCCTGCATGAGAAGCAGCAGGAACTGGACCTTGCTGCTGAGCAGCACCGCAGACACCTGGAGCAGTGCGTCCAGCTGAGACACCTGCAGGCAGAAGTCAAGCAGGTTGGACTTAAACAAAGCTGCATATGACTGTCGCTGTTCTAAAGAGACTGAGATAAAGTCTTAGCTGTGTTTTTCTTTATGCTTGCTAAAGGTTCTGGGCTGGATCCGGAATGGTGAATCGATGCTTAATGCTGGTCTGATCACAGCTAGCTCTCTGCAGGAGGCAGAGCTACTACAGAGGGAGCACGAACAGTTCCAGCATGCCATTGAGGTAACGTAGGGCTGGATTATTCTCATTGTTCATCTTTTATGCTCATATTGCAAAGCTTGGTGACTCTATTCCCTGATTTCTTTCCATCCCACTGCAGAAGACCCACCAGAGCGCTCTGCAGGTTCAGCAGAAGGCAGAGACTCTCCTCCAGGCCAACCACTATGACATGGACCTGATTCGAGACTGTGCAGAGAAAGTGGCTTCTCACTGGCAGCAGCTGATGCTGAAGATGGAGGATCGACTCAAACTGGTCAATGCCTCTGTGGCTTTCTACAAGACCTCTGAACAGGTAGATGCTCCTGGTTTTTCTCATTTTTTTCATTATTAAAACAAACATGCTGACTGCGTTCCTCTGTTCAGGTGTGCAGCGTGTTGGAAAGTCTGGAGCAAGAGTATAAGAGGGAGGAGGACTGGTGTGGAGGAGCAGACAAGCTGGGTCCCAACTGTGAATCAGACCATGTGACCCCGATGATCGGCAAACATCTGGAACAAAAGGAGGCCTTCCTCAAGGTAAGGCTACTCTAGTGAAAGTTAGAGCAAAGCTAGTTGTTAGCTGTAGCTCTGATCAGATGGCATGTTTTTCTACAGGCTTGCACTCTGGCCAGGAGAAATGCAGACGTCTTTCTGAAGTACATGCACAGAAACAGCGTCAACATGCCGGGGATGCTGAGCCACGTCAAGGCGCCAGAACAGCAGGTTAAAAGTACGTCTTTAGGTCTTTGATTCAGTCATAAAATCTGTTGATCGATAAATAGAATTAATCAATTCATCCAAGTCAGGAATATTTTCATTATATTTCCTGCAGCTTAGAAAAAATCCAAGTAATCAGAGTGGGTACGAAGTAATAAAGGAAATATAAAGTAGTTAATGCTTTTTACTGTTAAACTAGATCACTGTTTTTGTTAGCAAACAACCAAAAGAGTGATTATTGATGAGTTTCTTATCTAGAAGTATTAACATGATTTAGGGCTTATGTAAATAAGGCTTATTTTTGTCAAAGGTTATTTTTTCTAGGTTCAAACAAAGTGTCCAAAATGGCCAAATAAACATGAGTTATAAAACCAGCAGGGAGCTCTCTGAAAATCAGTAGAGCAACTCTATTTATGACCCTTTCTTCCTTCCTTCCTTCCTTCCTTCCTTCCTTCCTTCCTTCCTTCCTTCCTTCCTTCCTTCCTTCCTTCCTTCCTTCCTTCCTTCCTTCCTTCCTTCCTTCCTTCCTTCCTTCCTTCCTTCCTTCCTTCCTTCCTTCCTTCCCTCCTCCCAGTCTTCCTTTCTTCTCTCTCTTTTTATCTCTCTTCCTTCCTTCCTTCCTTCCTTCCTTCCTTCCTTCCTTCCTTCCTTCCTTCCTTCCTTCCTTCCTTCCTTCCTTCCTTCCTTCCTTCCTTCCTTCCTTCCTTCCTTCCTTCCTTCCTTCAACTCTCCCTTACTTCCTAACATCCTTCCTTCCCTCCTCCCAGTCTTCCTTTCTTGTCTCTTTTTATCTCTCTCCCCTCCTTCCTTCCTCCTTCGCTCATCCCTCCCCTCCCTTCCTTCCTCCTCCCTCCCTCTTTACCTCCTTGCTTCCATCCTTCCTTCCTTCTCCCTCCCTCTTTACCTCCTTGCTTCCATCCTTCCTTCCTCCCTCTCTCCCTCCCGCTCTCTCTTACTTCCTCCCATTCTTCCTTCCTCCTTCATCTCTCTCCCCCTCCCTCCCCCCTTCCTTCCCTCTCTCCCTCTCTCCTCCCTTGCTTCCTTCATTCCAACCATCCTTCTTCCTTTCCTTCCTCACTCTCTTGCATCTTTAATCAGCTCTACTAATAAAGTTTATTGGCTGTTGAGTAAAATGCCTTCATTTGAAAATCTATCTAATTCATTAATTTTATTTGTGCTCAGACATCCTCAATGAGCTTTTGCAGAGAGAGAACAGAGTCCTTCATTTTTGGACCATGAGGAAACGGCGACTGGACCAGTGTCAGCAGTACGTGGTGTTTGAACGCAGCGCCAAACAGGTACATGGAGCACATCCACACGCAGGAAGTAGAAATTACGACAGGAAGTAGTGCGGCTTATTTGTAGGAAGAGACGACACTGAAATATTTGTGTGGGTATGCAGGCTTTGGAGTGGATTCATGACACCGGGGAGTTTTATCTGTCTACACACACATCCACTGGCTCCAGCATCCATCACACGCAGGAGCTCCTGAAGGAGCATGAGGACTTCCACATTACAGCAAAGGTTGGGTTTACAGCAACACTGGTTTGATGTCATCTGGAAGTATTTCACTTAATAATCTCTTTGTTTTTTCTTCTACAGCAAACCAAGGAACGTGTGAAGCTGCTAATCCAGCTGGCTGATGGCTTCTGTGAGAAAGGCCACAGCCATGCCGCCGAAATTAAAAAGTGGGTAACAGCTGTGGACAAGCGTTACAGGGACTTCTCCCTGCGCATGGACAAGTACCGCAGCAGTCTGGAGAAAGCCCTGGGCATCCCTTCAGACTCCAACAAGGCAGTACGGCTGGTCGCTCCTTCAAATATCATCCAGTTCAACCCCACATGTCTCCTCTAATCCTGGATTTTCCTTCTTTGTCAGAGCAAGGACCTTCAGCTGGACATCATCCCAGCCACCCCTCCGGGGTCAGAGATCAAGCTAAGGGACGCCGCCGCACACGAACTCAATGAGGAAAAACGCAAGTCGGCTCGCAGGAAGGAGTACGTGATCGCAATTTCTCCTGTTCAGAACATTTGAAACGACCCGTCTGTTAATCGATTCAGCAGGACTGTTTGCTTATTTTAAGAAATAAAAACAGAAACAAGTCAGCATTTCCCCTTCAGAAAGCAAGCGATTTACTGCAGAGTTAATTTAATTAATGTTTGAGAGCAGAAAGCTTACAGAAGTATAGCCTGATGCATTTTAAGAGGATGATGAACGAACTGGACCTTTGTTGTTCTTGTCGACCCTGAATAAGGGAGTTTAATGTAAATGTGAGGGAATAAATGATTATTTAAACCTGTTAGCCTTTTCTGTGCTGTGTCAGCGAATAGAGGGTGCAGGTAGAGCCGACTGTCGTTTATCTACACGCCACAGATCAGCAGCATGAATGAAGTCACTCAAGGCTGGTTTATGACTGACTTTTATGGCCCATAAGGCTTTTATTATCCATTGCAGTAAATGGATGTGGCTGGCAGGCTAAGAAGGGGTGATTGATCTTTCCCTGTTTGGATGATGACGGCATCATCAGCCGCCAATTTCTGAGTGTCTCCTTTTTTTTTTCTTTGTGTCTAGGTTCATCATGGCCGAGCTGATTCAGACAGAGAAGGCATACGTGCGAGACCTGAGGGAATGCATGGATGTAAGATAGGAAATATTTCACACCAGGCCTCAAGCTGTAATTGTGGCTTATTTGACTTTTTCAATCCTCTCATCACGCAGACTTACCTGTGGGAGATGACCAGTGGGGTTGAGGAGATTCCTCCAGGAATCATCAACAAAGAGCACATTATTTTTGGAAACATGCAGGACCTCTATGAATTCCACCACAAGTAAGAAGCAAACATGTATTAGTTTATATTTCAAATCAAAATAAGCATTTTTGATTAAACTAAAGTCATGAAAAAACTTAGTGTTAAAGTAGCAGGTAGGTGATAATAATCCACTATGTTTACTGGTCATCAGCAGCTGTGGCGACCTCTGGAGTCTGTAGGTGGAAACAATGTCCAATAAACATAGAAGCAATGTTTGCTGCCCTTCATCATGTTATAAAGATTTAAATAGCATCAATGTATTGATAAGTGGACAGCCTTAAAGAGGCGTCATTGGGCTCCTTGTTTGGAGGTCTCCATGCACCGCGTTCAGACCAGGCGTTTTAAGATGTTCCCCTTGTTTTTGCTGTAGTGGGTGTGGCCAACCCGGTGGGCTGTCCAACTGTGAAGCCACTCAAGGGGAAAATCAGCATAGTGCGCCATAAATGAACATTTTAGTCATTTTGTTTTTCTGTCATAAAATAAAAACAGGTAAATGTACAGTCATCCAAAGAGCAGCTTTTTTTGGCCTCTAAGCAAACCTCTGGATCAGTGTAAGTCGAATAAAATAAGAGCAAATAAAAACAGAATAAATCAAATGTATTTGAAACTGAAAAAAAAAGGTTTAAAAAAAGACCAAAAAATGATGAAAGTAAGAATAAAAATGGTTAAATAATAATAAAGGTAGGGAAAATAGAAACATTTGGGAAAGAAATGAGAGACTAGAGAAAATAAGATAAACAAAATTAAATAAAAATATAAATATGAAAATTTAGATAACTTAAAAAAAAAAAGGATGTAAAATAAAGCATTTTAATTGCTAGGCAAAACACTGTTCTGTGTATCATAATGCAGATTTAACAAATATATTGATGCTAGGTTTTAAGTTAGTCCAAACGCAGGTGGAATCGCCTTTAACTAGCTGCCAAATGAAAAGCAGCTGAGGAGAGGAGCTGTTTCAAGAATCCTGGAACAAACAAAGCATTTTACTGCTAAATGTTTTCAACCTGCACGTCCTAAATGTTACGAAGTCTTTCAGGAAAACTGTGAAAGTAAAAATCTGCATATTTTCTAATGTGAATTTTGTGAAAATAAACCAAATACAAAAATCAGTGCAATTAAGGACATTATGTCGCTGAAGGTACAGAATTTGGAGCCAGCCATTGTTACTTGGCTGATTAAGTTAGCAGCCTCAGGGCGCTCATTAAGCCAATACAGCTAATTTGTTGAAGCATAGAATCTTTTCTCGCTAGCTAGTGCTGAAAGCGGAGGTCTTCAACAGGGGGTTCACGGAGGTACCGCATGTGGGTCGCAAAGCTTTGGTTGATTACACTTTTTTTTATATTTCTCATGCAATTTTTTCACTAATTGAAATGTCTTTAAATCCACATTAAGATGAATTCAAAACACTGTAGTAAACGGATAAATGGAGGCAGAAGATGTTGTTCAGTCATCAATGCACACATTCAGCGACACACGGGAGCTCTTTCAAACTGGGCACCGTTTCATTCATAACACCTGTCCCATCAACCAAAATTTAGAATCAGAAATACTTTAATAATCCCAGGGAGAAATTACTTTCGTTACATTACTCCATTTGTAATAGAGTGACCAGATTAATTTAACACAATTTCATACAATATAAATAACTAGAGGATCCCCGCTCCATCTAGCAATCAGTTTGGGGGTCCTTAGCCTGGAAAACGTTGAAACCTCTGCTGTAAAGTATTGCCGCCCTTGTTTTGTAAAGCATTGCTACTTGTTGACTAAACAAGTACTAACCTAGAAGGGTATTACTACTTTTTGCAAGTTGCTGGACAAGCTTTTCTCACTTCTTAGAAAAAGAAGGTGGTTTCAATCCCCCCCCTGTGGTAGAAGTATCTGGTCGCACACATTCAGAACTGGTGCAATAACATTTACATATCTGATGATGTCACACATATTAGTGAGACATTAAAGGGTCTAAAGAAAATCCTTTCTAGGTGTTAGAGTTGTCAAAAATGCAGTTTGGTGGATGTATAACCCCACCCCCCAAATGAATTATTTTTATGCAGTTATTTTTATACATTTTTTTTTTTGTATACTTCATGATTTCATCTCACAATCTTAAATATATTTCAGCATTTTCCTCAAGGAGTTGGAGAAATATGAACAGCTTCCAGAAGATGTCGGCCATTGCTTCGTCACATGGGTATGTTTATATGTTTGCCATATAGACAGATTCTGTCCTATTTTTTGAGGTTAATGTTTTTGTTCGTTTTTTTACCTAAAGCTGACATTTAATCCAACATTTCTCTCTCCTCTCAGGCCGATAAGTTCCAGATGTATGTGAACTACTGTAAGAACAAACCAGATTCTACGCAGCTCATCTTGGAGCACGCTGGGAACTACTTTGACGTGAGTAGCACTTAGAAGCGACGACTACATTATCAGTTCTTACGGGCAAAAGTGATCCAGACTTTTCTGTTCGATGACAGGAAATCCAACAGCGGCACCGACTGGCCAACTCCATCTCCTCCTATCTAATCAAACCAGTGCAGAGAATCACCAAGTACCAGCTTCTACTGAAGGTAAGCCTTTTGACCACACATCAGCAGTGCTGTTCTTTAGTTTCCATTAAGGATTTCTGTGTCCTTATGTGTTTTAGGAGCTCCTGACGTGTTGCGAAGAAGGTAAAGGAGAAATTAAGGACGGCCTGGAGGTGATGCTGAGTGTTCCCAAGAGAGCAAACGATGCCATGCACCTTTCTATGCTGGAGGGTTAGTGCTGCACATCCTTTCTCCTGCTTTTATAGATGAGGGTTCAACCTGCTGATGATCGTTTAATCAGGAGGTCTTGCTAAAGCTAGAGGCTTTAAAACTACAGTGTGTAATTTTAAGGTGTTCTAGATTGAGCATATTGACATATGATACTTTTTTTTTTGGTTTATCTTAAATGTAAAATTGTAATTTTTTTTTTTTTTTTTTTTTTTTTTTTTTACAATTTTGATATAATTACTGCTCTATGTATGTTGTTCTGTCAGGTAAAAGCATGTTTTAAAGCCTCTATACTCTAGTTAACAATTAATCAATTACTAAATTAGTTGAGGATTATTTAATTAATAGATTAATCACGATTAATCCGATGAATTGTTTCGGCCATATTGCAAACCATAAGTAGCTAATTTTATGCCTGACAATAATATGTTTTTTGTAGATGAGAGACAGTGATGTTCTAGAACTCATTTCCATCAACTGTGCTTTTATTTCTTCAGGATTCGATGGGAACATCGAGACTCAGGGCGAGCTCATCCTCCAGGACTCGTTCCAGGTGTGGGATCCCAAGACTTTGATCCGTAAAGGCCGAGAGCGCCACCTCTTCCTCTTTGAGATGTCTCTGGTCTTTAGCAAGGAGGTGAAGGATTCAAATGGGAGGAGCAAATATATCTACAAGAGCAAACTATTTGTAAGTAGGAGAAGATGGGTCCACACACTCATCTTCTATCTCTTTATGTTTGTATCTGAATTCAATCATAGATATTTGGTTTGCTTCGTCATGGTAACATTTTAGCCAATTTTCTTTTTTTATTCAACTGGAAACATGGATAAATGCAGAGTCTTCCATAGAGGAAATTTTATAGCTTTTTTATTCTCTAAGCAAAGTTTTAAAAGTGATCAGAGTACGACGAGAAGTACAAAAAATTTTATGAAAATTAATGAAATGGATACAAAATGGATCAAATAAGTAATTTAAAAAACTTAAAATTAGATATAATTATTAAAGTTAACAATACTTAATAAAGTAACAAATACAAAAGTTAAAAGAACAGAGATATTAGAGATAAATAAATGGCTAAAAAATTAGCTAAAAATAAACATTTGAGAAATTTTAATAAATTGGAAAAGTTGCTATGAATTAAAATGAGAAATAAAGCATTAATGTTACGATTTTAAGTTAAACGTTATAGCATAGTTTTCTCAAAGATCGCAAGCAAGCTCCACAGTTCTGATTTAAAAAATAATGAAATAGCCCTTCTTTAGCAGCTAAATTAAAAAGGAGTACACATTGAATGGTTTCATCATTTTATGTCCTAAATGTTACTGAATCTTTCAGAAAAACCTTGTAGGTAAAATCGGGATATTTTGGGATGTGGGGTTAGTTTTTTTAAACACCTTTTCACTGCTTTAACAAAGAAATCCTTAGTTATTCCACTCAAAGCCAGGAAAACTAATTTAAATGAATTGATTAGCTGATATAGAGTTATTGTGAATTTCTCAGTATTTTTAATTTTTTTTAAAAGATAAGGCCTCAGCAGTGATCATAGAGAGTCAGTCATTTCTCTTTAGATATCCCAGAAGACTCAAAGGAAATGTTCCAGATGAAATATCCCCCTCTATCCCCCTCTATCCTCATCAGTTAACTGCTGCGGTGGCCTTTATAAAAATGCTTCTTGCTTCTTTCCTATGTAGACGTCAGAGCTTGGGGTGACGGAGCACGTGGAAGGAGATCCATGTAAGTTTGCTTTATGGGTTGGAAGCACCCCGACTTCCGACAACAAAATTGTCCTCAAGGTAAGGAATAAAAAAATATTTTTTCCCCCTCATTCTTCTTCTGAAGTTTTGACTAATACAGTATTAAGAGGAAATAGCTCAGAGCTTTGTGAAAAATGTGACAGTTGGATCCTTTATTGATGACTCAATATGACTCAGCAGGGTTGATATCTAGCCTTAAATCATCTGTATTGGTCAAATCTAAAATGTCTATCTTCTCCCAGCTCTTTATTCTTCCCTTCCTGCATTTCTTTAAAAGTTCCCTTTAAGCTCTCCTCTGTCCTCTGGCTCTCTCTGTCATTGTCGTCCTGCAGTCAGATTCTGCTTTCTTCCATCTGTTGAACACATCTGTAAACCTAGGGCTGTGTTTTCTGTGGATGTTTGTATATCTAACTCTCTATGTGGGCTGATCTGCTTCCACCAACGCTGATGACATTGTCGGCTCACCAATGCCCCTCTGTAACACTTCAGAAAAGCAGCAACTTGTCTCCTCTTTGACGCAGATAACGCCCCCCCACCCCTTCCCGCAATACCCGCCTTCTGTGTGTTATTGTTGTTGAGCGCAGCAGATGGATTAAAGTTAGTGTCAGCCATCGGAGGAACTTGAGCCCAGAAAGTCGCCACCGAGTGCCACGTGTTCCACATGTTAACTACTAATCTAACCCCTGGACCAGCAGTATGTGCGTTGTAAATCGTCTCCCATCACTAACACCACACGGGCACACGTACCCCTCATTGCTGTCTGCCACGCGCCTAATTGGTTATCATTACTCTGTCCAGGCAAATTATCACTGTTATGCATTTCTATCACGTCAAGTCATGTTTTTTTTCTTCTTCTATTTTGTGAGCGCATAAAAATGTCCCGTATATTTCCTCAAGCCAAATCAGTGAAATTCTTTATTCTATATTTTAAATTCAAAGCTAAGTCAGGGAGCCAAACATGGAGCAACGGTGAGTACAAACTATCCCACAACACAGCCCTCACCTGCTTCACACAAGGCTGCACGCTTCCTGTTCTCTCTCCTACAGGTTCTATCTTATATCCTAGCTTTTACTGGAACTAACTACCATCTTTTCACCTAAAAGTAATCAAGTTAGAGCTCATCAGTTTGACTTTCTTTCCCAGACAAACCTTCTTTTTTTTTTTTTTTTTACATTTGAATCTTATAATTTGCTTGTGTATGAGTGGGAGTAATATCACAAATAAAAACACAAACTGTACATTTTAGTAAAAATCCGCTGAAAAAAAGGAAATAAAATGGTGATACAAGTAAAACAAGTAATCTGCAAGCTATTTCTCAACTAATTACCGTATTTTCCAGACTATAGAGCACACCTCACTATAAGCCATGCCCACAAAAATTTTTTTAAACTGGAAACGTACATATATATAAGCCGTACCAGACTATAAGCTGCTGATATCAACTGAACTGTCTCCCACCCAAACCTTTAGCGGGAGCTCTACATATAGCCCCTAGAATAGGGATGAAGACGAATGCTAGCTCCTGTTAGCTTGTTGGCTTACAGCAGTAAGAGCTTCTACTGAAAGATGGGGCTTCGTTAGCTCTTTATTTCAGCTCTGCAGAAGTTGAGCCCAGTCTCTTCATAGGTTTGGCAGCTTTAATGCGCAAATAACTGTCAACATATGTGAATTCGGGATATTTGTTCACTGTTGGGCCTGCTGCTAGCATGTTCTTGTGCTAAATGAAAATTGGCCCTATTCTTTTATTTCCAACTTTGACTCGGAAAAATCCAAAGAACAGCCAAACCTTCTCATGAGCTGCATGGTTCAAGGCGTGGAAAAAAGTAGCGGCTTATAGTCCGGAAAATAAGGTAATCAAATGTTGCCGGCTTGAGGAAAACATCTGTTCTTTATGTCTTAAAGATTATTTTACTTTCCCCAACCTTTAACCAATCTGCCCATCTGGATTGATTGAATAATTTCAATAAAGAGTATGGAGATTACTAGTTTTGTGTAGGGATGCACGATATAATCGGCTCCCTATCGGTATCAGCCTTAAAACTGAATATCGGACATCGGCCACCCCACCGATATTTAACCCAATATTTGATCAGCTTCTAAGTTTCTAAAGTCTAAAAAAATAAAATAAAATACTACTTCTTCTTCCTCAAAAACTTCTTTTTTACAGACTTAAAAACTTCTAAAGATGAGGGAAAAATTATTGATACATTAAAATATCACAATATCTTCATATGCTGATATATTGTCATTTAAAAACACCATATCAATCTCTTTTACTAATGAAATATTGCTATATGCCATCGTTATGCTATGAAATCCCCCGAAAATTCACAACATTTTGCCATATTTTTATATGTTGATATATTGACGCGGTATCGATCTATTTTACTAACAAAATCTCACAAGAATTTGCAAAATATCACGACAGTTTGTAAAAGAACAATGAAATTTCACGAGATTTTGAAAGTAAAATAGATCGATACCGCGTTTTTAAAAATCAATTTGATATCAGCATATGAAAATATATTTGAGTACCGTATTTTCACGACTATAAGGCGCACTTAAACGTCTTTTTTTTCCCTCAAAATGTGCGGTGCGCCCTTTGGTGCGGTGCGCTTTATGTGTGTTGTAACTGCGACTTTTGAGACCACCTCATTGAGGAGATGATGAAAGAGTGGCTGAATGTAAGGAGACCAGGTGTTTGTTTTCCACTCATCACCATCGCTGTTAATCTGTGACTCCATGCGTGCCCATCTCACAGCTGATGTGAAAAACATGGGGAAACAAATTAACGCTGCGCTGTTCAACCGCTCGACATCGGTGTGAACCGGACCCAGCAGGTGCAGCAGAAGCAGCGAGTTTACATGCAAAGTCAATGGTTGACGCGCGTATAGGTGCAGCAAAAAGCGCGTTTTGAGCAGCAGCCGCAGCGCCTCGGGAGCGTTTAAGTATCTGACGCACCGCCAACGCGCTGCTGCTGCTCGAGATGGAAAAATTGAAGTTTTGCTGCTGGACGCGCCGCATCAACCAATCAGAGAAGCTGATCTGGGAGCTGACAGCGAGACAGACACAGCGCTCTGATGACATATGATATTAACGCAAATGAAAAAGGCTGGAGATGATGGAAGGCAGGTGTATGTGAGGAGACCAGGTGCTTTTTTCCACGCATCACCATCGCTGCGTGCCCATCTCACAGCCGATGTGAAAAAAAGGTGAATCAAATGAACGCTGTGCTCGCCGTTATCCCGGGGGGTCTGACAAAGGAACTTCAACCACTCGACATCGGTGTGAAGCGGCCGTTCAAAGTAAGGCTGTGAGCGGCGTGGGAGCGATGGATGACAGACGGAGGCCACAGTTTCAGGATAAGTGGAAGGCAGCGCCGGGCAAGTTACGCCACCTTTAGCGGATGGATTGCAGATGCTTGGACTAACGTGTCTGCTGGCTCTGTTGTTCAAGCTTTTGCAAAAGCCGGCATTATTTCTGAGGAGCCACTTTCGCTGCACGGAAAGTGACTCTGACAGCGAAGAAGGGGAAATTGGCATGTCTGATTTAGCGCAGCTGTTTAATTCAGAAACAGAGGATGATGACTTTGATGGGTTTGATTAATACTTTGTAATAAATACATGAATAAAGCACAAACATACTCAGTTTTGCTCCCGCTCTATTTTTCTACCTGAAAACTTAATTCAACAGCAGCCTCTGGGCCAGGTCTCCTCCTCTTCACCGCGGTGGCTGGCAGGTGTTTTTTCATCTAAATAATCTAAATCTTGCAGCTATATTTGCTGTGATCAGTGGGAATAAAGTAGTTTTAATATGTTTTTAAGTGAGAAAGGCCACCTGAAAACTTAATTGCAGTCAGTTCATCCAGATTATCTATTTCTGTCGGAGGCGCTCAGACCCCCACATACCAGCGGTGCACTGACAGTAGAAATCCCTTCAACAGCAGCCTCACACGGCGGCTGGCAGGTGTTTTTCATCTAAATAATTTAAACTGCAGGCACCAGGATACCGGCAATAAAAGCGAACATATTCCGTCGGCAGGTTTCAGGATTTTAAGTTAATTTAGGAGTAATCACAGCGCTGTGTCATCTGCGATGTCTCTGTCTCACGGCCAGCTCGCAGGTTTGATTAATACTTTGTAATAAATACATGAATAAAGCACAGTCATACTCAGTTTTGGGCCCGCTGTATTTTTAAAATACGCAGTAGAGGTATTTAAAGGTAGTAGAGGACATGTACCTGTATATAAAAAATGCGCCCTATAGTCCGGTGCGCCTTATGTGTGTGTTAAATACAGAAATGGCACACATAACTGAGACTGCGCCTTTTAGTACGGTGCGCCTTATGGTTGTGAAAATACGGTATATTATTTTTCAAAGTGTCAGAAATGGATAACAAAACTGCTATTTTCAATGACTACTTATTTTTGTCCAGCTTTAACATTAGTATCGATATCGGTTATCGGCTACATGAGTTTTAAAATATCGTCATATCGGATATCGGCCAAAATCCCAATATCGTGCATCCCTAGTTTTGTGAATTGGCTTTATATAAAACATAACTACGTCATCCAAGAAATCACATAAGAGTTAAAAGGCACTGATTAATTGTTGGCTCATAACATATGATTTAATGCTTAACATGATGTAATCAGACTGAGTTATGTGCAAGTTTAGCCGTTCCAAAGTGTAAAACAATATAAAATAATGGTATGTTACATGATGACAAAATAATAAATGTGAGCCAAAGAAACTTTTTTTCCCAATGCAATGTTTAACATAAACTTTTAAAACTAATCCTTACAGTAGTTAACGTAAATAGGTCCGGGAATGATAAATAAATTCTAGCTACAAAATCTGTACTGTTTATTCCTTTGATCGAATAGTTTAAGTTACTTTTGTTGGCAGAGTAACCAGAAATTTGTTTTATTTCTTGTTTTTTCAGTTAAAGTTAATAAAGTAAATGTAAGTCATTACTACCCATCTCTGTGATTTACTAATCCTAACATCTTGTTTACTATTTAAAATGATTTAATAAAGATAAACAGAAATATAAGGTCATGAGGAAATTCTGCTAATTTAAAGAATATTATAAAATAATTAAAGCAAATTAATTCATTATAAAATAACAAATCCAGGCAGAAGAAACTATTTGGCAAATCATTTTCTGCTTCACTTAAAAAGTTATCAATGTATCAATCCATATATATATATATATATAGGGTTTCATTATTCAGGGAAGTTAAGCAAGATAGATACAACAGCTAAACATGTCGCTCAATTAAAAGTAATGACATTTTATTAGTAAATACCCAGTTTTATATAGTGAAATGATTGACAGTAAAAAAAAATGGAGCTTTTGCCAATGTCTGTTTTTCTTTTGAGGAAAAAAAAATGGAAGTAGAATAGGAAGTGGTTAAGACTTGTGTGAAGCAGTGAAGTTTGATTAACAAATGAAGATCTTTGTTTTGGGTTTTTTAAGTCGGAACTCTCTCAATGTTTCCCTTTGCTGTTTTGCCACAGGCATCAAACATTGAGAACAAACAGGACTGGATCAAACACATCAGGGAAGTAATCCAGGAACACACCATCTATCTGAGGGCAGCGCTTAAGGAGCCTATTCACATCCCCAAAGCCACCACAGCTAAGCATCCCAAAGGACGAAGGTAAACTGGACCCTATTAGGAATGAAACATGTTTAATAGCCAAACAGGGTTCTGGTTCTGAGAATAAAAGCTGAGTTAAATAATTCTGTTTGGTTCTTTCTTAGGGATGGTGAGGACTTGGACAGTCAGGGCGAAGGCAGCAGCCAACCAGACACCATCTCTCTGGCATCTCGCACCTCTCAGAACACACTGGACAGTGATAAGGTGGGAACTCTCCACTGCACAGACAGAAACCCATCCTCCAATGTTTATGGCTTAGAATAAGTGTTTGTAGGTTGTGGAAAATTAAACTCTACTGCTGTTGTATCCTCCTCAGCTCTCCGGTGGCTGTGAGCTCACTGTTGTGATACACGAATTCATGGCCAGCAACAGCAACGAGCTGACGTTGAGACGGGGTCAAACCGTTGAGGTTCTGGAGCGCTGTCACGACAAACCCGACTGGTGCCTGGTGAGGACAACAGATCGCTCTCCTGCCCAGGAGGGCCTGGTCCCCTGTGCTATGCTCTGCATCGCCCATTCTAGGTCCTCAATGGAGATGGAGGGCATCTTCATCCACAAAGGTATCACTACGCCTCTAACACAACCTGCACCACTCCTGCAAACATTTTGGACTCACAACTACAAGGTTCACTGTTTTTGATTGGGATTTTTTAAAGCTGCGTTCAAATTACAAATGTGCTCAAAACTATGTTTATATTCTACTAATTTTGGAAAAATTAGAAAATAATTTTTTTTTTTAAATTACAGTGTTTCCATTTTGCAGATTTACTTTTTTAATTGCAATTTGTGAAATTTGATCATTAATTAAACTACAGGTATCGATGCCTATAGTGGCTCTGGAGGAGCTGCAGAGATCCAAAGATCCAGTCAAATCTGTTCATAGAAATATGTTGGTTTTTCCTCCTTTAGTGTGATACCGCTCCAGAGATTTACTAATCACCTTCTGTTGCCCAGATATAATCATTAAAAATGCTCAGATTTCTATCTGGCAATAACAGACAATAAATATTAAAACCAAGCACACTTGATAAATTAAAATACATACTTTCTTGTCTTTTGACTCACTGATACAAACTGAATGTGGAAAGATTATTTTAAACTAGAAAGATGAGACACTTTTTTTTTTGGAAAATTTTGAATCCATTTTCTATTTTTCAACAATTTCTCTCTTCAAACTGTTTTTTTCCTCCAGTAACATTTGGGTCATGTGACAAACTGATGCAAAACTAATAATGGATATATGATCCTGCCTTGTTTTCATCCACTTTTAATGCAACGTAATATTTATTATGAATGTTTAAATGCAGAAAATCGTGATTTATTTTTATTTTCCATATTTAGAAAGTCACTCATTGTTGGTCCCTAACTGAACGACCCTGCCCATGGTAGAGTTGCTGACATCAGGTCTCATTGTAGTGGCAGCATCATGCTTTGGTAGTCTCATTAGCAAAAGGATAAGGAGGCTATCTGCTGGGATATAATATGCAAAGTAAATCTGTTAGAGGCTGAAAAATATTTTACGATCTAGGGCAGAGGTCTTCAATAAACATCAACATGTGTTACTGTAGTAAACATAAATGGAGGCAGAAGATGTATATATATATATTTATATATATATATATATATATATCGTTATTTTATGATAACAAAAAAAACACTCATTAATTCTTTGAAGTCGTATTTAGCTGATCATGTAGCTGTGACTTCTTGCCCCAGCGATCAGAGCCCAACAATCATAAACAATATTATTGCAACTATTTAAACGACAAATTTTAAATAGGCTTCTTTAAGTATTCAGTTATTACTTCCTGTATTAACTGAATTAATCATATTGTTTAAATTTGCCAATACCTAGATGGAAACAAATGAAAGACAAAAAAAGAAAAGAAAAAGAAAATCAACAATTTACCCTTTTTTCTCTTTTCTTTTTAGTTTTTATATCGTCACTAATTTGGATTAAATGTTTAGACGATATAAAAATTTACAATAATAAACAATACAATAAATGTCCACCCCGGTTTAAACAAAGTTACCTCGTTAAATAAATCGTGAGCTCCAGCTGATCGGTTTAGACGAGGCAGAAAATGCAGCCTGTTGATAAACAAAGCTGGTAGAAACCAGTCAGCAAAAGGTCTGCTGCTGTAACTGTAGTAAAAGGAGGCCTGAGGGTGCTGAATACAAACTCAAAACTATTGAATTTCTCGAATACTTAAATATTTGCTATAAAATCCCAATAAAACACGGAAGAGTTTGTGTCAGGGTGGTGGTTTTTAAAAGCGCATTGCTTAAAATCTAATCTGTCTTCCACAGACACCTTGTCAGTGTGCAGCAATGACTCCATCATGCCAGGATCCTCTGCCACACTCCAGCCGGGTCATGGCATCGGCTCCCACAGCTCACCTGGACCCAAACGACCAGGTAGCACCTCTAGCGGGTTAGCATCACCTTCATAGCATGTATCATGGCAGATTAACATTTAATCTGTGGTCCAACTCTACCTCCAAGGGAACACACTACGCAAGTGGCTAACCAGCCCCGTGCGCCGCCTCAGCAGCGGCAAGGCGGACGGCCATGTGAAGAAAATCCCCCACAAGGCCAAGAAGAACCGCGAGGTGAGGAAGAGTGCAGAGATAACGATGGGCTCACAGAAGGACTCTGATGACAGCGCTGCTACGCCTCAGGATGAAACTCTGGAGGAGGTGGGTGGATTCATGCATGCTCTGTTCTGGACAGTACAGTTACGTAACGCGGCAGCGAGGGAAGTTCTTCACTGTTCCTGTGTTTACAGAGGGTTCGTAACGAGGGCCTGTCCAGTGGCACGTTGTCCAAGTCCAGTTCTTCAGGCATGCAGAGCTGCGGAGAGGAGGAAGGAGAGGAGGGTGCCGACTCCGTTCCTCTTCCTCCACCTATGGCCATTCAGCAACACAGCCTGCTGCAGCCGGACTCGCAGGACGACAAGGTGAGGATGAAGGTTATCGTCCAGATAATCCTAAGGAGGAAGGTGGGAAAGTGCTGCATTTAGGAAATGTTATCAGCTACTTATTTCCTCTGATCATTCAGCTGCTGCAGAGTTTACGCACCAAACAGCTCCCAAATATAAATATATTCGTACCACGTACATTTTTGCATTTCAAAAATAATTTATATATATATTATATATTTATATATATAATATAAAATACACATAAAACATTCATAACATTACATACATGTATAAAAGAAAACTCCCAGGCCTGCTACCTTTTCCTCAATGAGTTGAATTAGTGCTGTCAAAATTATCGCGTTATTATCGCGTTAACGCGAGGCCATTTTAACGGCGATAATTTTTTTAACGTGAGATTAACGCTATGTGGTTTTATGGTACAATTTTCCAAGTACATCCCGCTGCAGCCTGCGAGAAGGCGGGGCTATTTTCCCCCAGTGTATGCATTTCTCATAGGCTTCAAGAGCGGAGCTCCTCAAGGAAAAAAGACGCTCATACACTGGGTGACGCTAGTTCCTTTTCTTTAAGCCCCACCACCAACAAACAAGTTGAGTGTCTGGTAACTAGTAGCAACCTGAAATACGCTGAGAAAACAGATTACTGAGGTGAAATGGAATCTGCTACGGCACTCTTGCTTTCTGTGTACGCCACAGGTCGGTATCGTGTGTGTGTGTGTCTGTGTGTGGGTGGGTGGGTGTGTGTGTGTTCTCATTTTTGTTAAGAGGCTGAAAAGTAACTTTCTAGAGCATAGACTACCTCCATCTAGTGATGTCGGTCTATTGATTTTGATGTATTGATTGAAAATTGTTCATTATTATCTTGGTTAATTAACATCTAATGTTAACTGTACTACATTTTATAGCAGTAGGGTAAAATGCTTGTCTTTGTTCAAAAGACTGTATTAACTGTAAAGACTGTCTTTTACATCAGCCTGTTTTCAGGGCCTTTTTTTTGGCTACATATTTGTTATTTTTTGCTACATGCCATCTTCTTGCCATATGTTTCTATGGCATAAATCAGTGTCTGTGACCTGTTTTCATTTAAAAAAAAGAACATTGGCACAAACCTAGCCTGTATGTATTTTTTGTATGTCATCGAGAGTATTTAAATGATTTTCAATCAGAAAAAAAATTTGCGATTAAAATGCGATTATTCGCGAGTTAACTCAGGCATTGATGCGATTAATCGCGATTAAAAAAATGTAATCGATTGACAGCACTAAGTTGAATCCAGCTCTCCTCTGAGCCTCACGTGTTATTTTTAGGTGAACTTTGTAGGAACAGGCAGCATCATGGAGGCCATGGAGCACAGCTGATCTGCTGAACATTACTTTCATTTTACTGAGAACTGAGAAGGTTGTTTGCCATCTCTGTAAAAGAAAAGAAAAAGTTGGTATTTATGTGTTTTGTAAAATTTTTAAGGCGTCTTTTTGGTTTTTAGCGCAGACCAACTAAACAGTCTGGTTTACTGAAATACTTAGTGTTTTACATTTTCTTGAGCTTTTATTCGATAAATTGTCCCAATAATAAAGTTGGGTATAAAAGTAAAGTAGAGGAAAAATGATGCACAGTTCTAGAAGTTGTCCTTTATTTGTATTCAGCCACCTGGTGTCAGGATTTTGCTGTTATGGCCGTTATATGTCTGTTAATTAAATAGATAATAAATGGATAATTATGATAAATACTTAATTAGAAATTGGGTTGCTGTGCAGTTCAAACTCCTTGATGTAATTTTCATTAAGCTGCTACATTTTAACTCTGGATTTTTTCAGAGTGAAAACATTTTCTCTCAAAAATAGATTTCCCTCTCAAAAATGCATTCTTCTCTCTCTCAAATCAGAAGTCTTTGCTCTCGATTCAGGATTTTTCTCTCAATGTGAAAACATAGGTTGGCCTGTGTTCACATTGGCCGTGTCAACAGAATTGTCAGCTGAGTAGTAATATTAGCTGCAGAGGTGTTTCCACCTCCATCATTATAACTGTTGTTTGCCCAGATTGATTCGCCCCAACATTAGGTGAAAGTTCGAAATAAACGGCTTGCCTGGAATGTGGATGAGTGCTTACGGTCGTATTGTGTTTCTAAGGGTTTAATGTGTTTTTTCCACCAGTATGTTGCATGACACAGTTGCAGACAGCCCTCTGTCCAGCTTCACAGCAGACTTTTATCCCGCCCATCAGCGCAGCAATAAGCTCTCGTCCACATTCCAGGCGAGGGGCTGCTCATCTCTAAAGCCCGGCGCACACTGTGTGATTTTCGGGGCGATTTTCCAGTCGTGCGAGACTCTTTTGATTGGTCCAACTTTCAGCCTAATCGTGTGTCGTGAGTCATGTAGTGTACAGGGGGTTACAAGCGGCGATCAGCCTCTCACGACAACCTCTCGACTAGGAATTGTGAGGTTGGGAGAAAATCAAACATGTCTGATTTTCTCCCGACCGTAGTGGGCAAATCGTTCAAAGAAGGATTCTTCTTTTTCTTGATGTAAACACAGCAGCATGGCAGGTATGCAATGAGGGAAATGCAGTTCTGACAGACCGTAGTATCCACGTTTGCTCAGCCATGTCTTTTTTCCAAATAGGTTGTCACCTTTTCTTTTCAGGGCTTTCAACACAAAAATGCATAAATCGCCAAGGCAGCTCGTTTCACTATAGTGCTTAATATTCCCCTTCTATTTGTTTGGCTTCTGGATAGAGATCTACAGAGCAGCTCCATCTCACTGCGGAGCTGATTGACGTGGTTTTTAGTCGTACAGTGTGAGCAGGTGGATCGGATGAGAGCGTCGGGCCCAACATAAATTGTGAGCTGTGAGCTCACACTGTAAGACTAAACCCTGCGATTAGTTGTACAGTGTGATCAGTAGCTGCGTGCAACGATTGAAAAAAATGGTTGCACGCAGGTGCAAGGTGCATTTTTGTGCTGAAAGCCCTGAAAAGAAAAGGCTTAACACACTTAACATCACCACTCAGCTCTCAGTCTAATGAGACTTGGCCAATAGGAGCACATGAAAAATCCTGAATCCGGAGCAAAGACTTCAAGAGAGAAAAGAAAAAAAAACGAGAGAAATCCGAGACAAAATGTTTTCACTGATTGCAAAAAACAATATTTGAGAGTAAAAATATACTTTTGAGAGAGTTTTTTTCCTTGGACATCATTCTCCAAATGTCAGTTTATCTTTTATTTATTACATGACAAAATATTTTCTCCAAACTTTTTCTCCCGTCTCTCATAAGATCACTTTTTGCCATCATTATGAACATTTTTTACTCCACAATATATTTATTTTACTCTCTAAAAAATTTTTTCCCCCTCAGATCCCTTTATTTCTTGAATTTAATAAACAAAAACGGCAAGATGATGTTTATGTTGTCCTGTTTCAAATGAACCCCTCCTCCAGTCTAGTGCTGCGAAGTGCAACAATTGCAGGATTGAATCGATGAACAAATCATAGAAGGAAGCTTTATTACTCAATAAGAAATGAGTCCTTGCAGGCAGAACATGATGGAGCTGAAAGCAGGGGATTGTGTTTCATTCAACTGATGATCTAAGTCCTTCCTTTTAGAAGTCTGAGCTCACGTCTGCTGTGCAACATTAGGTTGGTTTGGCAATGAATAACTGATTATAGCTGCTTAGATCAGTTATCTATAAAAGGAATCAATTTGATCAGAGTTACTAAGTCCACATTTTCAGACATTAACAGTCGATTTGCTCTCAGTCTCTTTCAGGTAGCATAAATACCTTCAGTGGATGAAGGAGTGAAGGCATTTAGTGGTTTTCTCAAACAGCAAACCTGCACATTTGCACAGAATAAACACAATTTATCTCCCAAATTCAGGATTTTATCACCAGAACATTTCAGGTTCTAGTTGTTGTAGAAGAAACTCTTCGGCTTGCCTGGAGGTGTTCGACCTAGACACACATAAAAAAGGGCAAAAATAAAGAAAACTAAAAACTTACAGATCAATTCTGCATAAAGGAATAATCCAGAGTTACCCACTGAGAGTTTTTTTAATCAGGCCTCAGGAATATTAGACTCTCTTTGGCGTTTAGGCTCATAGCTCACAGACCTTTTCAAGGCTTCCTGCAATAATTAGCAGAAAAACACTTTATTGTTAAGCTACCATGATGCTTTGATTCATCATTTTCTGTTCAAAGTTTAAAGAAGTGGTTGCATCCCTGCTTTAGCCCTCAGGTTTCTGTCATTAAAACCCTGTAGTCTGTCTAAAATAAATAATATTTGTGTTAAATTTGGCTTTTATTAGAATCGACAAAAAGCTTTTGATTCAATTTATTCATTTCTTTCCAACAAGTTATTCCTATCTCATATAATTGCAGCAGAAATTATAGTATAGTAGTATTGTAGCATTATAAACCTAAATATAAGGCTGAAGATTTGCAGGCACTTTTACTTGTAGTTATCAGTGACCTCTGAATAATAAAAGACAAAGAAAAAAAAGAGGGGAAATAAAACAGATTTCCTTTTTTATGTCGGGGAATTTTGCTCCGAGTCGATCATCTAAACTTATGGCCACGGTTTAATGGCAGCTCTGGTGACCCATACTGAATGCAGACAGAGCTCCATCTGTGTCTGCGGTTAGCCGTTAGCCTGAACATGATGCTGCTGAGTAAAGGTGTTGGTAACTGGATTGAGTTGGTCTATCACATAGAACGTGCATCAAAAGCAGGTTTATATAAGATATCAAAGTAAGAAAACCCATCAGCAGGAACAATTAGGGTTTATAATTTAGAATATATTTTTGTTCTTTTTCAACACATTTGTTTTATTCCTGTAAAATAATTTCACTGAAGACAATTAAGTACGTTTATCTTCCTTTAAATGACCTTTTCTGACACATTTGCTGTTTTCCTTATTTCCTGCTATTTGGTTTAAAGCAGAAAAGACTAAAGCAGATTCTCTCCTGACACTAATTTCTGTTTCTCTTTTGTTTTGTTTTCTGGTTGTATTGTTTGCTGTTTGCCACGCTGTAGCATTACCTTGATTTATGTCCTGTCTTTGCTTTGTCTCAGTTTCCATATCTCTCCATCTGATAGCCTTTGCTCTTTCCCCTTCTGTCTCCTCCCTCAGCTTGTTTCTTTGTTTCCTACTTTTTTCTTTCCCACCCTTCGGCTATAAAACATGTCCTTTCTGAAGCCTTTTTCTTTCTTTTCTTTTCTTTTTTTTTTAGGGAAAACAACTTAAAGCCTATTTCTTTTTTAAACTTGCTGATTTCACTTTTTTTGTATTTTTTAAAACTCATAACATTCCTGAAATTCTTGTGTAATTTCTCGTCCTTTGAAACAGGCTCGTGTTTTTTTTTTAGATGTAACCGAGCCGCCTGCGTGCAGACGAGCAGGTTAGAATGTGTTGTAAATAAAGAGGACACATGTAGCTCCGAGTGGAGGGCAGCGTGGAGCTTTTGTTTCCGTCAGTTGAGGGATGCACCGCCTTATTTCTGCCAGCTTCACCATGCCTTCAGCATGCTCGACTTGCACTTGAATGCAGCATATTTCTGCATGTTTAATCGGCCGTAGGACGAGACGGCAGGTTCCCTGTCAGCAGAGCAGGCAGCTCCTCCATAACAATCTGAATAAGACGCTGAAATGGAAAAGTGAAACCCCCCTTCCCCAGACCCCATCCTCTCTGACCAGTCTCAGCACCCCCCCACCCCTTCCCGCTCGTCCTCATCCCCTTTTTACCTTCTGTGCGTTTACCTCATTACCCATGCAAGTAATTGGCATCTGTAAATGCTGGCGAGGCCAGAAGGGCGCACAGCACACCAAGGGTGAGAGTCTCCTCAACTATATGTGCACAAATACATCCATGAATGTCCTCCATTCTCCCTGATGCAATTCTCTCCTCCATAACAGGAAATCATCAGAAACTTTTTGCATTCAGATTGCACTTTTTCCTCACATTCTTATCTTGAATGATATTTAAATTAATTTTTGTTCTTTTCATATTTCTTTTTCCTTCCACCTCATGTTTTCCCCTCTCCATTTATAGTTTTCAGCATTTCTTGTAAGTTTTCTTTTATTTTTATTAAATTTAACTGTAACTCTTAGAATACTGACGTCTCACCAATGGAGGAACCTTTTCAGAGAATGACTAAACCTGTAAAAAAGAAACAAACATTCACAGAAGACAACTATTATGCATTCAGATCATTCAAAGCTGAACGTGACAGCATGACCCTTAACCATTCTAGAGAAGTCATTCCCTTTTTAACTGCAGTTATGGTTTTGTTGAAGTTTTTTTGACGGTAACCAGATCAGTGTTAATGTCGGTTCTGCTTTCTCCATTGTTGGCCAGACGTCATCCCGTCTGTCTGTCCGTCCATCCAGTTCGGAGACGCCCAGTGCTGCAGAGCTGGTTAGCGCCATCGAGGAGTTGGTCAAAAGCAAGATGGTAGGATGCAAACACAGACTGCAGCCTCCATTTGTTATTAGCGTCTTTTCTAAAGAAATAATTTATGTAAACATCATTTTATTCTCTGTGAGAAAGAAACTCTTATGGAGTAGGTTAAATTAATTAGCTTTCAGAAACAACTGTTTCTGATGTTAAATTAAGTGTAAAAGAAGTGTCAAAGTGCAAAGACCAGTTCAGGAGCAAAATGTATCCTTCTGCTAACAGAGATGTAGCAAATACTGGGGACATTTATTCTTAACTTCCATTTCATTTGAAGCTATTGACACGTCTGATAATAGTTTGAGAGTCATGTTAGAAATCAGACTTTTCTATGCTAACTACTAACATGTTGTGTTAGATTAACTTTAATAAGACTGAGATTATAGACAGCAGACTTTCATGTAGGCTCAGTTTAAAGCAGGATGAGTGAAAGCGCATCAAGGCAAAGGCAAGGCAAATTTATTTGTATAGCACAATTCAGTACAAAGACAATGCAAAGTGCTTTATTTGATTAAAATATAGGAATATAAAACAGAATCAAAGCAAGTAGGAAAAAAATAAAATAAAAAATGCAGAAACAAAAAAGAATACAGGTGCTGGTCATAAAATTAGAATATCATGAAAAAGTAGATTGATTTCAGTAATTCCATTTAAAAAGTGAAACTTGTATATTATATTCATACATTACATACAAACTCATATATTTCAGATGTTTATTTTGTTTAATTTTGATGATTACAAATGACAACAAATGAAAATCTCAAATTCATCATATCAGAAAATTAGAATATTACTGAAGACCAATAAAAACAAAGGATTTATCGAAATGTTGGCCAACTGAAAAGTATGAACATGAAAAGTATGAGCATGTACAGCACTCAGTATTTAGTTGGGCCTCCTTTGGCCTGTATTACTGCAGCAATGCGGCGTGGCATGGAGTCGATCAGTCTGTGGCACTGCTCAGGTGTTATGATAGCCCAGGTTGCTCTAATAGTGGCTTTTAGCTCTTCTGAATTGTTGGGTCTGGTGTATTGCATCTTCTTCTTCACAATACCCCATAGATTTTCTATGGGGTTAAGGTCAGGAGAGTTTGCTGGCCAATTAAGAACAGGGATACCATGGTCCTTCAACCAGGTACTGGTAGCTTTGGCACTGTGTGCAGGTGCCAAGTCCTGTTGGAAAATGAAATCTGCATCTCCAAAAAGTTGGTCAGCTGCAGGAAGCATGAAGTGCTCTAAAACTTCCTGGTATGTGGCTGCGTTGACCCTGGACCTCAGAAAACACAATGGACCAACACCAGCAGATGACATGGCACCCCAAACCATCACTGACTGTGGAAACTTTACACTGGACTTCAAGCAACGTGGATGAAGTGCCTCTCTTCTTTTCCTCCAGACTCTGGGACCTTGATTTCCAAAGGAAATGCAAAATTTACTTTCATCAGAGAACATGACTTTGGACCACTCACCAGCAGTCCAGTCCTGTTTCTCTTTAGCCCAGGCAAGACGCTTCTGACGCTGTCTGTGGTTCAAGAGTGGCTTGACACAAGGAATGCGACAGCAGAAACCCATGTCTTTCATACGTCTGTGTGTGGTGGTTCTTGAAGCACTCACTCCAGCTGCAGTCCACTCTTTGTGAATCTCCCCCACATTTTTGAATGGGTTTTGTTTCACAATCCTCTCCAGGGTGCGGTTATCTCTCTTGCTTGTACACTTTTTTCGACCACATCTTTTCCTTCCCTTCGCCTCTCTATTAATGTGCTTGGACACTGAGCTCTGTGAACAGCCAGCCTCTTTAGCGATGACCTTTTGTGTCTTGCCCTCCTTGTGCAAGGTGTCGATGGTCGTCTTTTGGACAACTGTCAAGTCAGCAGTCTTCCCCATGATTGTGTAGCCTATAGAACTAGACTGAAAGACCATTTAAAGGCTTTTGCAGGTGGTTTGAGTTAATTAGCTGATTAGAGTGTGGCACCAGGGGCCATCAATTTTGAACCTTTTCACAATATTCTAATTTTCTGATATGATGAATTTGAGATTTTCATTTGTTGTCATTTGTCATCATCAAAATTAAACAAAATAAACATCTGAAATATATGAGTTTGTATGTAATGTATGAATATAATATACAAGTTTCACTTTTTAAATGGAATTACTGAAATCAATCTACTTTTTCATGATATTCTAATTTTATGACCAGCACCTGTATTACATCATGCCCACTGTTAAGTACAGCAGGGGATTCATGATGCTGTGGGCTGAACCTTACAAGAAATTGACCTCTGGTAAATACTCTGAGGTTTTATTAAAAACGGAAATCATAGATTAAATCAGGCTGCCTGGATGGTCTCAGACCTAAATCCTTTAGATCAGTGATTCCCAACCTAATTGTACTCGCACATATTTTATTTATTAGGTTGTAATATAAAATAGTGCTGGGATCCAATGTAAAATTAAACAAGCTTTTATCAACCAAAAATTACTTTTTTCTTATATGTTTGAGTTCGCCTTCAGCTTTGATACACATCCAACCCAAGCAGAGGAACAGACTGGATGTAGAGAACAGCCTGGAATCAGCTGTTTGTCACACTGAGCTATCTGAGCTCATCAAAGCAGCTCAGGAGTGTTCGTAAAGACAAAGTAAAACTACTTAAGGTTTATAATATGATTTCATTTTGTATTTATTTTTATTTCTTACCAACTTCCAGGCAACATATTTATTGTTGTTTTTGTATTTTAGATGGAAAGCATAAAATACCTAATAATTGCATGCTCATATTATAAGATTAAGTAAAATAGTTTTTAATCAGTTTTATAGCGTTTCACTTTTGGAAAATCATCAGTGATTTTGACTGAAAGGGGAACTGGTAGTGAGACATAATGCCCAAATGGGTATACGAGTCAAAAAAAGGTTGGGAACCACTTATCTAGAGGACTGAGAGAACATCAGAAAGAAGCCAGGAACTGTCGAGATAAAAGCTAAATATTTATCTGTCCGTCTGAATAGAAAGACTTTGGATGAGACTGTGGGAAACAAGTAGAAAGAAGAAAGCTTATAGAGGTTTCTGTAATTAAAAATGAACAAAATTTAAAAGGTTAAGCTGAAAATCAATAAAATTCAGAAACTGTGTGGTTTTTCAATTCAATTAAAAAAATGCTTTATTCATTTTCTTATGTAGGGCGAACCAGCTTTTTACCTTTCAGATAAATTCAGCTAATTATTGCTAAGGCTGTTAACACATCATTTTAATAAAGATTTCTTTATAAATAATTTAAACAGCAAAGCTGGTCTTCATTTTACCGATCCTGTTAATTGAAATGTAAAGAACAGAACTGCAGTAAAAACTAAAAAGGCTGGACTTCGTCACATGGTTCCTCATCTGCGTCCATCTCCTTGTCCCGATCCAGGCTCTGGAGGACAGACCCAGCTCTCTGTCTGTAGAACAGGGGGACAGCAGCTCCCCCTCCTTCAACCCCTCTGATAACTCCCTGCTGTCGTCCTCCTCCCCCGGGGAAGAGATGGATGAACGCAGAGCCAGTATCCTGAAGAAAAGACAGTCAGTGTGCTGCCATCTAACACGCTCATTTATTACATGTTAGTTTTCTTCTAATCTGAATCCTTTTTATTTTGGTCTTAGTTATGTTCTGCTGGAGCTGGTAGAGACGGAGCGAGAGTACGTCAGAGATCTCAGCCTCGTTGTTGAAGTGAGATGACGCTTTCTCTTAGTTATGCCGCATCTTTAGGCTTAAAGTGATAATTTTTTTATTTTGTCTCGTCTCTAAGGGCTACATGAGCAGGATGAAGGAGGAGGGTGTTCCTGACGACATGAGGGGGAAGGATAAAGTCGTGTTTGGAAACATCCATCAGATCTACGACTGGCACAAAGAGTATGTCCAAAACACAGAGAGCAGATTTCCCTCTGCTCAGTCACCAGCCAGCTAACGCTGTCCTCCTCCTGTGCCTCAGTTTCTTCCTCAGGGAGTTGGAGAAATGTTTGGAGGACCCCGACAGACTGGGACCACTGTTTCTCAAACAGGTCTGCTTTTTTTTATTGTTTTAAATATCCCTTTTCCTACATTTAAACATATAAAATTCTGTATTTGACTTTTCCCTTTGGGTTCTTCTGCAGGAACGCAGGTTAAACATGTACGTCATGTACTGTCAAAACAAGCCCAAATCAGAGCACATCGTGTCCGATTACATCGACACCTATTTTGAGGTACGTTTTGGTTATTTAACTAAAAGGGGCATCCATAAGGGCCCTAAGTAAAATGTAACTATATTGTCAATTATATGGATCGCTGTAATCCACAGTCACATGATCAAAACATTCACCAGGGATTAAAGTATTCCGCCCTCAGGCCGGGTTTCCAGCTCATAGTGATTGCCCAGGGGTAAAAAAAAAAATCACTGGAAAATAAATTGACAGTAAATAAAATTAAAAAAAAGACGATCGAAATCCCTCTTGTGTTTGTCAGCCAATGGTTGCAAAGAAGCGCTCTGAAACGAACAGTATTAACCAATCAGAAGAATAAGGGGGCGGGTTTTAGGAAAGCGTGTACCTCCTCCTCTCGTTTCTTGCTCAAGTCGCCAGATACCCACCGTAGTTCTACACTGAAAGTCACCTTGCGCCGTTTATGGCTCCATTTAATGCAGGATGTGTTAAAGTTAAAAGATAAATAAATGAAACTTAGAGATAAGGACGATAGAGAAAACGGAATTGCATGAAGTGGGCACAATGCAGTTCATGAACTCTGGCACGCTGGGCTCCAGGAAGCTTATTCACGCATCCAGCTGCAAAAAGGTGCTGCGCAGACATGAATTAGACCCTGGTCATCAAGCTGCTGTTCGTGCGGTCGCACACACTATATGTTAGCCAGGAGCTACGGCAACAGCTGATGTACCAGCGTCAATAACTGACCCTGAATGCGAGTAAAAAAAAAGGGGTTGTGCTTTCCTTGCCCAACACCATCTCTCATTCACACTAGATATAGATGCACTTCTGCCATCTTCTGGACGTTTTTGGTATTGGATTTTCAAAAGTCAAATTTAGTCTTCAGTCATTCATGCAATCTCTGATCCCATGCCTCCAAACCCTCCTGGCACGGCTTGTTTTATTTTTATTTTCTTTGCTTTAATGTCTGATTCATAAACCTACAAAAGACCCATTTCATCTGGACGTGGTGTTTACATTATCCCATACGTAGGTCTTGCTATTTACGGTGAAAGTATCATTATGTTTATCGTTTTTGGCTCCCAAAAAAAAATAGCAAAAATAATCTGTGCTGTAAGAGCAACAGAAAACAATATTTAATATTATGGAGAGATAAATAAAATAATAAACTGTTTTTCAAAAACAGGCATAATTCATTACGGTAAATACCCAGCTTAATGATGTAAATTAAAAAATACCTGAAAAAGGGTCAAAATGGTTTCAAAAGTAAATTTTTAAGTTTGATCATTTGTCCTTGAAACAAGGTAAATATTTGGAAATAAGCGTAAATTAGTCACATATTTAATTTTATTATGTTACTTATGATAATGATCAAATATATTCAATAGCACAAAAGATATATGTTATATTTTGCCATATTTTGTTACTAAAATCATGCAAAAATCATCATACATGCAAAAAAAAAATTTGCAATAGTTGGGGTTTGCAATAGTTTGGGGGCCCCTTGTTGCCTTGGGGCAACGCATCACATTACCGGCCTCTGTTTTGTTTTTTTCTATAACGTAGGACTTGAAGCAGAGGCTGGGACACAGGCTGCCGATCACAGACCTGCTTATCAAACCCGTCCAAAGGATCATGAAATACCAGCTGCTGCTTAAGGTTGGTCCTAACTGACCAGCAGAGGGCGCCAAACCCCCAGCTGCTACTTTCTTCCCTCTAAGAAATCCTTCACCTGGACTGTTTTGTTTCTTTTATTTAGGATTTCCTCAAACACTCTAAAAAGGCTGGACTAGAGTGTCCAGATTTAGAGGTAAGAGGATTTCCAGAAAGCTTTTTCTTTGACATGTGACTTAGAAACAATTGAAGCCTTTTTTTTATGTCCTCCTCTTACAGAAAGCAGTGGAGTTGATGTGCATCGTGCCAAAAAGGTGTAACGACATGATGAATGTGGGGCGGCTGCAAGGATTTGATGTACGTGTTTCATAGTAACCAACAATCTCTGTGACCCTCTACATAGAGTCACATTAGCAGAAAATTAAAGGATGGCCAGCATGTATGGAGAGAAATTTGTTCCAATAATCTTAGGGGGGAAAAAATAACTATTTCGGAAAAAAATTGATATTGGATGATATTTATATGTTATTTACCCTTTTTTTTTCATTAGTTTTTTCGAATTTTATTTTTTAGTTTAGTTTTTTTTGGAGTCTCAGTTTTCCATGTGAAATTAAAATTTTTCCAGTTCTACTGATTTTACCCTCTACAATTCGGGGGGCGGGGCTTTCTCAGAAGTGTTGAATAAAGCCTCATTTTCATAGGTCTGTGCGGCGACCAACAGAAAAAAGCCAACCCTGCATCCATGCCTTTTATGTTTGTTAAAAAATTAAACAAATAAAATCATTAAGTTTAGTAGAAATTTTTAATATGCATTATATTAATTCCTATATATATCTATATATATATATATCTATATATATATAGATATATATATATATATATACCTTTTTTATAAAGACGTTTTTTAAAGTAATTTTTTTTAAATGTATCATTTGCTTTTATGAATATTAAAACAAATTTCTGTTCATATAAATGGTGGCTAATTGAGGAGTGGAAGAAAGATGCTAAATGCCAGTTAGCGTATTTAAAAATCCAATAAGACTTTTAAAGCTGATTGTGTCACATTGTTTATCACATGAAATCCTGTTAAAAACGGTACAGATCAGTGTTTTAATATGACAAAGTGGGCTTAAGTTAAAGGGATAAGAGCACCTTTTTTTAAAAACTGATTTATGCTAAGTTGTGCGATTCGATGTGTTAATTTAAAGACCTGCTCGTTTCAGGGGAAGATTGTAGCTCAGGGTCGCCTCCTGCTGCAGGATACGTTCATGGTGTCCGACCCAGACGGCAGAATGAAGGAGAGGAGGGTGTTCCTGTTTGAGCAGCTGGTGATCTTCAGTGAGCCCCTGGACAAGAAGAAAGGCTTCTCCCTGCCAGGCTTCATCTACAAGAACAGCATTAAGGTTGATGAGGCTACAAGGCAAATTAAAATGATGTAAAGTTGGTTAAGCTGGATGTTAAGGCGGCTTTCCTGTTATCCAGGTTAGCTGTTTGGGTCTGGAAGAGAGCGTGGAAGGAGATCCCTGTAAGTGTATCCTCACTTCTCGCTCAACCAGTGGGACTTTGGAGTCCTTCGTACTTCACTCCTCCCATCCGGGTGTGTGTGAGGTTTGGACGCTTCAGATCAGCCAGATACTGGAGAGCCAGAGGAACTTCCTCAACGGTAAACCCTCAGACAGACACTCGGGTTGTTGGTGTTTGCTGGTGGAGCTCTTCTCTCTCTTTTTTTTTTTCTTCATGGCCTCACAGCTCTGTCTTCCCCAGCAGAGTACCAGAGGAACCACGTGGGCAGCAGCGTGGGAGCTCAAGGAGGAGGCATCAGTGGCGCGTCTCCTGCAGTTGGAGGCGGAGTCTCCCAGAGCAGCACCGTCCCATCTGGAACTCAGGGCGTCTCTCGACGGCCCTCCAAGATTCCTCAGCCTTCCCGTCTGCCTCAGCCTCTACGGCACCATGCTGGGGCCGATGGAGAGGGCCCCAACAAGATGTTAGGTACGAACCCCCAGTCTGTATTCAGGAAGGTTTTATTTCTTTTATTTTCATGGTACATTGAAGGCTGTGACTGAGGTGTGAGTTTTGCTCGGTTGTGATCCAGGTCTGTCTCCTCGTCCTGCTCCCCTGCTTCCTCCAGGGGGCAGTACGCAGGGCAAGCGTCCTTCCCAGACCGTAGAGGAGCAGACACAGACCCACACACCCGCCAACACTGTAGCCCCTGTTCCTCGAGCCACAGTGGGGCCTCTGCCTTCCAAACCGCGGCCAGGAGCCATGTCTCCAGCCGCCCCCGCTTTCGGAAAGGAAGCCGTTCCTCCTCCCCCTCCCAGCCCTGGTCAAAAGGCTGGATCTGGGTTTTGGAGCTCAATGCCAGCCTCTCCAGCCAGCAGGCCTGGCTCGTTCACCTTCCCAGGGGAGGCAGGGGAGACCCCGGCCCGTCAGACCACGACCGGCTCTGGGATTCAAGCCCACAGACACTCCACGCACAGCAAAGAGGCTGATCGAATGAGTACATGCTCATCTGCGAGTGAGCAGTCCATCCAGTCCACCCAGAGTAACGGGGTAAGACCAGCCTGCGCTGCCCAGCGCTGACTGCACTAACAGAGGCCGAGGGAAGCCTGGCGTCTCCTGCTGCAGCAGCACTACTAATCTGCTCCCACTAAGCACCTCTCTACTGCTTTAGATCACTTCTCATGACAAAATCCTTCGAAAGTTTCAACTCTTTCTAGGAGAGACTCTTCACTAAATGATCTCTTTGAGCTTTTCTTTCCCCAACTTTTGTGATCTACCAAAGCTTAAACTAACAATCTTCCTTCCTCTTGGCTGCCTGCTGTCTTCATGGTGTGTGACTGAACTTACTTTTCCTGCAAACTAACAATCTGACGTTTGTGGTTCCATCACAAACGTACTCGGATCCTTTCATTCAGCCTAACGCTCCCCGTCTCATCTTTGGCCATTTCCTGCAAAGGCAGCTGGAGAGGGAATCTTTAGGGTTCTTTTGGGTGAAAGAAGTTGATTCTATAAAAAAAAAAAAGTCATCTTTCGTTTTTTGTCAGTTTTCTTTAGCAGTTTCATAACCGTGTCTTTTTTTTCCATTGTTGCACAGAGTGAAAGTAGCAGCAGCAGTAGCGTATCCACCATGTTGGTGACCCAGGACTACATGGCCGTGAAGGAGGATGAGATCAGCGTCAGCCAGGGCGAAGTGGTCCAGATCTTGGCCAGTAACCAGCAGAACATGTTCCTGGTGTTCAGGGCGGCCACTGAACAGGGCCCCGCCGCCGAGGGCTGGATCCCCGGGTTTGTGCTGGGACACACCTCAGCCGTCGCCTCCGACTCCTCCGACGGGCCCATCAAGTAAGACGTCTTCCTTCCCTGACCTGAGGAGTCTTTCTCTGCTGTCCAGAAATGTGCGAGCTCAACCCGTTGGTGTTTGTAGTTGCAGCAGGAAGGCTTCGTCTTGGCACACATCTCTGCGCATACGCAAGAAGTCTGAGAGGAAGGAAAAGGAGGCGAAGAAGGAGACCAAGCTGGAGAACGGTTACAGGAAGTCCAGAGATGGAATGACCAACAAAGTTTCTGTAAAGGTGAGTTTTTGAAAATCAAAGGACAGCTGTCATTAGAAGATGACTTTCTTTATCTGACCCTTCCTTCTGTTTTCACAGCTTCTAAACCCAAACTACATCTACGATGGTAAGTGTTGACTTTGGTTTTTACTTCTTCGATGCTTCTGACAGGAAGCCGTTGGATTAATTCAGGCTTCTTCTCTGTTTTCATCAGCTCCCCCAGATTTCCTGGTACCCCTGGGGAACGTGACCTGCGACAATGGTGAGAGCGTCACCTTACGATGTAAGGTTTGTGGTCGACCCCGCACCACCGTCACCTGGAGAGGACCTAACGACAACAACCTCACCAACAACGGGCACTTCAGTATCGCCTACAGGTCAGAATCACAGAGCTGTAGCCACACCTGTAAGAACATCATGCTAACATTTTATAACCAGCCAACATCATGAAGAGAAATAACCAACCAATCACCTTCACCTATTTATTAGGCCTTCACATCCCGCAGAGTTTAATCTGTAGCAGTAGACTGGTTCTCTTCTTCATGCTGTCTTTAGTTATGGCCATTCAAAATACATTAAAAACAATCCACTGGACTTTGTTTTCAAGTTTGAAGACGTTTCGCTTCCCATCCAGGAAGCTTTTTCAATTCTAAATGTCAGAATTAACATGCTTAGAAAATGTGCAAATTGAACTAGAAGAACGGGTCCATCCCTTAGGAATGGGGAGTCATTTTGGGTTCTTTGTTAGCCTGCAATACCCGATACTGATCTATGCCTCTGAAAGGGGAGTCGCTATACAGGGCAATTGTTGGCTTGGCTGCCCAGGCCAGATGTTTTGTCCCCTGCATGGGGGTGGGGGGGTTGAAGTGATGGCGGGAAGAAATCATTTCTATCGCTGCATTGTAGGTTTTTTCATGCTGCGTTCACACCGGGGGCAGCTGGCGCGACAGAAGCAGCGAGTTTACATGCAAAGTCAATGGTTGACGCGCGTCAAGGCGCAGCAAAAGGTCCCGCGGCGCGTTTTGAGCAGCAGGCGCAGCGCGTCTGAGCATCTGAATCAGCGCTTCGGGCGCGTTTAAGCATGTGACGCGCCGCAAACGCGTTGCTGCTCGAGATGGAAAAATTGAATTTTTGCTGCTCGACGCGCTGCGTCACCAATCAGAGAAGCTGATCTGGGAGCTGGCTGGGAGAGAGACACAGCGCTGATGACACAGACCGCTCTGATTACTCCTCTTAAACAGTTTATTAACGCATAATTAACTTAAAATATATACATCTGCCGGCAGAATATGTTCGCTTTTATTATTCTGGTGCCTGCAGATCAGATAATTTAGATGAAAAACACCTACCAGCCGCCGCAGTAAACCGCGAGGAGGCGACCCGGCCAGAGGCTGCTGATGAATGGATTCCTTCTGTCGGCGCACCGCCGGTATGTGAGGGTCTGAGCGGCTCCGACAGAAATAACATTGGGAGGCAGGATTGTAATCTGGATGAGCTGACTGCACTGATGAAGTTTTCAGGTGGACTTTCTCACTTAAAAACATATTAAAACTACTTTATTCCCACTGATCACAGCAAATATAGCTGCAAGGCAGAGAAAGGATAGTGAAGCTCCGCCCAACGCGCGTCAGACACACTTTTGCACCGCGCAGCCAGAGCAGCAAAGCTGCTTCAGCCGCGCGTCAGAACTAACTGGTACAAGCAGCAAAAATGAAGCAGCAGACACGATTTTGCTGCTTTTGCTGCGTCCGGTCTGAACGTAGCATCAGAGCTTCCCATCCAACCCCCCCCCCCCCCTCTGTTTAAGGTTGTATTTTCTTTCTGAACATAAATTGCTTCCTTCATACCCCTTTGAAACCACCTGCCTTCTTTCTCCTCAAATGAGTGTCCCTTTTCCTTAAGGTGCAGGTGGACAGCAGGCAAGTTTTTTATATAAAGCTGCGAACTCGATGCTAATTCTGACATTTTGAATTGAAAAAGCTTTAACTTTTTTGGAATGACTGTGACCTGGATGATTAAGAATCTGCACTGACATTTAGTTATAGCTGTTCTAACAACCCTAATATGTTTTCAGATTTCTTTTAGATATATATTCTAAACAATTTTTAAACAGACTGTGGATAAGACCAATAAAGGTCGGCATTTATTGTTTTTATACAAATAAAACAATATATCCAAGACTGGAACAGGTTGTGCACAAACTCCAATGCTGAGCAGGGAAAACGTTAGCCAAAGACATCTGTGCTAACTCTGGGGGAGCTGCAGAGATGCAGCCACTCAGGTTGAGCCGCCCAGTGGGCCTCCACATCTTACCTCTTTCAACCAGGATGTCCTCTCCTGAAGCAGGAGAACAGTTTTAACCCTGCTCAGACAGAAGTAGCCATAGCTCCCATTCAGCTTCCATTAATTCTAAACCACACTGACTCACTCTGGAAGGTCCAGGTCTGCCATGCTGAGTTGAAACGAGCAGATGGAAGCTCCTCCTATTTGATGATGGTGAAGGGATGACCTTGTTTGGCCTTAGGCATTACTGGCAAAATGTCAAGCAAGAAAAAACACGTAAATGAGGCAAATAAGTGTGTTTGAGTGGGAAAGATGGTGTCTTACTCTAGTTTACACCAAAGTGGATTTTCTGCTGATCCATGCAGGCGAGGCAGCTGTAAACACTTTTTTACACATCAATCAAGTGGTTTAGCAATGCTCTGAATAAGAGAGATCTTTCTATTACAAGGATGGTGGAGCCAAACCACAAACACTATGATTGCACTTTTTTGTTTTTTTATAACCAATGTTTTTCTAATTAATTCTGTTTTTATAATCAGTGATTCGGGGGAAGCAACACTGCGGATAATCGGTGCAGCCTCCGAGGACGATGGTGTTTACACTTGCATCGCGACTAACGAACTGGGCAGCGTGACGTCCTCAGCTAGCCTCAGAGTGTTAGGTAAGAGAGTAAAACATCCTATCGTTCATCATCTGTGTGAGGGATGATTCTGACGCCTGTCCTTGGCTTTCAGCCGTGTCCACCGATGGACTCAGAGTGAGCTGGAAGGACAACTTTGAGTCTCAGTACACCGAGGTGGCCGAACTCGGAAGGTAATTTACCTCAACAGAGATGTTTGATAGGAAATCTTTTTTTCTGCCTGTTTGTAAACAGCAAAACATAAAAACCTGTTTTTCTTCTTCAGGGGTCGTTTCTCTGTTGTCAAACGCTGCGATCACCGGGGTACTAAACGTACGGTAGCCGTCAAACACGTGAACAAGAAGTTGATGAAGAGAGATCAGGTGACTCAGGAACTCAATCTGCTTCAAAGACTGCAGCACCCTCACATAGTGAGCCTTGTCGACACGTTTGAAAACTCCAGCAGCTACGCTATAGTCCTGGAGATGTAAGTACCAATATATTGAGCTTTAGACGTGCTGCTCCTGGGTCTGCTGCATGACGATGGTTTGTTATTTCAGGGCCGACCAGGGCCGTCTGCTGGACTATATAGTGAGCTGGGGGAACCTGACGGAGGAGAAAGTAGCCTCCTACCTGCGCAGCGTTTTAGAAGCTTTACACTACTTGCACAACTGCAGAATAGTTCATCTGGACGTAAAAGTAAGTTCCCTAACAAATTCAATACGCTGAAATGGATGTCATGTTAAGTAATACTATAGTCTCTCACCATACAAGATCAAACTTCAATATAACTTTGGGTGAATCAAACCTGTGAAACATGAATGTTTTATAAACATTTATGACAGGTTGAATTTTTAAAAATAGAACATTGGCTGGCGAATCCAGGTTGAGTTTTCTCCAGCACTCAGCTGCTTAGCATAGCAGGGACACTGCAGCGGTGCTCCACACCCCCAGCCTCTTCAGGCATCTGGAAGTTCCTTTAACTCTGGAGAAATATTGCAGGGCAGTCTGTTTTTGCAGCAAACTGGCTCCAAAGTTAGCCTGATTCGGGCCCTTGGCTTGTGGCCCTCCATTATGGGGTCATTACAATATGAATCTCAGGAGAATCTCAAATTAAAAGAGAGTCTGTGAGTTGATCCCCTTTGTCCCCGAGCATGGTGGGGATCAGGATGTGTCTGTAGGAATATCTTGTGAGAGAGGATTTGCTGGATGGAGATTGATGATGTAGAACAAACTGCATCTTCCTCAGTCGATGATCAAAGTTCATATCAGCATGGCTATTGGTACCCAGAGTCCAACTATAGCTGTACAATAGTTAAAACCACCTAAATGAAACTTACTTTTTGATTTGATCATGCTTTTACAGTATGCCACTACCAGGTCTGAATGTCTAAGGATTAAAGTTTGTTTTATTATTTAGTTGCTATTCAGAAGCATTAGTTTGTGATCAGCTATTTTAAAGTTTTGCAACAGTTTTTTGTTTTGTTTTGGACTGATAACTGGAGTTGGAGACCTCCGTTAAACAGGCTTCCTATTTCCAGCTGGATTTTTAGAGGAGTTCCTTTAAAGCTCGTCTAACAGGATCCAGAGATTCGCTCATAATTAGCCCCATTAGACCAGATTCTCTGTCTCTATAAAACTAAAACATCCCCATAGAATCAATTGTGAGATTATTTCCCTGTAACAGTACAGATTTAATGGTTTGTCTTCTCTGGTTCCAGCCTGAGAACCTTCTGGTGGCTCATAACGCCAGCGGCCAGCCTGTGGTCAAACTCACAGACTTTGGAGATGCTGTCCAGCTCAACAGCGCCCTCTATGTTCACCCTCTCCTCGGGAGCCCTGAGTTCGCTTCCCCGGAGCTGGTTCTAGGAGAGCCCGTGTCGCTGACCTCTGACCTGTGGAGCCTGGGAGTGGTGACCTACGTGCTGCTGAGCGGCGCCTCTCCCTTCCTGGACGAGAGCGCAGAGGAGACGTGCCTCAACATCTGCAGGTTGGACTTCAGCTTCCCCAGGGATTACTTCCACGGCGTGAGCCAGGCCGCCAGAGACTTCGTCTGCCTGCTATTGAGGACCGACCCCAGCAGGAGGCCGCCGGCCGGGCTCTGCCTCCAGGAACCGTGGGTGCAGGCCCCTCAGGGTGACGGGCGAGGCCGAGGAGAGAGCTGCCTGGACACGGCGCGCCTCATCTCCTTCATCGACAGGAGGAAACACCAGACGGACGCGCGGCCCATCGGAGGAGTCAGGAGCTTCATCCAGAGTCGTCTTCAGTCTCAGACCTGATCCTTTGGTTTCCTCTGATCGCTGGAGACGAAGCAGGAGAACGCCTCAGTCCGTACGCTGATCTTATCCTCCTTCACATCACTCAGAAACGCCGTAGTCCTGCCGGCAGTTCAGCTGGAAACTATGGAGCTTCAGAGGCCCCGAGAACATCACCAAACAAAGGACAGGATGCCCTCGTCTACTGCTGCTTGCTAACGTTTTCTACTTTAAAACGAACAAAACAAACATTAATATAGTAACTTATTTTCCTTCATAGGAGTTAAAGCTGATTAGAGGAGCTGTTTGAACGAGCCTCGATAGTTGGCATCGACGTTTTGTTTATTCTTTTACACTCACTTTAACTCTATGTTATAGAAACAATATATTTTAAAAAAGATCTCTTTGTTTTAAAGTTAAAAAGGAAAAAAGATGGCTGCGCTGCTTCAGGCAGTGCTCTGATGGTTGTGCTTACACCCATCGTCGTAAAGACGCCACGTTGACCTTGCTGCACTGTCTGCACCTGGAAGGAGCAACGCTTCCCCCCCCCCCCCCCCCCCCCCCCCCCCCCCCCCCCGATCAAAAGTCGCAGATAACGACATGTTTAAGCCTTACCCTGTAAATAATTCTGCCTTCTCTCCTCCCACATTCACCCTCCTGCTTCGGGACGCAGGACCGTCAGAGCCTGGGCGGCGGCAGCAGTCGCCACGGAAACCAAGTGAATGTGGAGAAATCTTTCCGTGTAAATGCACTCACCGTATGTTCTGTTTGATTATCATGTGCAATGTTGCGGCTTTAAGGTTTTTATGCAACTATTTATGAAGACATCTGTCGTACCTGTAATGACTGTAGAGAAAAGCATGTACCTGGTACTGCGAGCACTGCTGGTAGTTTGTGTTTGACTGTGGAGTGTCTGACCGCCAGGCCGCTCTAGGCTCACAATCTACAATCATATGATGATATTACAGATTTTGGTTCGATCAAAACTAATTTAACACATTTTGTACTGTATGCCTGTAGTGTTGGTACACCAAAGTTGCTCTAGCTTTATAGTACTTAAGAAAAAAAAAGGTTTTATTGCAATATGTTTAGGTAATCAATGACCTTTTGAAATGATTGTTTACAGAAATAAAACTCAAGGAGTGTCGGATGAACTCCTGGTTTAATCCCCTTTTGTTCCTTTATAAATAGACTGAAGGAGAACAGAAACTAGATCTTTAATTAACTTAATTAGGAGGCAAATGATTTTATTTCCTTGTGTTCCTAACTTGCTGCCAAATTATTTCTTCTATAAATTTGTGTTATAACTATAAAAAATGAAAGTGAGGGAAGGCTGATCTCTCCTTTTAGCTTTTGATTCTGTGATATAATTGTGTACAGGCCGTTAAAAACAAGGAAACTTGGACTGGATACCTCAGTTTTAGTTTTTCCACCTTTTTTTGTTGCATTTGTTTTTATTTGTTTGATCATTTTACATGTTTGAGGCAACATTGTGGGATTTCTTTTTTTTTTTTTTTTATCTTTGCATGTATATTTCTTTGTACAGCTCCTAATATTCTCTCCTGTAAATATTCCCATTTTGTCATCAGTTATTTGAAAATTAAACATAATGAACAAACATGACCCGCTTCTTTTTCACACTTTGTCACAATCGCAAGCTCTGACATATGAATAATATCACATTTTTATCAAGCTATCTTTAATCTAATGTCCGTATGAGGATTTAAAACTAGTGATGGCCGAATGAAGCTTTCCAATCTACTGCTTTGCCTAAAGGTTCATTCATTGCTCACTACTGACATCTGCTGCTTCACAGACGCTATTACAGTCATGTTTCAAAAATAAGAAAACAGAAATATCTGCAGTATTTTATATTTAGTCTTGTATAATGACTTTTTAGTTCTTAAATGTTTTAGTTTGCATTGGACTGATTTTTGGACTGTGTGCCAAAAAAGTAAAAAAAAAAAAAAAAAACACTCCCTGGACTTTGTTTTCCAAGTTTGAGGATGTTTTGCTTCCCATCCTAGGGTTGTCACGATACTAAACTTTTCAACTCGATACCGATACTAAGGAAAATATTCGATACTCGATACCATTTTCGATACCACAAGGATAAAAACAAAGACTCCAAAATTCAACAGAAATATTTTCATTAATAAATAAAATACAATAAATAAACACAATAAAGGTTGTATGCTGTGCACAATATTATGCAAGCTTGATAAAAAACGTATAAAATTCAAATTAAGTGTTCCTTCCTTGGCTATGCTTTGCACACATAACAATGACACTAGCCAAACCAGTTAAGAAACAAAAATAATTCTCAGCAGCTGCACCTCTTACAAAAAAAAAGTCTGAAACCGAAAAGAGCTCAGAATTATTCAATCACACAGTGTTCAGAAAGTGCATTGTCCTCTATTCTGCACTTTAGATGAATGACTGCTTAGGTGCCACTGGTGACGGCACTGTATCGATACTTTTAAAAACGAGTATTGTATCCGGATACAACATTTCAGTATCGATACTTTTTTGAGTTTCGATACTTTTGACAACCCTATCCCATCCAGGAAGCTTTTTCAGTTCAAAATGTCAGAATTAACTTTGAATTCCAAGCTTTATATTCTAGCCCAAAAACCTTGTTTTTTCTCAGAAAACATGCAATTGACCTGGAGGAAAGGTCCAACCCTTAGCAATGGGATTTGTTGAGGTCTTTGTTAGCCTGCAATATCCGATACTGGTCTATGCCTATATTAGACCGCATGCTTTGTAGCGTTGTAGGAAAAAATCGCAATATATCGTGATTGTCGGTTGCCCGATATAATATCGATCTTTTAGTTCCCATTATCGACTTAAAGAAGCTAAACATTTTAACCTAAAACAGTTTGGGAAAAGGGGCTACCTTTGCACCGCGTTATGGAACCCTTTTGCTGCGCGACGCAGCCCCACATCTGTTGTCGAGGCAGTCAAAGTGGAAGACGTGGACCGACTTAAACCGCAAACAACTGAAAGATCAATATCTTCTGATGAACACATACAGCACTTTTTTATTTATACATTTAATTTTGATAGCTCACAAAAATGTCGCAATATATTGTGATATTGCAAAATCAATATAATGAAAGTCTGAGACTTTCATTACTGATCAAACAACAAAATGTCAACATTTCTAACTAATGAGTATTTGGTTGTTATTTTCATTCAAGAATAGGACTTATTTTACGCTGTGGTATGAGGCGGTTTCTTCGTCGGCTGTTTTAGACAATTTAAACATTAGATACGATATTTATTGTGAATCATGTTTACTGCACTGGAAAGAATCAAAATCTAGATAAGTCATTTTTTTCTTGAAATAAGTGCATTTGTTCTTATTTTAAAAGTAAAAATACTCATTCCATCAAATTCACTCAAATTAAGGGTAAGTACACTTAATTTAAGGAATATTTACTTATTTTTAGACAGTTTTTCTAGTCTGTAGCTGTGCATTGAAAACCCGGCTATCCCGTCAAACAGGCTATGAAAAAGTAGTGGCAGCATCATGCTGAGGGGAAGCTCTTCTCAGCAGAGCTTGAAAAGTCAGAGAAGATAAAAGAAGGTGAGTATGGCCTGGAAGAAAACCTTAAGAGTCTGCAAACGAAGTTTGACTTTTTGTTAAACAAGAACCTAAACATCCAGCCAGAGCTGCAAGAGAAGGGTTTAGATAAAAGGAAAACAAAAGACTTGTTGGAGAGATGGTTCTGCTACAATATTTAAGGATATCAAGGGATATGAACATTTTCTACCACATGGTAATGCTAGACTTTATGCATGCAGGATTGTATCTGCATTAGCATTCTATGCCTGCAGAAATGCATGCATAGAATGGCTGCAGATAACTACATCCACATTCACAGAGGTACTGTAGGGGAATAAAACAGCAGAGAATTTAAGAGAAAATAAAACCTAAAGTGATTTAGACCCATTATTGACCTCAGATCATAAGTTTTTCCTTTTTTAACATTTCTCTCCTTTTTAAGCCAGTTAAATAATAATAAGTAAACCGAGAGGCTATAAAGACAATTTACAGTCATCTTAGAGAGGAAATCCTGTACAGGGACTCCAAGAACAGATGGCAAATAAAAGAAAAAATAAATAAAACTACCAACTATTACATTTGTGATATAATCAGAGAAAGAAATCGAGGTATAGAATGTTTTTTTAGCAGTTAAATTACCCCAAAATTTAACACTAACCTAACAAATGGTAACTCTGCCATCTAGTTATCAATAATCAATGTTTAAAGAGTAGTTTTATATAAACACACAGAGGAATGTTGGAAACTGCCTCAGGTTTTCTCCCTTCTGAGCTTCCAAAGAACCTGAAATCCTTTTATACCTTTTAAACGGGTTTTGATCACCATTTTTTTTTAGCGGCCTTTAAGATTAAACCTTTAAAGTTCGGATTCAACTTATAATTGACTCAATTAAAGGAGGTTTAAATTTGATCGTTTGGAGATAAAATAGTGGTGAAATCCTATTTGATCTGTTTTGGACAAATGCTAGAGATGAAAACAGAAACCAGATCATGTTTTTGTTTTTTTGTGACAAGCTGCTGATAATAAAGTGCATAAAAAATACTTTGCTTCTGTTAAAAGTTTCTGTAACTCTTTGGTTAATTTTATATGAGTCAGTTTATTTTGTTGACTTTTGTTCTCCCCGTTTTAGTAAAATTACTTTAGCAAGCCTTTTCTAACATTCAACAGTATAAAATAAGTGATCAAAGTATATTTGATTCGTGTTAATGTTGTTTCAGGTCAATATCTCTATCAGCCAATTCTCAATCTGCATTACCTGTATCACATCACATATAATCTCGTGACATTTTACAAGGAAAATTCAACCAAATCACACAGTTAAATTGGTTAAATGTTTTCTAAGTAAAATCACCTGATTTTATCCAGTCACTGACTGATTGCTCCTTCTGGATCAGCTCAATAAAAACACTGTAATAAACATTTTGGTCTGTTCTGTTTATTCACCACATTCTTTCTTTCTACAAAAATATTTCTAACTTTCTATATAATAACTTGCTGAGAGGAATTTTGACCTAAACAGAAGAAAGTGTGAATTGATCATGTTTTTTTTTTCTTTAAATTCCATCTCTTTTTGGTCATTTAACTATAAAAACCCTGCTTTGAGGTTAGATAAGGTCCAGAACAATCATCTCTAATGTTTAGACTCATTTGCCAAGAGGTTTTCTCAACAATGGGGTCGTTGATGCATTAAATGATGCACAGCCCTCAGAGCTGATGACCAACATATAATGAGTTCAGATGAGGTAAAGAAAAGGACAATGTGTCTAATAATAATATTCATAGCCCCCAATCTTTTTACTTTTTGTTAGATTTTAAAACCAGAGAATTCAGTATATGTTCCTGAGATTTGAATACAGACCAACAGGAAGTGGTGTATATGTGGAAAGTGGTTTCTAATTGGTAGAAACATGGAAATTGTCCTACTTGGTCAGTTGTTTATAGAAACATATTTCCTAAATCTGTTTTCTGAACTCCTATTCTTATCTATATATATTTTTCCAGCATTTTTATTCTCATTACACCATCACAAGTACAGAGCAACGACTTTCACTCACTGCATTTAACCAATCCCCTATGGGGAGCAGTGTGGGGTTAAGGGTCTTGCTCAGAGAGCCAGAGGGTTTCAAACTCACAACCTCAGGTTCCAAGCCCTATTCCCTCACCACTAGGCTGCTGCTCATGTAGTGCAGTAGCTCAGAGGATTACTGTCATATTAGAACCACGACTACAATGTTTCACTGACGCTTTAGGAGACGGATTTACAAAGAGTCTACTCAAATGGTGAAGGAAAAAAAAATTTAAAGTTATATTTTTTGTAGCATATATATTTTTTTTTTAAATGTAGAAGATTTTGTTGGCTTTACAGGTTGAAATCTTTTAGGTTTTGTCTGGGGAGTGGCTGCCTAGTGTTTAGGGCATTGCACTTTAAATACTCAGGTTCTGAGTTCAAGCTCAGACTGCCACTGTGGGTCCCTGAGCAAGACCCTTAACCCCCCCCCCCAGTAAACAGGAGTGTTTACTGTATTTTGTTGCTTTGTACTTGTGACAGTGTAATGACAAAGTTGAATTCTATTCTTTTTGCACGTTTCCAGAATGAAATATAGATTTGTTTCTTGACTTTGACTAGGCCATTTTACCTCATAAATCCACTGGAGCTCTGGCTTCATGCAGAGGCCTGTAGTCCTGCTGACAGGTAAACATCCATCCACGCCTCAAAAGTCTTACTTTGATCTAGGGCTGCAACTTACGATTATTTTGCAAATAGATTAATCTGTTGATTGATTAATAATCAGATAGCCAAGGATATTTTACAAAATTAAACCAGGTGAAAATCAAACTTTTCCACTTCAGTTCTGGAAAGAGCATATAGACAGACAAAAGTGATGTTTTTTCTATATCTTAAATGCTAAATATTTTTTTTTTTTAAATACAATTTTATATAATTAGTGCTCTAAGTGGGTCACTCGTCAGCTAAAGGCATGTTTTACAGTCTCTATACTCAATTTAACGATAATGGATTTCTAAAGTAGTTGACATTTAAATAATTGATAAATCATGATTAATCTGATTAGTTGTTTCACCTCTACTTTGATCCATTCTCCCACTGACAAGTTTCTCTGTCCCATCAGAAGAAAAATCTCCCCAGCATAATGCTGCCAACACCATGTTGAATCAAAGGCATGGTTCTTTTATTTTTTATCTACATTAGAAACCATCCCACCCACTTCCACCTGCAGAGGAGTAACACAGAAATTCAGCCATATTTGGTTTATAGCAATTTTGTCTTTTATTCTAATTTCCAATAAACAGAGAGTATATCAGTCCCTTATTTGTACAAAAATACCTGAACAGGATACAATGTAGATCCAGGAGTCTCAGAGACAAAAAATGAAGCAAAGCCATATGAGGGGCGTGAAGGAAAAACAAAACAAAATTTACCATTTTCATTTTCTTTTCTTTTTTTCTGGATTCCCTGAAATGTTTATTTTGACTTCAGCTTATTTCGACTCAAACCCGACATTAACACACAATCATTTCAACTTGCATGAACTCTTAAAGTCTCCCAAACTTCAAAGGGACGCGTTGCGGAACGCGACGATCGGACGGATAGCCGTTAGGGACCGTTACCGTGTAGAAAGAGGCACCTGCTGAAAAAAATTAAGAAACAGGATCTAACAACTTATCTATACAGATTAGAAAAGGAGTATATGGATATAAAGAAATGCCAAAAAAAAAAAAAATCCTCTCCAGCTACAGCTTATGATTGAACTACAGGTAGTGAAAAAGTATACAAAAAGCTACTAGTGAGATCGCCATGGATTCACTGGTAATGTGTGCTCTCCATGTAAACCCCCTCTGTGTGAGTGGAACATCCTAACATTTACTGGAGATGAGATAGAGAAGGGGTGTTTTTTTTATGTGGCATCAGAGCTGGATACTCTGACAGCCTGTCAGCTTATATGCACTAATGTTCAGAAAAAATATCCAGTTTGATCACAAAAATCGACAGAAAATAAAACCATGAAACTTCATACTGTATATACTGTGGTGCATATGGCAAACATGTCAGCATACATGCAATCAAGTCATTAAAGATAAAAATACATTGATAAATCTGCCTTAGATCTATGACATCACGAGTGAAAGCGCAGCACCCCCATACATAGTGATCTGTGACCTAGGTACAGTGTTAGATCTACTTCTCCGTAGCTTCACATCCTTAGAAAACAGCCGACACTGGAAGTTTGGATTCTGATAGAAGAAATGAAAATACTTGGGCTTTTGTAAAAGGACTACATGGCAGCACAGTGATAAAGAAAAGCAGCAGGAGGAGCGCCGACCCCTCAGAGACGTGGGTTTGTGTTGCTCCTCTGTGACAGACCGCTACTTCACCAGTAAGGATGCTGGAATGCATTTCTGCAAAAATATACATGCCCCTTAAACTTTTGCATGTTTTTGTCAAACATTTGAAGAAGACCAACCTTCATTTGCTCTGGTAGATTCAATGGCAGCATGTTTTCCATACAAACAACGTCCTAGTCAAAGCCCAGACCTGGAACTGATTAGGGGGACTCCTAAACATGTTTTTAATATATTTTTAGGGGTGTTGGAGTAAAGGTAGGCGACGCACTGTTTGGTATCTGAAAATAAAATGTGTCTAATTCACATATATATTTATGTAAAGAACATTTAGTGTGAATACTTTTCCCTGCGCTGTACTTCCACATGAAACCTCCTTTCTCATCTATATCCATAGATTCACTTGACCTTAGCCCGCTGACAAGCAGGAGCAAATAGAGCATCAACATGTGTATAAAATCCTAGCTTATCGGCTGGACACAGGTAAGTGAGGCGGCGCGGCGGTCCAGCGTGGTCCAACCCCTGGAGACAGCGGTGCCAGAGTGGCCTGACCAGTGGAACACAGTGTTCAGCTGACTGCTGTGGCTTCTATTCTGTTTTTATCGGACTAACTTTTGGTAATTTAATTTTGGGAAACTGAACAATAAGATTGTCTTTTACTTTTAGATATTGCTGGAAAAAAATGGCAGCAATCATGGAAAGTTGGGAGTAAGCAGTCAATGGAAACGGTTTTGTTGGATCATGAAATGAATGACAAACTGTCTCAGTTCCTTCTTTCACTTTTTATTTAGAAAATATAAAAACCTGTTTCATTATTTATTGTGCTACATTTTATTATAACAGCCTCTCCTCTCACTCTGATGGTGTCCAAATTTGTCTGATCCTTACATTACTACACATAATGGTGCGACAATCAAGGCTACATAAAGTAAAACTAACATTTGGTATTTTCTGCTAAAAAAAATATTTATATATATTGTGACTTTATTTTTTTAATTGGGGAAATCAAGCCCTTTTTGATTGTGATTTTAAGGAAATTCAATGTGTGCAAGGAGGTTAAATTCAACAGAGAAAAAGCCCTTTGAATATATGCTGGAAACAGTCCAGCATCGATGGAAGAGAACAGATGTCCTATGAAGACCCCAGTTTTCTGCCAGCGGAATAAAAAAGGACATAATTTTTATAATCTTTACCGTCTAATAGACCAACAGTCCAGTTACAGCCATCATGGCCAGTTATTAACGGTTTGTATAACTGCCTTACAGAGAGAGGCATCACTAAACCCTTTCTCCTATAAAGATCCTCTCTTCTTCAGCTCATCCCGTCAGTCTTATCTTTACTCTAGTAAACCATTTCTGCATTGATTTATAGGTGCTGGATCAGTATGTTTTTTTTTTTCCAATGATCTATAAATTTCCTGGAAGATATTTTATTAAAAATGTTTAAAACTTCAAATGTCCTCCTTCATATTTTACATGCTGTGTTTCTTTTACTATTTTTGTTCTCCCAACCAACCCCCAATTCAAGCTCATCTGCAATCTCATCATTAACACCCTGATAGTATTTAGAATATTATTAGTAAAGATTAAAACGTGGCATAATTTGCTCCTTCTCTTGTGTTTCCTGTATGTTTGAATGAATCAGGCAGATGTGAGTCGTCCTGTTTAATGTGACCAGAACCCTTCATCAGGAGGAAAACACTGAGCTGCATAAATGACTGAAGGACGCTGCAGTAAATTGTTAGGTGATTTCTCTGAATTCATCATTTTATGACGTAAATCTGTTTAATATGGAAGTCCAAAAGTGCCCAAATTCAGAAAAAAAAAATCATTAAGGAGATTACTTATTATTATAAAATAATTTTATTAAATACAAAAGAGGCGAACATTTATTCAAATTTTAATTTAATCAGAAATATATTTTAGTTAAAAAAAAAGTCTTTATTCTTTTCTTATCAAATGAGTTGAAAGCATCTGGAATTTGTTTTTAAGGTCAGCTACGGCAACATTTAAAGAGCGTTTCAGCACCCTGCAGAAGAAATACTTTAATTAAATACTTATTTTAAATACGTTTCACATAAATACTTGTGTATTTTATAAGGGAATTAAATGTTTAAATTATTTTTTGAACAATTTCTATTTTAATAAAATCTAAATTAGTTTAATGGTTCATTTATGACATTTTGGCACTTTTGGAGATCAATACATGTCAGTCAGGAGTTCTTCAAATCTGGCTTAATGTTAGAAACCATGCAGTGCATGTAAACACGCCCACGTTCACTTGTGCTGCTAAGTTCATGTAATTTACTTCAATTTCTAACATGTACGTGAATTTGGAGGCTAAAGATAGAGCTGCTAACTTAGCATGGAAAATATCACTGTCTAAAAAAGCTACTGAAAAAAATAGCAGAAATGCAGATAAAATTCAGGACAAAAAAAAAAGTTGAATTTTTCGCTCAAAATATTACAGAAGTAACAGAAATGAGATCTGGAAACTTTGTATAAAAAAAACAACAACGTGCCTTTTCATTTCTGTGTAACTTAAATATAAGTTTATATCTCAAGAGTAAAATTCAAGCTTTTGTTCAACTTAAATCTCTGATTATTTTAATAAATTTACAAGCGTAAATAAAAAAAAACACGTATCTAGCATACAGCTCTAAAAGTGGCAAAAAAATAGCAAATGAGATAATTTCCCAATATCTAGCTCTATCCCTCAACATACTGGTTCACAGAATCACTCACCATGTCCTTCCAGCCCTCCTCCAATCCCAAACTTCTCACTGTATGTGCATTTTTAGATAGCTTCTTCAATTTCAGACACATGGCTCATCATTTTCACTTAAGGCAAAGTGAAGCTCAGTCGACCACGAACGACAGAGCCCACGTTTCAAGTCATTTGTTCAAATTCCATATTTAAAGTTAAAAAAAAACAAAAGAAAGTTACGAGAGTGCTTTTGTTGCTTTGTAGGAGGGAAGAGTGGTGAGAACCCGAACGGGACCGCTCCAACCACCATCAGAATGATTCAAATGTGCAAGCACTGAACTCTGATTAGACTCAGGAAAAATAAAAACATTCAAAGACAGATTCACCCACAAATATAACCCTTTTGATTAAAAAAAACAAAAAAAAAACAACGAAATGGTAGAAGCTTGGGGGGGGTTGGGGATACTTTTTTAAGGAGTCTATAAAATAGTCTTCCTCCTCTTCCTCAGAGTCTAGAGGAGCTGCAGCTGGTTCAGGAGCACATTCATTCATCGCGGTGGTGCGGGTGTTGGTGCTGCGAGCTACACGGAGGTCTGAGGAGCTTCCCAAAGCCCTCTGATAGGAGCTGCACTATCAGCTGCATCTCTGCTCCCACGCCGCTGTCGTCCAATCAGAGCTGGTGGAATTTCACATGCACGCTTTGCAGAGCGTAGGAGAAAGAGGAGGCAGCTTCATTTAGCTAGAGAGCCGTTGTCTGTCCGCCCAGGAGTGCAAAACTAGTTCTGCATTGAATCGACATGAATAAAACAGCATTAAATGACATCAAGTAATTAACTCTACAAGAGAGCCGTGTTACGGCCTTCCTGATTAAACATTCCTCTGTCCTTTTTTTTTTTTTCTTCTTTTTAGCAAACCCTCGCCGCTGCTCTGCTCATCGCGCCTTCGGCCGCTTCCTTCCGTTCCGACTGTTGTCCGAGCTGCTGTGGAGGAGACGGGCGCACCAGAAAGGGGGTGTCGTGGATAGGTGTTGAATGGGGAGGGGGGGCAGCTTATCCAGACTGGACTGCACAGGTTGAGAAACTCCTGGATCCCAGAGGTTCCCGTCCATCCCTGATAATCAGTGAGGAAGTCAGAGGGTGGTGCTCCCTGCCCGCCTCAGGGGTGAGGGGAGCTAGGGTGGGGCGGGCACCACAGCTTATCCGGCCTGGAGGAGGGGGATGGCTGGGGGGAAAGGAGGGGGTTCATTCAAGACCCTCAACCCTCCAGCTGTAAAGACGTCGCTTTAGTGGTCTTGTGTTCTCACAACATTTGGTGTTTAACAAATCTACCGGATCTCCAGGAAACATCACAGGAGCTCGACAACGATCGCACAACGCGTCCAAAACCGCCACGAGCTAGGGACCGCCCCGCTCACCTCCCAAAACAAGGGTCTTCCTTTTCTCTCTCTTTGTCCTTAACCCCACCGAGTTGGTAAAGGGGCTTGGGGTGGGGGTGGGGTCGGTGTTGGGGAGAGGGTTTATTTTAATCTGATGTGCAAAAAAAAGGGGGGGGGGGGCGCTGTGTCGGGTGGGTGAAGTGTCACAAGGCCACAGCGGTGCAGGGGTGTTTGAGCTTGCAGGGCAGCACTCCTCTGTTGAGCTGGTAGAACTCCACCAGGTGGATCAGGTCCGTGAACTTGGTGGCGCCGTCATCCAGGCTGAAGAACACCTGACCGTCCTCCTCAACCTTCAGGAGAAACAACTTAATGGCATTTATTTGTAAAAAACAACAAAATAAAAAAAAAATCAGATAATAATAATTGGATTTAACTAATTTAAACATGCAGTTCTTCCAATTATGCTAACTGCTAACATAGCACACTAAAGCAGTTAAAAACCAAGAGTTTATTCTGTGTTAAAGGATAACAGTAAAACACAATGGCTGCTCTCTTTCACCCACAGAGTGACACTGGATCCGATGAGGCACTCAAAAGTCATATATACTAAATTTCTTAATCAATCGCAGTGCTCTAATGTAAATTGATTGGATCCGTTTGAATTATGACTTAAATTTTGATTAGAAAGGTAACCAATCAAATAGAACTCCCATAAAAAACCATTTGTTCATGTTAAAGTAAAGTAAGCCAAGCGTTCATCCTGATAGTGTTTGCTTAGTTTTTTTTTTTTTTCCCTGAAAATAATTTTTTGCACCAGGTGCGATCAACAGATATAAACGTTAGACATCTGCTGGTCGTACTAATGCACAATTTTCTTTCCTAATTCCCCCCCCATACAGTCACCCGTACTCTTTCTCTTAAATTGTATAAAATGTCCCTTTCGTCACATCAAAATCATAAAAATATATTCCATCATAAATTGTTGCAACTGACCAAAACAAATGGATGGAAAATATGTGAAAAACCACATTTATAACCAAAAAAGTGGCTTTTGTTTTGCGCTATGTCGCCATCCACTTTGCTGAAATGTTGCCAAATTGTCACTAAATGTATCTAAAAAAAGAAGAAAAAACAAAAAGAAAACTACTCCTAGGTCTTAACAGACCTAGATATGCGAGGTGATGCCTATTTTACTGATGATGGGGACTTCTGAAAGTAATTATTTACAGAGGTGATTCTGAGGATTTTATTTATTTGCAGAAGAAGACCAGTATGTACCACTTTAAGCTGATCTTCCAAAATAATGAAGTAAGACATTTTGCATTTTCGGAATTCAATGTAAAAATGGTCAAATCCATCAAAAACAGACATGTAGAAACGTGCATCTTGGGTTTACAGTGCGCACGATCCACATACGGAGGCCTTTGTCCTCGATGCGGCCGACCCGGGTTCGAATCTGACCTGTGGTGCTTTCTCTCTCATAACCCCCTTCCTATCAGCCTATTGTCGAAAAAAACGAGCCACTTGGCCGCAGAAACTCAAAAAAAAAAAATAAATAAAAAATAGACACGTGCATCTTAACATGAAACATCCGAAGCATCGCTGCCGTGTTTCCTGCTTTTCTTTACTGACCGGTAGGATCTGGAAGTGCTTAATCTTCTGGTGGTGGCACAAGGTGAGCACAAACGCCTTGGGGTTACTCTGACTGTCCCGCAACAGGAACAACCTGGCAGGAAAGACAAAATAAATGACAGGAAAAGTTTATTTATTCCATGAGGAGTGGGATTCCCACACAGACCAAACGTGATGCTGCCAAGTTCCAGAGACGGTGGGAAGATATTAACTGTGATGCTTGGCAGATAATAACAGCATTTTGCTTCCACATGCATTAAAACGAAATATATCAGCCGTTCCCCCACTCACCCGTCCACTTGGCCTTGCTGTATGATCATCTTGTGAGCTTCCTCCCTCATGATACGACCGTGGAACCAGACCTGTGTCCTGTGGATCACTGGAAGAAAAAAAAAAGATTTTTTCCCCCCCTACTGAATAATAATCTACTACAGATATATTTGGTACTGGGATTGAGTTTAGGCTGGCTGGATTATGTTTACATTTCCAGGTTGGTGGGAGTACCTGAGCTCAGAGAGGAGGGGTGCAGGGGGCTGCCCAGGACATTCATGCGGTGGGTTCTTTTCTGTAAAAATAAAACATCACATTAAATGCAGGATTCTATCGGTGGATTTTCTTCACTTTGAAGCTTTAGACCAGAGTCCACAACCTTTACAATCCAAAGGGCCATTTTAAATTGTTTAACAAAGAAAGATATTACTTGAATTTAATAAATATCAACCAGAGGTTATTTGTCCTTTTTAAAGAATCACCACTTTAAATATCTGATTTTAAAATGAGATGAAATACAAGGAAAAAGGGAATAAATGCATTTAAATGGGTTGATGAAACAGCTGCAGCTGTGAGCTAACCGCAGATTTCTCCTCCTTTGGTCTGAAAATTATGACCTCGGTTTCTTTTTTATTCAGTTGTAGAAAATGATTGTGCATCTACACATTAAACTGTTCTACATCAGACCTTTCAGATAATTAGAAGGTGAAAGTGCTTCATAGGATTCTTTCTGAGTTCAATGAGGAACCATTACAGGGAGAAAAGTTTGACTGTTGATATTATGAAAAGTAGGAATAACCAGTGGTGGTTCTAGACTAAATTCACCAGGGGGGCCGGGGGTGGGGCCGTTGTTTTTAATGAGGATACAGAAAAAAAATAATGAAAAACCTGGTTGTATCTTAATATGGTTGTAATCATGATATCATAACCAAAATTAAATAATTCTTGAATCAATGGATATAATCATATGACTTATTTAGTAAGACACAGCAAAAAGTCATCTAAAATGTAGAAAATGAGGTTAAAAAGCGGCTAAATAAGATGATTGCCAAAGAGAATTGTATTATTCCCTCAAAATAAGATAATTATATATAAACTGTTTGAAATAAGATGGATTTTTTCTTTGAAAGTGAAATCATCTTATTATATTAGTAAATTGTCTTACCTACCCACTCAAATTGAGGCAAAATACACCCCTTTTTAAGAAAATTATTTCAATTTTTTGTAGTGTATGTTTTGAGTACAGGGGCCATAAGAGGGGCCAGGATCAGTTCTCCAAGGGCGCTGGCCCCTGTTGGCCCCTGCCTATAACCACCTATGGGAATATCTGTTGGACGCTCTCAGGAGGCAGACTTTGGTTTAAATTTTAAGAAATTAAGCATTTTCTTGTTTAATGAGAAAGTTTGCCACTAAACTCCAACATATAAAACCTGTTAGCTGTATAACTTGCTTTTATTCCGGGCGCTCTACAGCTATCAGCGTACAGCTGAGGGCCTTCTCTATACGATTCCTATGACCGTAAACAGTCGTTTGAAGAAATCCCCCGTCAGCATTGTGCCGTGTTTGTTCTAAATTTCAAACATAACCCTGCACTGACTGCTTTCTCCAGCCAAACATGTTTACAAGCCATGTTTCTTTAATTGCTCATCACTAAACACTGGCCCAGGCCTGGCGCCAGCATGAAAACACTGACTGATGCCTAATGGGGGGGCGGTTAGATTGGTGTGGAAGTTTACTCTCAACCAGAAGAAGTCTCTTTCCCACAGGTTTTAAAATTAAATCTCACTTCATCCCCAAATTAAAGTCCTACTTAAAACATGAACCAGTTCTCCTTCATTCATCAATATCTTGTCTTTGCTAATTATGACAAAGTATGTCATTTATATCATGTCAGCCTACTTTTATACATACACATATATATATATATATATATATATATATATATATATATATATATATATATATATATATATATATATATATATATACATACATACATATATATATATATATATATATATATATATATGTTTTTCTTTGCGTGCTGAGATTCTGAGTTAGTTTTGGCTGAACTCCAAAAAAAGATCCTCTCATTTACAAGTTTCTTTTGTCTGGAAAAGAAATGAGAGTCGTTTTGATGGAACATTTGCTCATTAGTGTAAATTTAATTACAGCAGGACTGTCCTCACTGATTCAAGACATCAGCTGAGGAAAACTGTGAACCGCAGAGTTCCCACGCCTTCAAGGACTTTCCACAACCAATTTCCTAAATTCAAGGAGCACATTTTACCCTACCTGTACTCTCATTTACATGTAGTTAAGGAATCAGATAAACAGCCAATCAGACTAAACGTGTCCGATATAAATGTGCCAGTTGTAATAATCTAATTGGCATCCAGTGCTGAGATCATTAGTTCTCCACAGAAACTACTTACTAGTAAAAGAAACTATTGAGTAAGTTTTTACGATCTACGAATGTGGAAAACGTTCCTGTAACTGGGAGTTTAAATACAACTCGAAGTCCAACTATGAAATATAAGAGGTATATTGTCAATAAATGAAGGAAATAATACTAATCTGTACCATTTAGACTTAGACAAACTTTGTCATTTTCAATACACAGAGTGCATTGAAAATGAAATTTCCATGCATAAAGCTTTTCAACAGTAAATGAGCAGCTTAGCAGTTAAATTAACATTTCAAGTGCAGCCATGATCAGAGGAATATGGTCAAACGCAGTAGAAACATTGGGTGGAGTTCTATTTACAGGGATTTGAAAATTCACCATGTAAATATGATGTTTTTTAAGTGTGATGAAGGGTCTTGATTTGTGATTTGTGATTTGATTAAAGGTTTACACATAGTAAAGAGCAACATACAACAAAGAGCTGGCTGCCAGTCAATGTTGAGATGAAGATCATCTTTAGATTGGGGATGTTTCTAATTTAGTCTTAGTTTCTGCACATATTGAGTAAATTACAGAAACATTTTGACATAAGAAGCTTTTATTAGGAGCAATGCTTCATCTAATCTCCACTCAGCCTGTGTTTAACGTGATAAACAATCCTCCATTGCAGCTCTTTAGCCTATCAGCATCACAATTGGGGTGTGAAAAAAAATTGATTTGGTGATATAGCGTGATTTTTGGCTGCCCAGTATATATCGATCTTTAAATTCCTAATAACCATTTTGAAAAAAAAACTTTTTTTTTACTAAAACAAAGAGGGAAAATGGGCTACCTCTGGTAGGTGGCGCCGTGGAGCCTTTTTGCTGTGCAGCGCAGCACCATATCTGCAGTTGAAGCAGTCACACTGGAAAATGTGGACCGATTCAAACCCCAAACAAGATGGATTCAGGTGAACGTATACAGAACTTCCTTTTTTAATCTCTAGATTTGATTTTGACAGCTGGGTAAAATATCGCAATATATATAGTAATACTAAAATATTGTGATAACATCATATTGTGACCCAAGTATCCTTAAATGTATTGTATCACATGCCAATACTCACGCCTAGTCACAATGTGAATATTAGCCTCCTGCAGTAAAAATCTGTCCCCTTTTATGAAAAGTCATTTTGATTGATCTAATATTAGTAATGCGTTAGATCGCAAGTAACGTAAATCAATTACCAAGATGTAAAAAGTACTAACTGCCAACATCGTTATTATGATACAGCGTTATGGTCTGTGTAACAGCCTGTATCATCTTAATGAGTTTCTGCTTTGAGTGACTGTTTGTTAAATTGAAATTTTAAATTTTAAAACAGAAAAAGCAATATATGGCAAACATTCTTATTGATAATACTTACAGTTCACATTCATATCCACAATACATTGATAATAGACACCTCTGAATAGCCTTCAAGCTCTTCAGTGTGCCGAAAGCTTTAAAATGGGCTCCAAGCAGCAACAAAAAGCAGAATTTTAGTTTTTTTGGGATCCTTTTGAAAGCAACATTGCCAACATTTGTCCTGAATTAGCTTTTTTTCAGGCATGGTATTATGCACCGACTTGTTAATAATTCACCTGAGAGAAGAATTCTAAGAAGACATTAGCTACAAACAGGTAACGCTGGAATTTAAAGTTCAAACAAATATAATGACGTATTGAAGGCGGTCGCTTTACTTTTTGAATTCCTAACCTGAAAAAAAAAAAATCCAAAACATTTAAGGAAGTCCAAGAATGCATGTCTTTTTATGGCCTTTTTTCTTGTTTTAAACTTTCAACACCTTGCACTACTTTTTTAAATATAAAACTTTAAGGATTTTATCCACCCCTAAGAACCCTCTGCACATTTAAAAACAATCCCTGCAGACCCGGTATAATCTAAAGACTTTAAGATTTTAAGAGTCGGCCTCAGCAGATGGCTGCTCACACTGAACCTGGTTTTGTTGGATGTTTCTTCTTATTGAAAGGGAGTTTTTCCTCTCCACTGTCGCTACAAGCATCGTTGGTGCGAGGGATTACCTTTGAGTCAATGACTCGATGCAATCAGCGGGTTTTCCTTAGATAGAAAACTTTGAACCAATCTGACTGTATGATCTGGTTGAATTGTCTCTATAAAGTGCTTGGAGATTACATGTGTTGTGAATTAGCACTATATAAATAAATTTAATGTACCGGTAAAGTGAATTTAAGAGTTCACTTTTCTGTTACATTTAAAGTCTCTAGGATTTAATTTACTGCTGAAACGGAGCGCTGTTTAATGATAACAGCATTTAATGGAGCTCAGCTTGGTGCTCATCATTCATCTAGAAACACAACCTTACGACTAATAATCTTTATAAAAAGTTAATGCAGCTCATTCTACAAATTATTTTGTTTTTATAAAGTATTTTCAGTGCATATTCATAATAAAATTTTTTAAATATAACTTGAGATGGCGAGGCCACAAATTTTGGATAAAAGTCGCCTTTCCCTGGATTTCAGTGCTCTATTAGTCCGATAAAGTATCCGGGGAAGGAAGGAGAAATATTTATCCCTGTCGGAATCTATATCAGTATCAGAATGCCAGACAAGAGGAGATGAAAAAGATTTAAATACTGAACTAAAACAGAAAAAACAAAATGAGGAATATTGCAGTGTGATTGATCTGCTTACCCTCCAAGTTTGTCCCTCCTCCAGGGCGGCGCTCTGAGCCTCCACCGGATTGTCAATAACACGGCCGGTTCTTCCCGAAAAGTCCATGGCAACCAGGGAGTTCTCAGATACGCTCCGCTGTATTAGGAAAGGTGGCAAGCGGAGGCAGGTGGGGGAGGGGGACACACCAGAAACGGGGTTGAGTGGGAGTGGATGGGGGAGGGAGGGGTAAAAAAAAAAAAGGGCAGAGGTCAAACAAGCCAGACGCAGTCACTGAAGCATGACAAATCCTGTCTGCACACAGACCCACTTTAGTCAATCCACAAACACTCCTGTGAAGAAAGGCACAAGCCTCTCCTGGATTTCTGAACATGCAGCTTAAATCGTTCAGGTTCCCTTTGAACTTCTGGCTCTTCAGAGAGAAGAGAAAAGGCTTAAACAAGTTTTTTTTTTTTTTTTAAAGAAACCTCCAATTTTTAAACTAAAGCCTTTTCTTAATATGAAATCTCATTGTAATTGTGACATTTGCTTTAAAAACAAATTTTTGTTCAGCTACATTAAAATTATTTGTTTTATAAGGATTTTATGTGATCAATAAACACAAAGGAATCTACACTTTTTAATTCTACCATTTAAATTTTTTAAGAACAGCTTTCCTCCATAAATGACAGATTTGTGCTAAAAGTTGCAGTTTCAGCAGTTTAGTAAACCTGAGCTGCAGATCTGCAACTCCTCCAGGGTCACCAATGTAGCAGTTGGCTGATACTCTAATTGATGCTGGAAGGAGATCTTGGTAGGTTTGAGGTTAAAATAAGGAGTTCAATTTCTCTTTAGCCCTAAATTCAAGATCTGAATTCATTTTTTTATTTAGAAACCCTGAAAAACTTTGCTTTTTCTTCACATTTATGCAGCATTTGTATTTGAGATTTGAGCAAAAAGCCTGATATAAAAAATTGGTCTGTGTTTGTACTATGAAACGTCCACAAACATTTAAGACATTGATTGAAAGGGTTAGAGTTTAATGGATCCTAAAGTCCAAGTATTTCTAAATATTTCATAAAATATTCACTATAATAAACATTTTGAAGCTAAACCTGAGGATAAAACACAGAGACATTAACTCCTGGGTTTGTGTTAGTCCTTATAAAAAGTGGATGCATTAAAAAATTTAACATTTAAACCGAAATCTAATGTAATAGGGGGTTTTCAGTGACGTCACTGGCCAGCTTCCGGTCCGCCATCTTTGGTGGCATATTATCGTATATCATATATATCATGTCACGAATGGATAAGTACACCAGCACGCTAGAGCCACCAGATCATGGAACATATCTGAGGAAATGTTCCGTGATCGACCATATGGACCCCTATGCCCTCCACGGTGCCTTGTTTAGCACTAATCCAGATGATTGGCCAAATGTAGAGCACGGCGACATAGTTCATTACCTGGTGTTCAGTGAAAACCCTCTGCACACTCTTGAGGAAATGAGAGCGTACAAGGGTCTAGAGGCTCACAACCAGTTCACATCTGGTTGGGTGCGAGACGTCGAAGTGATGTACATGAAGGAAATCGCCATCATACGTCGACGGGTGAGTTTTAATAAGATGGTAAAAATGTAAGCAATCCGGCGCAGGGCTCGCTATGCTAGGTGGCTAACGGCCCGGCGGTGCGCTAACAGTTCCAAAGCTACAAGTCCTTGGAGTCTCATGTGCAGTTTACGAATGGATGAGTTCAGGAGCTGCAGCTCATAAAGCCAGCAAACAGTGCTAACCATTAGTGCTAACAACCACTCAGGCATATAATGTACTTTTAACTAGCTGCTATGTGTTTCAAAGGTTTGGTTAGTAACGTTTACTGCCAAACCTCCCTAAACCCTCCGGGTTTCTCACATATTTGAGCCTTTTCCCGCTGGTTGAAATCAAGTTAAGGTGAAATTAATCAAATTAAAACACGGCTGAGAGAGGGAGTCCAGTACGCGGTAGTCATAGGCAATAGTCTGAGTAGCGGCGGCGGAGGCAGTCAACATTGCGGCCACGGAAAGTAATACGTCATGACGCCCAAGCCCTATTATTAATATATTCTTACATGTTTTAAATGCTTGACAGTTAATTACCTGTGACAAAGTGAGCAATGCAGACTCTGGCGTATTCCAGCTTAACACAGTCCAAATCGGACCTGGATATCCGTGTCAGCCATAGGTGACTGCGTTGTTCAGATAGCTGTTTTGTTTTTTCACATTGATTCACGATTACGGCTGGTATGCGATAGAAAGAGCGTTGATCTCCACCTCCACGGGCCGTGCAACCAACAATTACACACGATTTCACCATTTTTCACTGTCAATATTGCCTAAGGCTGCCACCCAATATGGCGGACGCGCTGAGTAGTCACGTGAGCGTGACGTCACCTGAAAACCCCCTATTCTCTTTAATGGGGAAATTCATTCTCTGCATTTTGACCCATCCCCTTGCGGAGCAGCGGGCTGCCATTGTGTGGCACCTGGGGAGCAATCAGGGGTTAAGTGTTTTGCTCAGGAGTTGGGGGATCGAAGCGGGTACTTGCGACCTTCTCAGAGAACAAGTGCATTGCTCTAACCCACTAGTCCACCAGGTCAATACTCTGAAAAGGAAGATTTAAAGGATAAATCTGTGGAGTTCAAGAGCAGCTTTGCTATAGATTCTAATGACATTCAGGATTAAATAAAACCGCAGTCTTTCCTATGGAGCTTTCAACTTTTAAGTCAGACTGCACTAAAGTTTGCATCAGTTAACTCTGTATCTGTCTCAGCGCTAAGTGGAAACTAAGAGGATGGATTTTTTTCTTTTAAATTGAAATAATCTGATTACAATAGTAAATTGTCTTTCCTACCCACTCAAATTGAGGCAAAATACAACCCTTTTCAAGAAAATAGACTGATGTCACATTTTTGTAGTGTATGTTTTAAGTACAGGGACCATAACAGGGGCCAGGATCGGTGGATTTTCAGTCGATAGTCGTGAGCAAATCGCTCAGTTTTCTTCCTCTCAGAGGAAAACACAGAAGTATGGCGGGGTGCGAGTGAAATTGAGTTTTTTCTGTAAAACTGATAGACCGTAGTCGCCACGCTTGTACAGCCATGTCTTTCTCCAAATACGTTGCGCCTTTTCTTTTTAGGGCTTCTAGCACAAAATTGCAAATTGCCAAGGCAGCGTTTCACTTTGAAATCAATGAGCTTCATATTCCTCTTCTACTGGTTTGGCTTCTGGAAAGATGAGTCCCAGTAGCGCCATCTCTGGTTTTTAGACGTGCAGTGTGAGCAGGTAGGTCGCATCAGTACCCTGCGGTTTCGTCATACAGTGTGAGCTGCAGCTGCGTGCAACGACTGAAAAAATGGTACAGTGTATGCCAAGTTTAAATAAATCTTTTGAGACTTTTTAAGTTTTTTTTTTATTTTTCAGTTGGTTTAGAAGAACATATTCACCAAATTTCTATGGTTATCAGTGATTTACCTTTGCCTGCATTGGTTTGCTTATTTGATGGTTGGTTGTTTTTTATGGTTAGGAAGATTACAGAAAAAGTCCTAGAAGACTTGCTCTGAAATTTTTACCACAGGTGTGTTTTACCCAGAGTTAGAACCCATGAGGTTCTGGTAGTGATCAGATCACCATCCACTGTAGGAATGTTCTCAGGACTGTGAGATGTGAACTGAGCTGTTTGTCGAAGGTCTGCACTCATGTATTGATCTCTACTTTTCTTATAATTCCAACTTTGACAGCTGGACTGAATTAAACGAGTTAAAATAAATAATCTTTACACAATCTTAAATACAGATCCTTTCAATCACAGTTTTTCATTGGAAATGACTTCTTAAAAATAAGAAAACTAGGAATAGGAAATCTTTGTCAGTAATCTACACTAACTCCTTTTCCATTGTCAATCAAACTGCACAAATTACAACAGCAAAACTTAATTAAAACTATAATTTGGAAAAAAAAACAAAAAAAAAATCACCTTTTACGATAAAAAGCTTTTATGCTTCAATGAGGCGTTTTTTATTCACTTTGAAATTAGTAAAACTGCAGTGAAATCACTAATTTTGTTTTCTGCTAATGGACCTTACTGCTTTGTTAAAAGATGAAGGACACTAAAGCTGTGGCTGAAATATGGATATATCTCATAATAATTATTTACAATCACAGCTGCCATGTTGAGCTCAACTTATTGCATAAACAAACGTCATCATGTGCAATTTTAAAAGTGTTATTCAATAGAAATAGTGAAATTGTGTATTTTCAAAATTAGCAGAATATGAGCTGTTTTTCACCCATTTGTAATGGAAACTTAGATTTACAGTCCAGAAGTAAAAGTTTCTTCAAGTGGATCAAAAAGATTATTTTTCTAAGTGCAAAAATTTATATTCTTTTCTAAAATAAAAAAAAAATAAAAACAAATTTGCCTTTCGTGGTTTTTAGCTTTGCATGGAAACTTTTCCAAACTTATTTGCAGCTCAACACTAATTATAAAATGCTAAAATGGAGAAGAGGAAAAGGCTGTTCAGAAAGTATCAGAAGGCATAAATGCCAATCAAGATTTTTTCCATTGAATATTAAAAAGGTAATAAATTTAGATGTGTTAAATCTACCGTGTCCATCTCCTCAATTCATCACATTTCCAGGCGGTTTTACCATTAGATATAACATTTCACTTTAACAAAAGCCAGTTCAAATGCAAATCTGATAGGGGTGTGAATAATTCTGGGCAGTTAGATAAAACTCAGTTTTTGAAAGATGCTGCCTTTATGCCTTCACTCCTCGGTGCCACACACACCATGTGAAAAACGTCCCAGGTTTGTGTTTTATCTCACTGACAATGAAGAATCATCGACTAAACAGCCGACCACTGTGAATCCGTCTTTGCCAGGTAGGTAACCTGATAACTGGGTTGTGATTGGATGACAGCAGAGGGGAGATCCTCACCACAGGTGCAGAGAAAGACGAGTTGTTGGCCTTCCTCTGCTGCGGCACGTTGTAGTTCTGGTACAGGACGATCCCATACTGTGAAGAAGGGAGAGGAGTCGGCTGCAGGTCTTCATTGAATGGACTCTAACTGGACAAATGAAAGAAGATCCCTCACCTTGAGCAGTCTGAAGGCAGTCATCCAGCATGTCCTGCTCTGTTCGTCCTCGGCACACAACATCTTGAGCTCCTTACAGTCACTCCTGGCTTTATTGGGCTGTGGACCAAGCAGAGGACACAGCGGGGTTTAAAATTAATGAGAAACACATTGTGAGCACAAACAGAGCCGGGCCTCGGTTCTGTGGAGCGCAAACATCTCCAAACTGTTATGTTTCATAACACCGGGTCAAACTTTAATGATCTTAATTTAACGAGGCCACAGGGATTTCTGCCAATTTTAAGAAATATCTAAAAATTCACAAACTCCCACAGCGTCTTCAAAGAAACATGGCAGCGAAAACCCATCTATTTACACCCATTTTAAATGTATTGTGCTTATCTGAAATTACTACAGATATAAAGAGAAATATAGAGTTTAATTAAGACCACTAAGGTTAAAAATATCTGATTAACTGAGATATGGAGGTTTGCAGAAGAGGGAATAATTTACACCTTATCTTACGGATGCAGCTTAGACTTCTTATATGTATAATATGTTTAAACTATAGAACAACAACTCAAAACCATCTGAACTCCAGGGAAAAAAAGCCTCTTTAATAAAAAAATAAATGTTTTAATCAATTCACAAGTAGCAAAACTATTGATGCTTCTAGTATAATATTTTCAATTCATATAAAACATTTTGTTATTCTAATAAGTAAGCCATGGCTTATTGGGGAACCAATAAAATGTGACACAGGGGGGCATTTCCTTTAGTTTATCACAAATGGCTGCAGAAAAAAAAAACAGCTGCTACTATGTAGTGTTGATATAAAAACAAACAAGATGCTAATAACGCAACACCAAAAAAACAACAACAACAACAAAAAACCATGGGGCCATGGTGCTGTGGGCCTAGTACTTTTCCACTGGCCTGCATGGCATCTTAAAATGTTTAAAGTTTTAGGAAATCCTTGAATACAAAACAACAGAAAAAAGAGAATATTCATCCCATGATCCTTCGTCCTGAGGTGACCTTTGAGACACCAGCGTTAGAGAGAACCAAGGGCTCATCTATTTAAAACAAGTGACCCATTGTAAATATGGATGTGTAGGCCTGACATCTGAACACACGATGGATTCATGGGCTTTTAACATATTGCAAACATGTTGAATGAGGTGGACGGCACAGGTGAACAAAATATCTTATTTTATCAACTTAAATGTGGACTTTAGAAAATCTCACTGATTCTTTTCAACTTGAGCCTGGAATTTCTGACTTATGAGAGCAAAATTCTGTTGTTTTATTCTTAAAAAAAAAAAAAAAAAAAAGTAGTAATGAGAAATGTAGTTTAACTGAAATGTTATGGAGGTCAAAGTTGGTCTCCTATTAGCTGAAGGAAGGATTGGAAAGTATCACCAACAGTCGTATTTTTGAAACTGAAACATGATTTCCTAATAAGGCCTGTGATCTGATCCCATCTCAAATTGGATCGCTGGAATTAAAAACACATTTTCAGCCCCTACTTGAGATGCATAGCTGTGAAGTTATGCTGCATATTGATACTGGTATTATATAACATCCAACACTAAAAAAATAAAGTGATGATAGCTGTAAGGACAGAGAAAATGCAGAACTCAGAAGTTATAGTCTTTGGACCAGAGTCTTTGAAAAATAAGCTGATTAGTCAGTCACTTCATTTGGATGGGATTAAACTGATTTCAGATAATAAAGTAAAAAATCTTGGTGTTATTTTTGAATATCGAAGAGGTTTCTAGAATTTCGTTCTTTCATCTGCGGAATATTGCAAAAAATTTGAAATATCCTGTCCAGGGCTGAGAAACTAGTCCATGCATTTGTTACTTCAAGGCTGGACTATTGTAATTCTTTACTATCAGGAAGTCCACAAACTGTAGTTAAAAGCCTTCAGCTGATCCAAAATGCTGCAGCCAGAGTTCTGATGAAAATTAAAAAGAGAGATCATATCTCTCCTATCTTGGATTCACTCGCTTCCTGTTAAATCCAGAATATAATTTAAAATCCTCCTTCTCACATATAAAGCCTTAAATGGCCAAGCTCCATCTTATATCAGAGATCTGATTGTTCCTTATGTTCCTAACAGAGCACTTCGCTCTCAATCTGCAGGTTTACTAGTGGTTCCTAGAATTTCTAAAAGTAGAATGGGAGGCAGATCTTTTAGTTATCAGGCTCCTCTCCTGTGGAACCAACTACCAGTTTTAGTCCGTGAGGCAGACACCCTGTCTACTATTGAGGCTAGGCTAAAAACTTTCGTTTTTGATAAAGCTTATAGTTAGAGTGGCTCAGGTTATCCTGAGCTATCTCTATAGTTATGCTGCTATAGGCTTAGACTGCTGGAGGACATAGGGACCCCCATTTCATCATTCTATCTCTATTCTCCCACTCTGTAGAATCTGTCAGTTCAATCTCTAACGTTATGCTATCTCTGCTTTTTCTCATAGTAGCGTTGCCGCATTGTTTCCTGTTTGGTTGTGACTCCATCATAGATGCTGCTGCCATCAACACCTTTGTTTACAGATGTTCAAGATCGGCCTGTTTTCCAGTGTAGTCCTGTTTCTCTAACTGTTACTGGTTGGATGTGCTCTCTTCATCCTCGGACATGGGAGCTGGTTCAGAGCTTGTCTGCCTGGTTGTGTGTTTCCTGAACAGGGCCACGCCTTTTACAGCTGCTTTTTGTATCTCTGCTTCTGCCTCCTTGAACCCCAGTCGGCCTCTGCAGATGGCCGCTCACACTGAGCCTGGTTCTGCTGGAGGTTTCTTCCTGTTAAAAGGGAGTTTTTCCTCTCCACTGTCGCTACAAGCATGCTTACAGTGAGCGATTGCCTTAGAGTCAATGAGTCGATGCAATTAACTCTTTTCCTTAGAAACTGAATCAATTTGACTGTATGATCTGGTGAACTGTAAAGTGCCTTAAGATGATGTGTTGTTAATTGGCGCTATAAAAATAAAATTAATTGAATCTTGCATTATATATACTGATTTTCAGAAACTGATTCAGAATTAGAAAAGCATTTTTTTTTTTTTACATAGCCCTATTCTTGACATCAAACATTTGTTTCTTCTAGTTTAATCAACCCCTTTAGGAACCAGGTTAGATTTTGTAGTCAAAACGTTTGGTTTGAGATCACGCTGCTGGAATTAAAACTTATTTGAAGGTCATCTTCAGCAGGGCTTCCTGCCTTTAACCACAGCGCCGTCACACTTTTAAAGCTTTGGCTCGTGACGTGGCCGTGTCTCAAAGGGCCGATCATACCCCTTTCATTACTCCACGGCCGAATAAAACCGAGCCATCTGGTGAAAAGGGGCAAAAATCTCAGCTTTTAGTGCAGCTCTTTGAATCCCCATCCCCCCCATCTAGAGGCAAAAAGCTAAAGAGGTTAAAAGGGGCGACTCGCTCTACCATCCAGGCTTATCCCACTAGGCTTATCCCAGATCAGCAGGTGACCCACCACAGATAATGCAAGGAGAAGAGACTGTGTTTAACCCCCTGCTGGGTGGCGTTAACCCTCATGTCCTCTGACACAGACACACGCATGATACCGTAAGCAAGGAAGGAGTGGAGCCTTTTGTTACTGAGGGGGTTTATTGAAGCAGGCGCCTCCGATGGGACGGTTTAACGCACCAAGCAGCACAAATCTCTATTATCTCACGTACATCTCATTTGAAACGGCCGGATACATCTTTAGCTGTCGCTTGCATGTTTTACCTTGATGCAGAACTGGTAGTCTGCCGGGGCGTTGTGAAGTTTCCTCCCGGTGATGATGGTATAAATGTTGCTGTCCTCGAGATCTGAGAGGACCTGCAGATGTCTGGGTTCCTGTGACAAAATGGGAAAAAAAGAGTGAAATCTACATTTAAAAAAAATTAAAACAGCTAAGATTTGGTTTATAATGATCTGTTGGAAAATATAAAATTTCACAGAAAAGTAAAGATTTAGCTTAGGAATGATAACAACTTTGATTTCTGACCTTTGACGTTCCTTTAGTGGAGTAATAAAGGCCTGAGCGTCGCAGGAACATGTAGAGCTTCTTCCAGGACTTCCTTCCTGGCTCCTTCACATAAAGATAGCCCTGGATCTCTGGACAGCTGCTGGAGTTCAGAAAATTCTAGAAGTAAATCATATTAAACAAGGTTAGAATCATGAAACATGCAAGGATGGATTACCTCTAACATTAAACATATAGACAGACGTCAAAGGAACAAACTAATAATACATTTTAAGATGAATATTCAAGGCAAAATATTTTATTTATTAATTTGTAATAAAATATATGTATATAAATAAACATTTATAAAGTGATGATGAGGAATGAAGAGTTTTTCTTTTTTTAATATATCAAACTGGAATATGGTGACCCTATTTTGATGTTTTTACTTGAGATGTCCGATTATCGGGCGATATAATTATGTGATATCTGTCCATATCCTTATCGGGTTTCCCCCTGATAATTAAAAGCCGATGATATAATGCCTAGATTTTGCGAAATATGTTGAAGCTAGCGCTCTTGCCAACACTTGACGCACCCTGATGATGTCATTAAACCTCGCCAGACGGCAAACTGTGTAGCAGCAGCGAAGCTAAACTGCAATGAAAAATGTCTGCATTGTGAAACTTTTTTAAAATTTCAAATGATGACTTGAAGTTTGCGATTTGCAACGACTGTGAGGTCCTTGTCATGCGTGGGGGAACCAAGACTTCGTCCTTTAACAGCGATCCCACACTGGACTCCATTTGTGTTTACATTAAATTCTGTGCAAAACAGCTGTAATGGTGAGGTACACTTTTTTCCTATTTGTGAAGAAAAGAGATTTATCTCTTGCTTGAATATTAATTGTCAGGTTAATCTCAGGAAAAGCATATTCCAAAATGTTTTTAAGAAAGTGTTGAAAATAAATGTCAAATTTAGCATTTTCCTGAAGTTGAAATGCTGTTTTTGTTCTCTACTTCAGTAATTATCTGTGGAATATGCAGTGTGTAGTGGGGCATCACAGTAAGTCAATTTTGTGACTGGCATGATGTGAAATTAGTTTATAACGGTATCGGCTTATATCGGAATCGAAAATTCAGCATTTGGAACATCGGCACATCGAATGTCGGCAAAAAAGGCAATATCAAGCATCCCTAATTTTTACGAATCGCCATCTGTTCATGTTTTTGTTAATTTTTTTTATAAATTCTTGCTGCCTTTTGTATCATCATTTACACACATTCTAATTCTAGGGGGAGAAGATTTTAAACAAAAACAAAGAACCATTTATTGTATTTTTGATTTAATAATCATAACATTTATCTCCATTTATTTGAAACCACAGGTTTGGGAATTAAAATACCTTTTACCTTTAAGCTCACTGATGGGTTTGCCACAATTTTAAAATTAATTTTTGCTTAAATGAGAGAATCTGTGGATAGGACAACTATAGCTTTCCACACCACAACTCTGGATTAATGGAGCTCAACAAGAAAGCTACTGTTGGATCTAATCTGTAAGAGGTCCACTTCCTAGTTACCTTAAATATTATAAGCTTATCACCCTAAAAAGAATATTTAAAAAAAACGTAAGGTTAAAAGGCAAATTAGACAGAACTAAATGCAGACTGGATGCAAAATTTAACTTTCCTGCAGAACAGCGACTCAGAGTTACAGTCCAAAAGCTCAGATCAAAGATGTTAATGTTAAAATTGCCTATTCAGAGTCCGAACCCAAATTCTCAATTTTTCAAGAGATCCACAAACGCACGCCACACTTCTCATATCAATGTTATGAGAATTGTAAGTTATTATTAATGTTTTTGGCCCTATATTTCAAATATGTTCTTATATATTTTTTTTCATTTAGTGATGAGTTCTTCTTGGATTAATTGATTTGATAATCATAAATAGTAGTAAATATGCTAGTTTGTGTAATTCTTACACTTTAAACCCCAATAACATGAATTCATTATAAGGCTGAGATTGAAAACATGCAAAAACAAAGTTCTGAAACACAACGTCTCCATCTGGTACAGAAAGAATGTGAAAAATGTAGGTTATATTTACAGAGCAGCCTTATGACCTTTGTGCAAAGAGTTAACATTTGGCTTGGCCCCTTCCTCACCTGTAAAAGCTGTGCTTGAGGGATTGAACCATCGGACTCATGACACAAAGCCACCATATGCTCTGGAAAAAAGTTCTGGAGGGGAAAGAAAGACGCAAACCAACATGAGAAAGGGACAGAGAGGGAGACGGTCACCTGAAACCACTTAGTGTGAAAAAGCAAAGAGAGGAGAGCATCTCTCTTTACACAGTGTATCTGTGTGTGTGTGTGTGTGTGCGCTGAGTAGGAGAACTCGAACACTAAGTGGTGGGAAGTGAAAGAGGGCACTCCAGCCTTGCAGTAGATGCAGTATGATCTCATCCGCTGATGTAATCCCCTTCAGCCAGCACCGCCACTGTTGGCGTGATTGACAGGCTGCAGCTAGCACTCTGGTGTTTTACTGTGCTCATTACCACAGGGCTGAGATCACCTGCTGGCTCCGACACACACCTAAATCAACCCAGCAGTAATGTCATTGTATGCCCAGTCAACATGCAACAGCAGAGAGCCCCCAGCTGAGTCCACAACAACAAAAGATGCCATGCAGGACAGCTAGCACCGGCCGACTGGCGCCTTTCACAGAGAAATAAAGAGATTTGTATGCAGGTGTTATCATTCTTTAAAAGAAAAGCTTGAAAATAATACTCTGAAACCACCATGACCTGACAGCTAGGGCCTACTAACCTGACAACAGCCAGATGCATGTCTCGCTCAGCCTAGCTCCTAGCTGGGCGGAGCGAGGCATGCATCTGGCTGTTGTCAGGTTAAGGGCCTACCTGTTTGATTCGCGATTGTTTACTACTGGGGAAGATGTCTGACTACGAGAGCGACGAGGAAAACATCGACTTCCACTTAGAGCCAAAGGGATATCTTTATGAACCCGAGTACACTGACGATGAACTTCGACAAATGGAGTTAGATCGGGCAGAAAGAGAGAGGGTGGACAGAGAAGTGATGGAAGCTGAAGCCGGAGCCGCAGGAGCCTCAGCTGGAGCTGCGATATCCAGGGTGGCCGACAAATCATGGTGCACTTGTTTCAAGTGCGAATTAATGCAGACAGAGGTGGATGCTACTGTTGCCACGAGTGGGATTTAGTAATGCCCGAGATACAGAACCTTTCCATTGATGAGGATGTCGGAGTTGCAGCAGCTGCTGTCTGCATCACAAACAACAGCGACTTCCCTGCCCTCCTCAAAGTTGAGCTCGCTGTCAGAATGATGGCGCGCACTGATACGAACAGAGAGAAAATACGTCCAAGTGATAACGACGTGTGACTTTTTCCACTACAATGTTTTTGGGATGCAAAAATATCACTCTTTTGAACACATAATGTTTTGGGAAGAGAAACGTTTTATTTCGCTGGGTCTAGCAAACCTGCCGGACTACTTTCGGCTTGACCAAAGCTGGACGAGAACTCTGCTCACAGGATGCTGCCAGGGGTAAGTCAGTGTGATTGCATGACACTGGTGATGGGGATGCCATACAGATCCTGTCAAAAATCCCGAACTATCCCTTTAAGGACCAGCAACAAATACCCTATAGAATCATTCTATGACCCCTTTATTGTAATAATTGAACCCTTAAAAGGTATTGTGGAGGATTTTTCTAAATTTTTAGAAAGACCCACCCTCTCCATTTTAAAAAAATATGCACATGCACAACCCTGTACCCGCTCCCAAAAGGGAACACCTATTAATGCGTGTGATCATGCAGGAGCCCATTTCTCCTCGTGCACGCTGTTTAAAAGTTGCTGTTTGCATCACTCATACAAGCTTACTCTCCAAAAAGAAGATATGCAATTTTTCCACTATGTCAGACTCACTCCCTTACGTAAACATATCACTAGAAAGACGTTTAGGAGGACCACTTATTTGGTGATCCACCCGGAAAAAGAACATCCTCCACTATGTCTTTAAGAGAAAAATAACTGAAGCAAATGTATTTACCATTTTTTAAATGATGATTCAACTTTGATCAACCTTATTTCTTATTATAAAACTGAGTTTCATTTGATTAAACACCCTCAGCCAGACGTATAAGAATCTGGCTTCTCCAACTTTCTTCCTCTTTTTCTCCTTTCTCACTGACCAACTCCCATTTCTTCCAAACCTCCTTAAGAAGTCCTCACCTCGGCCTTCAACGTTGCTCTCTATCTACTGGTGCATGTGTTCACCTGCATGCAAGCAGAGGTGGCAAAGTACAAATACTCATGTTACTTTAATTAGATTTTTTTTTTTTTTTGGTACTTGTACTTTTAAGAGCTTTTTTTTTTTGCAATATTTGTACTTTTACACATATTTCAGTACAATTTATGCCCTCAACTTTTCTACTTTTAAAACCAAAACAGAGTATACACATTCATAATGTGAAGCATTCATTATTGAGCACAAATAAAAATATCATAAAAAAATCATAAAACTATAGGCTCTAACTTGGAACAGCTGCTCCATTCCTCCTGCCTTTATTCAGTAAATAAGGCAGCCAAACAAAACAAAGTCAAATATTGTGCCATTAAAACATCCAAAAGTTAAAAAGTTCTTCAAGCACTTTTCCACTTTTATTTAGGCACTTTTTTAACACCGGCACTTTTTCTTGTCCCTGAATACGATTTAAGCAGTGAAAATTACTTGAGAACAAATTTTCAGTACTCTTTCCACCTCTACATGCGAGTTCTCGTGACTCGGCGCATGTTGACAATGGTAGAGGAAATACTGAATCTAGAAGAGTTGCCTTTTTTTAACACTGCTTCTGTCTCCTTGAACCCCAGTCGGCCTTGGCAGATGGTCGCTCACACTGAGCCTAGTTCTGCTGGAGTGGAGGTTTCTTCCCGTTAAAAGGGAGTTTTTCCTCTCCGCTGTCACTACAAGCATGCTTAGCGTAAAGGATTTCCTTTGAGTCAATGCAATCAACTGGTTTTCCTTAGATAGGAAACTTTGAATCAGTTGTATAAATAAACTGAATTGAATTGAATTATATGCACAACTAAACAAGCGTAACCGTACTATCAAAATAATGACATACTTCTACTATAGATATGCAAATACTGAACTAAATGTTTCCAAAGACCCTATTTCTGCATAACTGGCGGCGTAACGACCGATATGTGAAGATTTGCTCAAAGCAACAAGACATTTTCTGATCTGGAGGAGTTGGGTTCTGCAGCAGAACAACGATCGAAAGCTAATTCTCCTCAGCGTGTCTCAGAAACTAAAATAATGTTCATGGACTACGGTAGTTAAAGTCTGGAGGTAAATATACTTGAGGTACATCTCATGTGGCTGTTTAAAAATAATCTGCAAAGAGGATGGGGCCAAAACTTCAGTGACTCATCTCCAGCCAAAGACTGTCTGAATCAGCCAGGTTAACTGAAAAGCTCTTCTTTTTCTTCATTATCTTATTTAAATTTGATGATCAAAGATATTTCATTGTGACTAAACTGCTTTTCCTTTTTCTATGTTATACTGACGTGTTTCTGCTTTCAAGTTGAATTAAAGTAAATCAACTAAATCTCTTCAAATGAAGAATTTAGAGCTTGAAAAATAGAGTTTTACTAAGTTTTAATGCGATGAGCAGCTAAATGCATTTTAGTGTCACTGAAATCCTTTAAATTATTTTAACATTTAAATGAAAAACTTAATAGCAAATTTAAGTGAAAAAAAAAACTAAATGAATCAAACTTTTTCAAAGCAGGGTTTAAAAGTGAATAACATCAGCTTGAGTAAAAACGTGAAATATACACTAGGGTTTAAACTAGGTGTGCAATAAAAGCAAAATAAAAAAGTCTCCAAATCGCATGTTACATTTAAAGGCACAATGTGTACGTTTTGGCCACTAGGGGTGCTAGACCTGTAAGATTAACGTCTAGTTGCCACATGCGTCGCAGCGCTGTTACAAATGTCAACAGACAGTCAGCCTGCCAGCCTCCCGTGTCCTTTACAGTGGCGCCACCAGGGGGTGGCCAGGGGTGGCCCACAGCCACCCTGTGCAATGCCCCCACTAGCCAGTGTTAATTGTAGTGGCATCAGTTTATCATTTCATCCCAATATGCACAGCCGGCGACGTAAAATAAAAAATCACACACTAAACCAAGACATGAATAGGTGTTTACTAAAGTCGTTATGATTTCTACAGGCAGGTTTACCACATTAGTAGATTAAAACCCTGAAATTATGGCCTTTAGTTTCAATTTGCCACCCCAAGATTTTTAGTGGCCCCATTTGGCCACCCCATGAAACATTTCTGGAGGCGCCAATGGTCCTTTGATATGAGAGGCGTCTATGTTCAGCTTGAAGGGCATGAGAAATCCTGCTGTTCTTTGGAGAGCACCGCGGGGGCAGGCCGGACCACACCACACGGAGGACCAGCGGTGGAGCTTTTGTTTGTAGCTTTCTCTGCCCATATTTTGGTGCTTTAGCTAATGTGCAGATCCATGGATGCAAGTAGAAGTAAGGACGTTTCCATTAAACTGTAAGGTTTGACGACAATGGACTCTGGACAACAGAGCATTCAAGGTCATGAAAACAAAGGAACCACAAACCAATTTTGTTAGGAAAAAAAATAAACAAAACAAACTAATAAAACATTTTGATTCAAGGCAAAACTAACCAGCTCTAGCTCAGGCTATTAGAAGCATAAATCTTCATGAACTGAAGTTATACATTCGCTGCTTGTCAACAACTGGTATCCTGCTGACATACTGACCTACAGATGGTGAAACGTTACACCTAACATCAGCATGTGAGCACTGATTTATCGCCATTCGTCAGCATGTAACGTGAGATTCGCAGCGTGTGAAGAGACACGAGCTCAAGGAGCAGCTTTAAACTCACTGAGTCTAGAGAAACTGGTAGAAGAGAAGAAATGTAGCCCGTAACTATATAAATCCAGAACTACCAAGAAAAAACTAAAACTCTGCAGTGTGTGTTGGAGAGAGGAGGTGCGTGCCAAGAGCAAACAGTCACAGAGAGGTCATATCAGGGATGGGAGAGACTCACCAGGGGGTTCCTGAAGAATTCATATTTGGCATAGTTCTTCCTGAAGAGGAATTTACTGTCGCTGCTCATGGAGGCTTGAACCTGAACCACCAGTTCATGATCCTCCAGACACCTCTCTGCAAGAACAGACAAGACGGACCGACTTAGCCTCAGAAAACATCAGGAAGGAAAAACGTTCTTCTCTCTAACTTCATGAATGAAATTCTAATGAAAAAACATTTTAGTCGGCTACAGCTGTACAGTACCTGGGAAACATGTTTATGTTCTGTTTTTGTTTAAGCTCCCTCAAAATGCACAGAGCAGGGTTTCTAATGCAGGGGGGGATTGGACAAGACACCACGAAGCAGGTGCGATGAGATGGTTTAACAATCATTGTGACGTAATCCGTAACATATGGAGGGCCAAAATATAACCTTAAATAAAGAAATGTACCATAAAATAACTAATTGTAGCATTTATTTTTTTTACTAAAGCATGATTCAGATATTGAATATACCATCAAATTGTCCAATGCACAATTAAATAATTAAATGTCTCACTGAAAAAAAACATTAATTAAATTTTATTTCATCTGGGCAGAAATACCTTTTGTCTGCTTAAAACATCTGCTTAAAAGTTTAATCTTATGTAAAGTTAAACTTAGCTATTGCACTGGGTGTCAAATGTAGAGAAACAGGTTATTGCATAGGGTATCATTTTAGCTAGTTAGAATCAATGCATAGACAGTGGCAGCCATTCAAAATGGCCCTTCCCAGTCAAACGGCAGCCGAATGGCAGCCAATATCCCTCTAACTCCCAGCGAAATCTGGGGCCAGTGGTGGGAAATTCCAGTTCCTGAGGGCCAGTATCCTGAAACCTTCACATATGCCTTTGGTTCAATACACCTGAATTAAGTAATTAGAGGATTGAGAGGACTCTGGAGGAACTGACAGCATACTAATTAGTTATTTTTTTCAGATGTGCTGGACCTAGGATGGATCTAAAAATTGCAGGATACTGGTACCCAGGAACTGGAATTGCCCACCCCTGCCCTGACCGCACCAGGAAGTACTTACTCCTAGCATGCTGTGTCTGCGTAGAAAACACGGCCACTTTTCTGCCGAGCGAGCTGTTATATGAGGCTGAAGGGGGTCATTTCGGTTCAAAATTTATAGCAGCTAATAGCAGCTAATCTGCACAGTGACAGAAACTGTTTTTTCAGCCAGAGATCTCAGACTCTCTTCCCTCTTCTAAAAGAAGAGGCTAATGGCCAGAAGTGGCATGATGCCACAGCAACATGAAACAGGCGGTCCCCACACTTGAGTGCGAAGGGCAAAATTAAATCTTATTTATAGCTATACTTCACTTTATATGATATAGAACCTTTTAGATTATATTGTAATTTACAATAAATTTAGTTAACCAAACTGTAAACTCAAATAACTCTAGATTACTCATGATTTGCTGATCATGTAACAAAAAGTGACATATTTCAGTGCTAATCGGTAGCTTCCTTTAATATTGCTCCTTATCCATGTTTCTATTATTTCTGTTTAATTTTTTGTCTGTCAGTCCATGGCAAACTATTCCTCAGAAATTCAGCCTTTTAACACAGTTTACAAATGACTAATAAATATGCTTTCAAAATTTTTTAAAAAGGGGATAAAATCCTAAAGGAGCTTTTGTACATTGAGGGTCATTCCTCCAGTGACACGCAGCCATTAAATCTTGATAACAAACCAGCACAGAGTAAAATCCCCAGTAGAACCCAGTCAGAAGTGCTAACCGGGTTCATCCCCTCCAGTCCTGCAGCACAAATGAACAGTGTTTGGATTAACTGTCTTTTCTTTCTCCATTCAGACCACCACCAGAGGGGCTTGCTTCTATATTTATCATCACATCCCCAGTTCAACTCTTGCATACAATGACACAGCAAGAAAAATTGCCTGTTACTATGAGACGAGTGAGGGGCTGGATCTGATGTTTAAAATGAGGAGGGGCTGCACCTCCTCCCTGCCTGCCAGGCACTGAAGGTGGAGGAGAAGTGGTGTGAGATGGAGGAGGAGTAAGTGAGGGTGAAGGGGGGTGGGGGGGGGGATTGCAGAAAGGATGATGTCATGTATTTAGGCTGATTGCAGAGAGCAGCAGCGCAGTAAGCAAAGTACAAGCCGCAAACACACAAGCAGACATTAAGAGCTCCCACAGGCCTAACCTGCTCTCTGCCCCAGGAGCCCAGTCAGTGCTTTCATTGGTCAGACTGCTCCTGAAACCTGAAGGTTTAAAAGTTCCAACATTTTCCTGGAGCTAATAATAAAAATAATTTGAAAAAGTGTTTTGAACGGGCATAACCCTCTCCTCTGACGGTCTAACGAAAACAAATATCCCACATTGTTTTTGTGAAACCGTGGTCGCCGTTGGTGCTAAAAACAGCTCTCTGGCTGCACTTTGGGGGTGGAAATGTCTGGACTCGGTTGGTGTGCGCGCTCACAAGCATGCTGGCTACAACCAGGGGAATTTCCTGTGCAGGGTTAAAAGGAAGATTGATTGGCCAGAAACGCTAGGGGCTCGTCTGACGGAGAGCCGTCATTGGCTCATTGCGGCTCTGGAATGACGCTTAAGTCCAGGCCTCTTGGCCCCCAGTCCCCCCCCTCCTCCTCTTCGGTCTCCTTCTCCTTCATCCTTCCCTTTCTTTCTCCCCCCTTCCTCACTCTTTGCAACTCACATTCCATCTCTCCAGTGTACTTTTTTTCCAGAAACACAGATCAAGCAGAAAAAAAAAAAAAAAAAAGAAGAAGCACAAAGCAATTCTTTGATTCTAAAAATACGACGCTGGTAGGAAAGCCTCACAGAGGACAAAGAAAGATTCAGATAAGACTGAAAAAAAGAAATTAATAAAGCTTCAAAGGGAGTCACGGCAAAAGTGAGGAGGAATAGCAGTCACCCCCCTCCATTCCCCCCCCCCCAGCCCCTTGAGCAAATTATTAGGGAGGGTGCAGGGACTGTAAGTAGAACATGGAAAAGGGATAATCCCATAGCTGCCACACCTCCCTGGTAGGGAGACACAGGCATACACGCATGCAGCTCAAGCTAAAGTGAATTCATAAAAGAAGAAAGGGACAGGTTTAGGTTTATTCCACACATGTAACTTAAAATCAACCCTCAGCTTGAAAAGCATCAACCTTAAGGGTTTTAGGTTGAAATTGGCTGGTTCCAGCTCCACTGGCCTGATGAAGAAAACAGAACTACCCTCCGTTACTAAAGGAGCAAGACTCCGTTAGCCATCATCAGCATTGGTGAGAAAAGAAGCTAAGGAAAAGAAAAATTATCTGAAAGTCGGCTATTCAGGAGTTAGACTTCACCAAAAACCAGGAATAAATGCGGAAATCAATGCTGCACTATGACTATTAGTATTGCTAAATAACGGATGTTACCAAACCACACAAACCACCATCATAAAAATGACCCAAGTTTCCTCCCTGACCTTTCTGACCTTGATCACTAACATCTATATAAGGTGATTAGTAAAAAAAAGCTTCAAGTTCCTGAAACTGAACTAATTGATATTCTGCAGCTCTAGAGACAGTTTGACAAAGCCACCGCTTGAAAGGTTAGGGTTAGATTGCAGATTTGCAGTCCGCATTGGTATTGAATAACAGAAAACAGCTTTAGCTTTTAGGGTTTCCTTTAGGAACATAAAATAAAGTGTTTTCAAAACATTCATTGATATAAAATCTCATTGTTTTGCGCCATTACCCTGATAAGATCCAATTCAAGTCTTGCACAGCACAATAGGCACACCCTGGAGAGTCTGTCTACCTCTGCAGATGCACGGAAGAGTTCAGTGATGATGCACAAGAGCAAAAAAGATGCACTGTAGGCAAATAGAGGGCTATAGAGGAAATATAATCCTCCTTAACCTGGTTTACATGCTTTTAAGTGTGTATATTGGGGCTTTGGTGAACTATTAAGGTTAATTTAACTTGGCTACTTTGATTGCAATAATCTGTATTAACAAAGCTTAAGGAAGGCTCTATTTTATGTTATTGCAAAATGAAAAAATTTTGCTCTAGATACGCATCGGTGCATCAGAGCCACGTTTGAACAAGTTCCCTTACCGAGGCCGAGGACAGGGTGGTGCTCCACCAGCGTCCAGGCATTGTCGTCCACGCAGTGGCTCTTGTAGACCAGCAGCTGACACACATCTCTCGCCGTCATGTCTGCCGGGATCTCCACCACTTTGCCGGCACCATCCTCGCTCCAAACCTTCACAATCTGAAAACACACACAGATGAACGTAAGAGCCGTGGAGGTCTTGTTTTCCGCCACCAGGAGAGAAGAGAAAAAGGTGATGTGTGCGGAGTGTCCCGAGTTGGCTTCAACGAATTAAGATTATACGGAGAATATGAAAGAAAACCACATAAAAGGAAAACAGCAGTGTCTAAATTTACCTCCATGACCAGGTCCACCCTTAAAAAAGGTCTTGTTCACATGATTCTGTCACTCGAACATGAAAGGAGTTTTTAGAAAAAAAAACAGAGGGATGACGTCCAGGAAAGGCTGGCCTGCCCCTGCGCCTTTAGTTCAGCCCTTTTGTCCACAGCGCAGCCAAAAACTTAGTCCAACGAAACCCAGCGAGTATGCATCTGATCCCAGAAATCACACACACGCAAGGAACCAAACCATTCGGACACAAGATTGAGCCAAACACAGATCTATACAAAGTCCCACAGTCACACTTGGTCAGTGAAATAACCCGTTAGATTTATACATGTTGCATTTTGTCATAAAAAATGTCACCGCTGGGAGCAGCAAACGGATCGGGTTTAACGCTGGAGAACCTCCCATTGTTGCGCCATTTTGAACCATTCCAGCCCAGTGCCCAAAGCGACATTTAAACCGGGTGTAATGTTGCCCTCATTCGAGTGCGGCGCTCCACTGATAACCCTCACCCCAGCAGCGCTAGACTGACAGCACAGGACTCCCTCTCTGAGGGAACCAGCGTCAGAAAGTGTCTGCAAACCAAAAAGACGACACCAAAACGCTCCAAAAACCATTTATAGGTGTGCGTGCTTGTTTGTTAACTCTTGTGGAAGCAGAAATTGACACGTTTTCTGCACAGGAAGCCGCTGCTTTAGATGACATGAAGAGACAGAGAACTGGTGATGGCTATAAGGGGCTGGACGTGAGGAGGGAGGGGGCGGAAAATGAAGCCTGACAAAAGCTCAGCAAAGTTAAGAAGACGCAATATTTAAAACAAAATGCTTAAAACACACGAAAAAACCCCCACAAAACATCCCCAGCACCAGAACACAGACACAAAGACTCAGTCTGAAACCCGAAACAACGTCACTGCACTTTTTCTGCCCTCTGCAAAGCCCGAAGCCTGCCTCCTCTCTTCCCACATGCCTCTCCACAAGCAAACACACAATAACGGCAAAGTTAACGGAAGATGCGTAGGTTTAGTTTAAGAAAACTTTTAAAAACACAAAGTCAAGAAAACCGACACAGATCCATACGGTTGAAAACTGCCAACTGGTCGCTCACGTGAAAAACCCCGATGTAAGCCTCAGAACAGAAGATCGGAGAAGAAACGCACGCACACACACACACACACACACACACACAGGTCCCTTACCTCCACAGCCTGTAAGAGGCAACAGTCTGGAGAACAGGATGGCATTTTCACACTGAGACACTCTCCAGTGACACGGAGGGACACAGAGGGAGGGAGGAGGAAGTCAGGGAGGGAGAGAGAGGAGACTGAGCGAGAAGGGGGAGAGAGAGAGAGAGGAAAGGAAGGACAGATTGGCGAGGCAAATGTTCGAGAGGTAACTGGGAAAAGGGGTGGGGAGGGGGGCAGGAAGTGGCAGAGGAAGGACGAAAGTAAAGGAGAGACGGAGGAGGCTGCTCCTCGATCCAGTGCTGCATAAAAAGCTGAGCCGTGAGGAGGAGTATGAGCAGTCGCTCCTTTTCTCCTCCTCCTCATGGATTAACCCAGTGTGGGATTTTTAAACGGGGAGCTGCTACCTGTCACTTACTCCCTTATCTCAAGGTTTGTGTTTCATCCACCTGATCCCGCTGTCCAAAAACTGTCTCCGTCAGCTCCTTTTACTGATGGCGCCACGCCGTGTTTCTCCCCTCCTAAAACACGCCCACAACTCCTCAAACACACATGCAGACAAGCTCAAACTACTGAGCCAATCACGGGGCCGAGAGGCTCGTCCCTCATTCTCCTGCATCTTCTGACATTTTCTTCGAGCGGGCTCCGACTGTTCCGATTCCCGGCCCCTCCCCTCGCCTCCTATCTTGGTCCTTCTCCTCAGCTGCATGTGGTATACTGGGCTGAAGTGTTAGGGCCATAGCAACATGTGTAACTCACACCGACAGCTTCAACATCCACCAGAGAGAGAGAGAAAGAAAAAAAAAAACTAAATGATGTGGAGACAAATGGTTAATGTGCCACGCGTTTAGGGCTTTGCTGTGAGGGTCACGGAGGAGCAGAATGAGGGAAGGTTTAGCTGGAAAGAAGGGAAAGAAGAAGAGGAACGGAGAAAAAGAAAATATCTATTGAGGAATGTCAGTAATGCAATACTGAGTCATAATCAGGCTCATGTGTAGAGCCCAGGCCAACCCAGCTGGCCCCTAATACAGTATGCGTGAGAACTCAGATGCGCACACACACACACACACACACACACACACACACACACACACACACACACACACACACACACACACACACACACACACACACACACACACACACACACACACATTCTTGAAAGAGGAAGACAAAATGTAAACTATGAAGACCATCTGCAGTCGTTTTCTTTTTCCTTTTTCCACATTAGTGTTGGACTTTTCCTCCTGACTCACAGTGCAGCCCCCCCTGAGGGGTCAGGGCTTCCTCTGACTGCATGGAGTCATGAGTGCACAGAGATTGCAGGAACATTAATGAAATGAACATCAGCAAGAGGCGATAACAAGCATGCTTAGAGGATCATGAGGAGCAAAAATCTGTCTCCTTTTTGCATTTGTTTTATTTGCATACCTCACTCGATTCACCCATTTAAATCTCCATTTTTACATGTTTTTTTTGTTAAGATGTTTTTTCTTGGGTCAATTTGTGGTTAAATTTAAAGCAGAGTTATTAGAAAGCCATTCTGGGCTGCACAGTGGAACAGTGGGTAGCACTGCTGCCTTGCAGCAAGAAGGTTCTGGGTTCCATTCCTGGCCCGGGGTCTTTCTGCATGTTCTCCTTGTTCATGTGTGAGTTCTCTCTGGGTACTCTGGCTTTCTCCCACAGTTCAAACCCATGCCTGTTAGGTTAATTGTCTTCTCTAAGGCTACGTTCACACTGCAACCTGAAGTGACCCAAATCCGATTTTTTTTGCCCATATGCGACCTGGATCTGATCTTTTCATGACAGTCTGAACAACACAGATCCGATTTTTTCCAATACGACCCAGGCCACTTGGCTATGTGGTCCTGAATCCGATACGAATCTGATCTCTTCAAATGCGACCTGTGTCTTAACGGCCAGATTCCTCCGACCTGATCGCGGATTCCTCCGACCTGAACGTCATTAATACCCGACAAAGGTCACTTTTCTGCGTCTTACTACGCAGAAGCGACAAGAAAAACAACAACCATGGCAGATGATGCAGAGAGCAGTATTTATGTTTAAAAATATTAAAAAGATTGAGTTTTTATGGTTGGAAAAGACCGCTAGATGCGCGCCGGCACGTGACATCATCGCGTCCTCTACTGCGCATGCAGGACACTTGTGTTGTATGACTGCAGTTCACACAGGAGATCACATACAGGTCTCATATCTGGAAATGTGAACAGCAACGCAAAAAAAAAAAATCAGATTTCACAAAAAAAATCAGAATTTAGCATCAAGGCCTGCAGTGTGAACGTAGCCAAAGTCTCCTTAGGTGTGAGTGTGTGTAGATGGTTCTTTGTCCTGTTTGCAGAAATGGGAAATGTGGAGTCAACAAGTCATCTCCATATCATGTATTTAATCTACCCAACCACTGAAGTAGGTGAGTCCAATCTACACCGTGAATCAACCCGTGCAGATTGGACTCACCTGGTTAATTGGCTGGGTGGATTAAATACATGACATGGAGATGACTTGTTGACTCCACATTTCCCATCTCTGCCTGTTTGTCTCTGTGTTGCCCTGCGATGGACTGGCGACCTGTCCAGGATGTTCCCCGCCTCTCGCCCCTAGACAGATGGAGATAGGCACCAGCACCCCTTGCGACCCCAGCTGGGATAAAGTGTGATGGAAAATAGATAGATGGATGGAGAAACCCATTCCATTTATCATCTAAAAAGGGAAGGAGAGTATCAGGACCTGATAGAATCTTCAAGCAGGACAACAACAGCATCAATCAAGAAAGATGCAATCAGACCCATGGTAGCTTTGGAGGAGCTGTAGTGACATACAGCTCAGGAGAGAGTTTTACTACACTAGCTTGTACACATCTGGCCTTTAAGGAACACTGACAAAAGAAAAGTAATTAAACCAATAACCACAACAAAAACAACATATATATTTTCTTTTTCTCAAACTCACACTTTTAAAATATCTCCATTAAAACAAACTTTTTAAGAGTAATGCAAAAATACTGCATGCAAAAGTTTAACCAATATTTATGCAGTTTGCCATTTTTTCAGATTTGAGTTTATTTTTTTATTTTTTGAAGCGAAGACTGATTTTACTAGTTGGGCTTTTTCTCCCTAAATCAGGTTTTACAGATCTCTCCTCTTTAAAATAGGATTTGAAAGGAATGCAACTCATAAAAATCAAGTCAACCAAAATTTTTAAATAATTAAATTTGAAAAAAAAAAAGACAATACAAAATCTGAAACATTTAAAAAAGGTATCAGTATTAGGCCATAAATGCAGTTTTTATTCCTTTATCCCAATGTATGGGAACCTGAAAAGGACATTTTCCGGAGTCTAAAACATAATACTGTAACGTAAACAGTGTTATATTATTGTTTTTTGTTTTTTTTTCGTCTCTGGGTTTAGTGAGAGGAGGGGAAGACATTTTCTGTCTTTTTGATAGGATGCGGTTTTTGGATTCCATTACCTCCCTCAATTCCCCTGGTTGCATGTAAAGGATGCCCTAAACATCATAAAAAATGCTCTGTCAGGACTGCAGCTATTGTTTTTTTAGTCCTCCAATACTCAACTAATCAAAAAAATGTTATACTCTCAGTAAATCAAAATATCTAGATATAAAACTTTTCAACAATTAAATGTATTTATTGCTCAAAACATTTTTTTTTAAATAAAGTCTTTCATACATTCTACTGTCAAAAGTATTCAATCACCTACTTTGGCTCACATATGAACTCAAAAGTGCAGTTAAATTTGATAATGATAGAAATAAGGTTATATTTACCAACCATCTGTTCTCATAGAAGTTTCTGGGCCTAAATAGAATTCCATCACCGGGTGTAATGAGCTAACAAACAGCCGTGGTGCCACCTATAGGCAATACCAAATAACTATCAGAAAAAATACATTGTGATTTCTTGTTAGAGTGCGACTTTCCTGCAATGCCTTGCAGTAAAGTTATAGCTTGGCATGGTCAAAGAATAAATACCGGCGTACACTGTGTGATTTTCGGGCCGATTTTCCAGTCGTGCTAAAATCTTTCGATGGGGTCGACTTTTATCCTGATCGTGCGTCGTGAGTCGTGTAGTGTACAGGGGGTTACGAGAGGTGATCAGCCTCTCACAGTCACCTCTCGATCAGGAATCGTGAGGTCGGGAGAAAATCAAACATGTTTAATTTTCTCCTGACCATCTTGGGAAAATCGCTAAGGGCGCGTGTGCAATGAAGGATTCTTCTTTTTATTCTTCCTCTCAGCAGAGCAGCATGGCAGGCATGCAATCAGTGAAATGCAGTTTTCTTTGTAAAATTGACAGACCGTAGTAGCTACCTTTGTTCAGCCATGTCTCTGTCCAAATATGTCGCCGCCTTTTCTTTTTAGGGCTTTCAGCACAAAAATGCACAAATTGCCAAGACAGGGCGTTTAACTATACTGCTTAATATTCCTCTTCTATTCATTTGATTTCCGCCTAGTCGAGTTAGAGCATCTCCATCTCACTGCGGAGCTGAGTCCGACGTGGTTTTTAGTCGTACAGTGTGAGCAGGCAGGTCGCATCGGCGTGTCGGGCTGAATATAAATCGTGAGCTGTGAACTCGCACTGTACGACGAAACTGTGTGAGCAGTAGCTGCGTGCAACGATTGAAAGAAATCACAGTGTACGCCCGGCTTAAATGATATGAATTAAATAAACCGATCTACAGCAACTTTAAGTTCTGTCAATCTGCCCCAGAGTCTCCCATCAGATCACCAAAGAAAAAGAAAATTCCTGTTCCTAACAAACGCAAACAATGACATAGCATCAAGTTAACGACCAATCAACATTTTTCTATTTTAGAAATTAAGAATAGCATTGCTATCACTAGTATTAATGACGTTTACTCACACATCCATCACTCTGCTGCCACATATGAAGACGAGTGCAGCTTTAGCTCCCATGTCCGGGAAAACCAATGTCCATGCTGTATTCAGAGCATTGTTTAACTCTTATCCCTTTTGAAATAAAATATATTTTCTTTGTTGTTTTTATCCCCACATAGGATCTTTTCACACTGGACTTTTATTCATTATTTCCACACTGCAATAGGATTCTAACTGGTTTAGCTGCAGTAGGCCATTCCCTGCTTACCCCCGCTGCACATGGACAGCATTGTACTTCTTTTGTTTCTATAAATATACACAAAAGGCTTTAGTTACTGACAAATCAAGCAAAAACAAAGCATAAAAAAAACAATTAGTAGCCGCAGGATGGGGAAATCATTTAGAAATGTTTGGTTTGCAATCTGAGTGGGTTACTGGCATAGTAATAAAAAAATGCTAGTGACTATGCACCTTTAAAATACTGTACATCCTATTATAATTCAGTGGGGTTTAATATTAGGTTGGTCCACACTTATATACATATATATATATATATATATATATATATATATATACATATATATACATATATATACATATATATATATATACATATATATATATATATACATATATATATATATATACATATATATATATATATATATATATATATATATATATATATATATATATATATATATATATATATATATATATATATATATATATATATGAAGTGGGAAGACCTTCCCAGGAGGTTAAGGAGGGATCTATAGGGATCTCTGAGCATTCTTTCACAATCACATTTGTGAGGTCATGATCTGATGTTGGGCGAAAAGCCCTGGATCTTAGTCACTAATTTAGCCCAAAGAGGTTCATGGGTCGATGTCAGAGCTCTGTCCAGACTCATCAGGCTCATCCACATTACTGTAGGTTTCCTTAAGGAGCTAAAAGGCTTCAGCAACTCTAAACATCTGGTCATGGTTACTATAAACTACAATGGCTAGAAGTAGATGAAATGTAAAATGGTCTCTTGTCCATTTGAAAAATTTGAGACATGACCTCAAAACTAAAGCAAAAAAATATAAAAATAGATAAATAATTATACATACACACAGCAAAAAAGTGGTTTATTTATAGCTATTAACTCTCTCTTCTCTTGATTCCCCTTCACAATAAAGGTCTACTTTTTTGACTTATCATATCTGATTGTAGCAAACCAAATTAAATATTCACATCCCTTTATCTTGATCATGTTTAAATCTAACTTACCTTGCCTTGTTTCCCCCTTATTCTGCTTCCCCTCCCCCCACTTTAACAGCAATGGGTGAGGGGTGAAATTGTAACTGGGTTCATTGTCTCCTATGCTGCTTCCATCTCACACAAACACAAATGCTGTCAGCAGCACATTTGAGTGGCAATATATTGGATCGAGGGGTCACCAGCAGACACCTGCACATGCCTAACCAAACACGCATACCCACACATGCATCAATAGGGTCAGAGGTCAAACACAGTAATCTGCACCTGGGTCAAAACCACTTGCCCGAGAGGTTTATTAGCACCTAAACCTCTTTCTCTTTCCTTCACACACACACTTACACAAGCACAGGCGTATGCACAATTGATCTGGTTGTTTTAAGCCAGAGCCAGGCTCTTCCCCAGTAACATGAGCTGCAGGGTGAAAAAGCCTTCTTCGCTCAGTGAGTGACTCTGCACACAGTCTGCTTTCTCATGTATAAACACTGAAAGCAGCCAACAGATAACCTCTCCAATGGCTTTGGATCAACATAACTTAGAAAAGCAGTGCTGCAACCAACAGCTGCAAGACGCTACTGAAGTTCAAACTGTTAGTTATTGTTTTTTATACCTCCAAGCCAATAAAAAAAAAAAAATTATATATATATAATATAACAGTCAATGGAGAGCCCCTCTCCACTCCCTTCCTGCCCTTCTTGCAGGTCAAAATACAAAATACATGTTTAAGCCAGAATGATTTGACATTTAAATATGATTTCCTTATTACTTTAAATCTATTTAAATACATTTCATAAGAAATCATTTCATATTTTAACATTTAATATTTTTTAAATCCTTTCTTATATTGTTTTAAATAACATTGTTTAAATGTATTAGTTAAACTGAAAGAAATGTATAAAAAGCCAGTGATAAATCACAGAGATTGAAAGCTTTTATGTTGAATTTTAAAATGAATTAAAGTGGGGGTTTTTTCTTATTTTTTTCTCTTTTCAGTTATCACCTTTTTATTTCTAATTTCATATCATCTCTCCTTTACTAAATAGTCTGGATGGTTTTATTCTTCCTCTGAGATGGAGATTTTTTTTTTTTTAAATCATATTGAGTAATTGTTCTGTAAAATCCACTATTAAATCATTTGTTCAAGTTTAAAAGGTAAAGACGCCTTAAGCTGAGGTAGTACAGCCCAACATAATGAACATGGCAGAATGAAGAAAGTAACTAAAGGAATAATAGTAAATAAGTAAATAAACCGGAGATGCTTGTATTTTGATATTTACATCAGGAAGTATGCATGTAATGATCCAGTTATCCTAACATTAAGAAATGGAGAAAATGTTTATTTTGTTCTGAAATGATCTAAAGGCTAAAGGAGAGTCATAAGATTTCCTGTTTGGAGCTTGACATCAGTCACGTAGAGGACATAAACAAACGTGGAAAAAGGTGAATGAGACGCAGGCTGAACTTTTGGCCTACAAACACAAATCGTCTTACGCAGCAGAATATAATCACAGCATCATCCAGAACACCACGCGTTTCACTGTGGGGTTAGTTAGAAAGGCCGTGCATCTCAAAACATCTGAAGAAATAAACTGTCAGGTAATAAAACTGTGGCGTCATGTTGTGGCATTCAGAGAATGTTAAAACGCCGAATAATCATGACAGCTGAACGCTTTCTGATTAGAATAGATAGAATACGAAATCCCTTTATTGTCCCACAATAGGGAAATTCTGCTGTTTACAGCAGCAAAAGATGATCACAGAAAAAGTTCACATAAATATGGACTTCAGAAAAATTTATAAGAATAACATAATAGTGAAGAGGTAAAAGATAAACACTAAAATACTGTACTGTAAAGTGTTTTAACAATATAACAACTGTGCACCTGGAGAATAAATAACCAATATGCAGCTATGGACATTTTTACAGTAATGGATATTTGAAAATAGCAGCAACATCAGAGATGTGCAAAATGACAGCAGCATGTTATTTAACTGACTAAGATAGAAACTGTGCAAAATCAGCATGAATGTAACAACTTAGTGAGGTAGTATATGATTGGATGAATTTTTTTTTTTAACTCATCACAGTTCTGTTTGCTTTAAAACAAATAAATGCAATAAGCTGCAGGTCTGCAGAGCTGATTATAAAAAAAAAAATTACAAATAAGTTGTTTTTTAATCTCTTGAAGTCAGATAATACAGAAGGAGTATGTCTGCCTGGCCATCAGCCTTCACTGCTCCAAAACTACACAGATTCACAGTTACATGTGACGTTTTCAGTGCCAGTGGGCTATTAGAGCTTACACTCTTACACTCGTAGAGTGTAAACAAGATCCAAAAGTTCAAGATCTTGCAATTTTAAAATATCAAGATAATTCTTGACAAAAGTAAATTCTGTCTGAGAAGTGCTGAGTTTATGGGACTTTGTCAGGCAACTTAAATATAAGCTATAGTGACCTTCAGATGTACTTGTTTAAGCTCTATAACTTTTAGCCACTAGAGACGTTAGACCTTTAAAGTCCATGTTAAGTGCTCCTGAGGGCCACTGGCTACACTGCATTTTCATATTACATAGTCTTCATCTGCGTTTTGGAATCTGATAGCTGACCATTTTGGACGAGCAGATTGAAAAGTCATGGAGTTATTCGTAAAAAACAAGGCAACATTCCTTCGTCGAGATTAAATCCTACGTCAAGAGCCATAAATATGTCTGATCAGGTAAAAAACAAAAAAATAGATTAGTTAGCTCATGTTTAAAGGAATACCTCCCCAATCAATAAATGACTGATGATGCTGTCTACATCTGGCATTATTATGGCAATTTACTGGACATTTGTGTCTCAAACTGTGTGATGAACTCTTCTGGTTAAAAAGGGCTTAATGCATCAGATTTTTCCTTATTGGCTTGGCTTGGGATGTAACCTCCCTGAGGGAGAACATCAGCAGATAAATTATCTCTGCTGACATGACCTCCCTACTTAGGGACAGACAATTAATTAAATTTTATTTTCTTTAATAATAATTAATGTGTTTCCTCATCATAAAAAATAGTAAATACATTAAAATTGGATAAAAGCAAGTCTGTATCATTTCTCCTGTCTGGTATGATGAGTTAACTTTTTTTTTTATCCGTCACCTAAAAGCTATTGGTAGAAAAAAAACATTAAGTTTGAAGACGAAAATAAAAGAAAATAGAAATTTAATCAAATTAAAACTGAACACAAAAAAGGCATGTAGTGAGTTTGGTGTCAATAGGTCACAAAAAATTAAATGAAGTCATTTTTGTTTATCAAGTGTGCTGATTTGGGTACTTAATAGACGGTTCCCATGGGAACCAGAGGTGAGGCGGGAGCAACCAGTGGTTCAAACCAGTATGGATCAGGGCTGCTGGCCTCCTCCACAAAAACTTTCCTCTCTCCCCCCCTTCCAATGTACCTTCTGGTTATGCCTACCAGGAGGAATTCATTTATCTAACATATACAGGTGCTGGTCATAAAATTAGAATATCATGAAAAAGTAGATTGATTTCAGTAATTCCATTTAAAAAGTGAAACTTGTATATTATATTCATACATTACATACAAACTCATATATTTCAGATGTTTATTTTGTTTAATTTTGATGATTACAAATGACAACAAATGAAAATCTCAAATTCATCATATCAGAAAATTTGAATATTACTGAAGACCAATAAAAACAAAGGATTTATAGAAATGTTGGCCAACTGAAAAGTATGAACATGAAAAGTATGAGCATGTACAGCACTCAGTATTTAGTTGGGCCTCCTTTGGCCTGTATTACTGCAGCGATGCGGCGTGGCATGGAGTCGATCAGTCTGTGGCACTGCTCAGGTGTTATGATAGCCCAGGTTGCTCTAATAGTGGCTTTTAGCTCTTCTGAATTGTTGGGTCTGGTGTATTGCATCTTCTTCTTCACAATACCCCATAGATTTTCTATGGGGTTAAGGTCAGGAGAGTTTGCTGGCCAATTAAGAACAGGGATACCATGGTCCTTCAACCAGGTACTGGTAGCTTTGGCACTGTGTGCAGGTGCCAAGTCCTGTTGGAAAATGAAATCTGCATCTCCAAAAAGTTGGTCAGCTGCAGGAAGCATGAAGTGCTCTAAAACTTCCTGGTATGTGGCTGCGTTGACCCTGGACCTCAGAAAACACAATGGACCAACACCAGCAGATGACATGGCACCCCAAACCATCACTGACTGTGGAAACTTTACACTGGACTTCAAGCAACGTGGATGAAGTGCCTCTCTTCTTTTCCTCCAGACTCTGGGACCTTGATTTCCAAAGGAAATGCAAAATTTACTTTCATCAGAGAACATGACTTTGGACCACTCACCAGCAGTCCAGTCCTGTTTCTCTTTAGACGCTTCTGACGCTGTCTGTGGTTCAAGAGTGGCTTGACACAAGGAATGCGACAGCAGAAACCCATGTCTTTCATACGTCTGTGTGTGGTGGTTCTTGAAGCACTCACTCCAGCTGCAGTCCACTCTTTGTGAATCTCCCCCCCATTTTTGAAGGGGTTTTGTTTCACAATCCTCTCCAGGGTGCGGTTATCTCTCTTGCTTGTACACTTTTTTCGACCACATCTTTTCCTTCCCTTCGCCTCTCTATTAATGTGCTTGGACACTGAGCTCTGTGAACAGCCAGCCTCTTTAGCGATGACCTTTTGTGTCTTGCCCTCCTTGTGCAAGGTGTCGATGGTCGTCTTTTGGACAACTGTCAAGTCAGCAGTCTTCCCCATGATTGTGTAGCCTATAGAACTAGACTGAAAGACCATTTAAAGGCTTTTGCAGGTGGTTTGAGTTAATTAGCTGATTAGAGTGTGGCACCAGGGGCCATCAATTTTGAACCTTTTCACAATATTCTAATTTTCTGATATGATGAATTTGAGATTTTCATTTGTTGTCATTTGTAATCATCAAAATTAAACAAAATAAACATCTGAAATATATGAGTTTGTATGTAATGTATGAATATAATATACAAGTTTCACTTTTTAAATGGAATTACTGAAATCAATCTACTTTTTCATGATATTCTAATTTTATGACCAGCACCTGTATTTGGGCACAACTACAGCTCTGGAGCAACTTAAGTTGTTCTATATGAGGAGCTCATACTGCAAAAAAGTGGCTTTATTGATCACATGAGCCATTCAGTGAAAAATCTGACCCTCTCATTTTACATATGCTAGTTTTTCAGTAGACCAGCAAACACAGAGGATCAATATGTGCCAAGTTCTGCATATTGACCTGAAAAATCTTTTAAAATTTCCCGAATAAATCCAATAGATGGCTCACAAGTTACGCATTTGCTTTAATATTCAGTGTTTAACTCCGCTGCCTTGACCAAGTCTGGTTTGCATAAAATAACCAGATTACATTAGCCCTCAAGGCCTCAGCCACCTCTAATTGTTCGATGTAAAAGTTGGTCTTCATGCATCGATATAGTACATTGTTCTAACAATCCTTAGAAAACACCAAGTTGCAACATCACTATACTGCAAAACATTTAGTTTTTTGCTAAAACACTTCAAAGTTTCAGGAAATCTTTATTAAACCCACAAACACCGGCAGGAATAATTACTCAGACCTACAGTTCAATCTGAACTACCGTATTTTCACGACCATAAGGCGCACCGTACTAAAAGGCGCAGTCTCAGTTATGTGTGCCATTTCTGTATTTAACACACACATAAGGCGCACCGGACTATAGGGCGCGTTTTTTATATACAGGTACAAGTCCTCTACTACCTTTAAATACCTCTACTGCGTATTTAAAAATACAGCGGGCCCAAAACTGAGTATGACTGTGCTTTATTCATGTATTTATTACAAAGTATTAATCAAACCTGCGTGCTGGCCATGAGACAGACACATCGCAGATGACACAGCGCTGTGATTACTCCTAAATTAACTTAAAATCCTGAAACCTGCCGACGGAATATGTTCGCTTTTATTGCCGGTATCCTGGTGCCTGCACTGTAAATTATTTAGATGAAAAACACCTGCCAGCAGCCGCGGTGAGGCTGCTGTTGAAGGGATTTCTCCTGTCGGCGCACCGCTGGTATGTGGGGGTCTGAGCGCCTCCGACAGAAATAGATAATCTGGATGAACTGACTGCAATTAAGTTTTCAGGTGGCCTTTCTCACTTAAAAACATATTAAAACTACTTTATTCCCACTGATCACAGCAAATATAGCTGCAAGATTTAGATTATTTAGATGAAAAAACACCTGCCAGCCACCGCGGTGAAGAGGAGGAGACCCGCCCAGAGGCTGCTGTTGAATTAAGTTTTCAGGTAGAAAAATAGAGCGGGAGCAAAACTGAGTATGATTGTGCTTTATTCATGTATTTATTACAAAGTATTAATCAAACCCATCAAAGTCATCATCCTCTGTTTCTGAATTAAACAGCTGCGCTAAATCAGGCATGCCAATTTCCCCTTCTTCACTGTCAGAGTCACTTTCCGTGCAGCGCAGCTCCTCAGAAATAATGCCGGCTTTTGCGAAAGCTTGAACAACAGAGCCAGCAGACACGTTAGTCCAAGCATCAACAATCCATCCGCAAACTGTGGCGTAACTTGCCCGGCGCTGCCTTCCACTTATCCTGAAACTGTGTTCTCCGTCTGTCATCCATCGCTCACACGCCGCTCGCAGCCTTACTTTGAACGGCCGCTTTACACCGATGTCGAGTGGTTGAAGTTCCTTTGTCAGACCCCCGGGATAACGGCGAGCACAGCGTTCATTTGATTCACCTTTTTTTCACATCGGCTGTGAGATGGGCACGCAGCGATGGTGATGCGTGGAAAAAAGCACCTGGTCTCCTCACATACACCTGCCTCAGCCACGCTTTCATCATCTCCTCATCCATCCAGCCTTTTTCATTTGCGTTAATATCATGTCATCAGAGCGCTGTGTCTGTCTAGTTGTCAGCTCCCAGATCAGCTTCTCTGATTGGTTGATGCGGCGCGTCCAGCAGCAAAACTTCAATTTTTCCATCTCGAGCAGCAGCAGCGCGTTGGCGGTGCGTCAGATGATTAAACGCTCCCGACGTGCTGCACCTGCTGCTCAAAACGCGCTGCGGGACCTTTTGCTGCGCCTATACACGCGTCAATCATTGACTTTGCATGTAAACTCGCTGCTTTTGCTGCACCTGCTGGGTCCGGTTCACACCGATGTCGAGCGGTTGAACAGTGAGCACAGCCTTAATTTGTTTCCCCATGTTTTTCACATCAGCTGTGAGATGGGCACGCATGGAGTTACATATTAACAGCGATGGTGATGAGTGGAAAAAAAAACACCTGGTCTCCTTACATTCAGCCACTCTTTCATCATCTCCTCAATGAGGTGGTCTCAAAAGTCGCAGTTACAACACACATAAGGCGCACCGCACCATAGGGCGCACCGCACATTTTGAGGGAAAAAAAAGACGTTTAAGTGCGCCTTATAGTCGTGAAAATACGGTAAATCCTTTTACAGTCAGATTAAATCTCATTAACAGGTAATGATAGAAATCATATGTGGTAGATTATAAAGTGAACTAATGGCTGTCAAACGGTTTGGTCTGATTGTTCTGCCACTTCAAGCTTACCGGTCTGAGGGATTTTTCTTTGAAATGCACCTCGTCTGATTGCAGCAGGTCAGCAGACTATTGCGTGCAGAAATACATAAGCTGACCCCGAATCAAAGGAGAGGTAGGAGTCCTTAAAGAGACCAAGTCTTAAGAGCTTTATCCTTATCAATACAGAAGATTAATCAGCACTTAGGCATATTTATTTCAAGGTGGCTAATAAATAAATAATACCATAAAAACCCTTCCAAAGAGAAATATAACATTAAGCAAAGACCACACAGTTGGTTGTTGATTAAAGCAAAGAGCTTACAAATGTTGAGGTAATTTACTTAATCATCCCACAGGTCTGATGTCAGCAAAACTGCAGCATTTGGAAAAAATGAAAAAAATAAATAAATAAATACCAGAAAATCAAGTCAATGCATTTCAAAGGTTTGGCGCAGATTCATCTCGAGTTCCTCTGTGTTTTAAAACCCGACCTCGATGCATTTAGTTGTTTCTTCTTTGGTAAACATCCGATAAAATCAGCAGACATGAAAACAGCCGCAGGAACCTGGAAACCAACCTACCAAGAAGGCTTTGGAGTCAAACAAATGATAACTTAAATCCAAAAAATTTCCAAAGTAAACAAGTCCCTAAAATTAAGCAAATCTGAAGTGGAGTATGAGAAACACGACTTTTTCAGGCCTTGAACAAAAACAAGCAGTAAACCAACCATGAATTGCTGGGGAATCCATCCATCCATCCATTTTCTGACACGCTTAAACCCAAGTAGGGTCGCGAGGGGCGCTGGTGCCTATCTTTGGTCTATAAACGAGAATCAGGGTACACCCCAGACAGGTCGCCAGTTCATCACAGGGTAACACAGAAACAAACAGGACAAACAACCATTCACACACACACTCACACCTAAGGTGGCTTTAGATATGAGCATTTTAGTCTCATTTTGGACTGTGGAAGGAAGCCGGAGTACACGGAGAGAACCCACGCATACTCAGGGAGAACATGCAAACTTCATGCAAATAGACCCTGGGTCCGAAATCGAACCTGCAGCCTTCTTGTTGCCTGGCGGCAGTGCTACCCATTGCCCACTGAGCAGCCTGCTGGGGAATCATCTATCCCAAAAGGAAGCACAAGTCTTCCTTCATCCAAAATAATAATAATTTTAAAAAATGCAGTCAAGTTATCTTCTCTCTGTAAAAATGGAGTAATGGTCCACAATTGAATGTAGAGCGACCCCAAATGTTTCACAATAAGGCAAAAGAGGTCATCAGCTTAATAGCAAAACAGGTCTCCCATTCATTATTAGCATGACAGAACTCATAATTCAGACTAATGAATGCAGCCTTAAACACACACTGTTGGACAGGTAGTATTTCCTCTGACGATGTTCATTATTAAACTTTGTAATTGCTTAAAGCGACAGTGAAATTAGCAGACCACCATCCCTCGAAGCCTACAGCTTCTGCAAAGACCAAAACAGCCCTGCAAACTCAATATTACACCTTAAACTTTTTTCTATTTTCCCCCCATTACACCCAAAAGAGAAATATTAATTATTGGGTTTTTACAAGATGAGGAGCAAATTATAGAGATTAGAAATCTTAAAGGCAAGGAATGTTTTTAGATCAGCTTCTTTAATGTTCAGAAATAAAACCAGGTGCATTAATATTTACTGTAAAAGTTTGCACTGGATTTTTTTTTAAAGCGAAAAAGTTAAATCATGCAACTTTTACCTTTCACTTCACAATAACTGAACATCTTTGCGCTGGTTTATGACATGAAATCCGAGCAAAATACATCAGAGTTATTGGTTTTAATGGGAGAAAATGTGAAAATGCACAAAGCCAAAGAATACATCTGCAAAGGGCCACCTTTCCTCTAATTACTGTCAGATTTTAAAAGCTGTAATTATATGAAACGAACCACAGAGCAAATAATGAACATCCAAGACCATCCATCCCTACGGACGTGAGATGTCAGGGTCAGCTGCAGAGCAGAAATCTGGATGAATTTCAGTGTCTTGCTCAAGGCTACTTCAGAAGGCTTGGTGATACACATGGCTTTAATCCAGATCATTTGCTTGAGACTAAATGTATATTTATCTACTGGGTCCAACCCTCTGACCCTGATGTTCATGATACCGTCTCTGGACACAACTAAAAGCTTGAGTTGCGTTACAGCCACTGTGCCAAAGCAAACGCATTTGCTCAACGATGACAGATGGGACCTGACCAAATCCCCGTGAAAGGCAGGGGGAACATGACTCAACTGAATGTTGCGAGACTGGCACAAATTTCATGGGAAATGGCCCTCATAAGAATTAAGCATGAGGAACAGCTTAACCTGTGAAACTTTACTTCCAACCAAAGTCAGTTTGGCACTTCAGACATAGATGTTATCATCCTGGTACATGGAGCTTTAAATTCCCTCCAGTCAAAAACAGTCAAAGGGAATGCTAAGTATAATCCAGTGAAGTCAAACACACACTGATTTATTAGCTCATTAAGGAGGGTGTGCATCACTCTGAGGGCCTTTAAAACAATGTTTATAGGGAAGTTCAAATATAGCTCAAGGAGAAAAATACCAGATCATGAGCAGGAACATATACGTGTGTCCTGTCTACATTCATATGTCATAAGTATAAATTATTTATAGATCTGTTTGTTGGTCAGCTGGTAGCTTAATTCTACAATCCCACAGCTCTACATTGCTAGCAACTGAGCTATTGGGTAATGAATCACCAGCGCAGCAATCATCTGATTTGATTAGTGATGGTTTAATTTTTTTTTGTTTTATAACTTCGCTTAAACAAAGTCGTAGAACATCTTAGGCATAGATTTAGTAAAGGGGCAAATCCTTTACCTATGGAGAACACATAACACAAACGCATGCTCACAATAAAGTGAACTTCCTGATTTGTTTACTTGGTACCTTTTGAGCATGGGGAACATTTTTGCACCAGGGCACAATCAGCAAACACTGTTGTACACCATCGCCATCTATTGGCAGGACTTTACGAGTTTATCTGCGTCTTCGGTATTTAGAATTTTGTCGAATCGCAGTGAATGGTAAATTAAAGTTGTCTGACTAAAGGGTTTTGGAACCTGATAAGTTTGCTTCAGGTCTTAGGGAAGTCATATTTAAATGTCAATTCATTCTGGCTTAAGCATGTATATAAATGGTAATATCATATTGTGCCAAAATTTAGAAAATTTCTATTTTAAAAACAACACTGTCTTAATATCTGTGTTAGCAGTAGCTGATATGTTGGGTTGTGGTGATGCAGTGGGTTGAACATATATAGTGGTTTGGATGGTCAATGTGTGCATTAAGTCCCTAACCGTGACCCATAAGCCTTTATGTTTAGATGTGTTCCTGATCCAGAACAGCTGATTTGATGATTGCATAACACCATGAGCATTGCAACAAATGCAAACTAAGTGTGTTTCAGGTAAAATATGAAGGGTGGGGGGATGAGAAGCAGGTTAGGGCCTGCGGTTCATTAAGTATGTCGAAGGTTGAAATCAACATTCTTTCACTTTCTACACAATGTTTAGATTCCAGACTTTCCAGGAAGCTTTCCAGAGTTCTCTGTCCTCTGTGTTGATTTTAATTTTTATAGAATATTAACTTTAAATATGAATAAAAAAAAGTTTTACTGTAGGACTGAAAGCATGAAATCTGTAAAAAAAAAAAATGAATAAAAAGAGGAAGGAGGATGAGAAACAAAGAAGAGAGGATGAAGATAAGGAAGGAAAGAATAAATTACACAAGTAAGGAGAGACAATACAAGGACCCAAGCACATAAATACAAAAAAGAAGAAAAAATGGAAAGATACAGAGCAGAAAGGGCAAAGAAAAGGAAAGAAGAAACGACACAAGAAAATAATTTATTTGGTTAACAAAGGTGGAAAAGAATAAGTGTTAAAAAAAAAGATTTAAAAAAAAATCTAGGAAAACTGAAGGACGAAGAGACGTGTAAAAGAACAAAAAGGAAAAAAGAACAACAGGTGGGAATTGTGGAAGGACACTAGGATGAAAGGACAGTAGGAAGGCAGAGGTAGGGGCACCAGGAAGAGAGGATAGAAGCTGTGCTTCTAATTAAGATGGAAGAAAGGACAAAAATATTAAAGAACCCCGGCTTCTGCTGAACTAGAAGCAGGTTAAAGTCATACCGCCTCCTTCACATAGTCTAAAACTCATGGCAAGGATATTTAGAAAGCATTAAATACTCCAAACCCTTATTGCATTTGCATATGCTGACACAAAACATGCAGATAGATCCTGCTTTACAACCTTTAATCAGCAGGTAGCAATGAACCCGATGTTAAGGAATTCATAAATGCATCACTTTTTGGTTAAAGGGTTAGTGGAGGATGTTCTTTATCCGGGTGGATCATCAAAATAAGTGGTCCTCGTAATCGTCAATCAGTTCCAAAGTTCCAAAAACTCATTTCAGGGAGATGCTTGGGGTCTCACCGTGGTTCTTTGAAAATGGCCGAAGGTCATTAGAGAAAATGTGTCTATGAACTGATTGAGAAGAAGACAGAAACAAGACCAGACTGTTTTTGGGAGATTCTTTCACGCGATGGCGTACACTAAAAGCACAGGTCGGGCTTCCCACTGATGCAGCGGTTACAAAGTTTCTACTCAACAGGTAAAGTTTGACAAGCTATTTGGAGAAATACCTTTTACATCCCTGCTAGTAAAGTTATATACCTCTATATTGTAAATTTACAGGGAAGATAAGTTTATTTGTTCTTTAATTTGCATCGTTAGTAGTTATACGGTGGCCACAGATCCTTATTTACCCTGCAAACATGTCCAAATTTCCACTGCAGCAAACACACATATACAAGCATGTCATGATTTTTTTTATGTACCAGTAGTCTTATTAGGGGGGAAACTTTTTGTATAAAAATAAGGGTGATATGAGATCTATCCGAGCGACCGCCTTAATGTGCCCCACACATCCTCGAGGTGAAATGGGCACATGCATGCATGCTCTCACACATGTTTAATAGCCGTTCCCTCATGGCAGCGGATACAGGGTTGTGCATGTGCAATTTTATTTAAAGTGGAGAGGGCGGCTCTTTTCAATGTTCGCGAAAATCCTCCACTATATCTTTAAATTCAAGACTCTGTACAACCTGCAGGCCTTTTTGTTATTTTTTTATCTATTGCTGATGTTATTGGTATTACCAGTTTGAATATGCGAGTGTCTAGAAAGAATACTGGAACCTCCTTAAACCAGAATGAAGGTCCGACCCTAAATACACATCTAAGGGAAAAATAAAACCCTTTCTGTTGGCGCACACAGGACAATAGTCAACTGGACAAAATGTGGACATAACGAAGATAATCTGGGAAAGCCATGAGGCGACATTTACTTCGCTGTGGGACTCACGGGCACACAAAGGATTCTTTGTACAAACTGCTAACTTGATTTGTGACTGCAGACCTTGTGAGATGATGTCAACAAAACTCAAAAATAACGCTTTGCCTTATCAAGGATCTATTATAGCGCATGTGGGGACTTGTGCATGTGCGTGTGTGTGTGTGTTTCGAAGCGCCAGGAACAAGTGAGTGGCCATCTAAAACAAGTTTTGTTGTACAGGTTGGGCATCCTGAAAACATCTGTGACGGATGGAACATTCCTGAAACAGGAGGCTAAACAGGAGGGAAGGAAAGGCAAGACTGCGACACACACACACTTAACACTTACAGCCAGGGTAAGAGCGTGTGAAGCGGAAATGAGTCTGTCCTTCTGAATCCGGCTGACGGATTCAGGAGGCGCAGGGAGATCCGACTTGAAGACGTTCCCATTCGGCTTGTTGGCTCTATGGCGGAAGTCTGTGCTCTATCTGTAGCATCCTGGTGACACGGCTCACCTTCAACCCCGGCAAAACACAGTCTGTACTATCATGATTGATAGTAACGACTCTGGAGCAGTAAGCACGCTCACAGGGTCAGATAACCCAGGGTGAGCTGTTGTGTAAGGGAAGAAACGCCGGTACACAGCCAAAGTCAACACACACTAGTCTGTCCTGAGGATAGCAGACCACTCAGCTGATTTCTAATAACTCACAGACATGCAGTATCTGGATACACACACTGCCATGTGAGTGATGATAAAATTTGACTAAAAGGGACATAAGTGTTTAATATATGCCACCTTTTTAATATTCTAATTTACTGAATGTGGTGATGGCAGTAAATGACGTGGTGAAGGTGTACTTGCATGGCGGTCGGAGGTCTGTATCGGGCTGAGAACAGGGGATCCTGCTGGGCTGCAGAGCTCGGGGAAAGGGTTGGGGATGGCCGGCAGGGAGGCTGGACGCAGCTGGTGCTCTTCCTGCAGACACCTGCAGAGGGAGACAAACTCATTTCTGTTGCTGCCTGAGAGTATACCAGGAAATGAGCTGAGAGAAATCTAATCAACAAAACACAAGTCTGATGTAATCTAAAAAAAAAAAAACCATCACAGCCTGAACACTGAATGTTCTGAAGGTTTGGCTTAGCCATTAATAACACATTAAAAGGTCATTTCAGATATAAAGTGCCTTGCAAAAGTCCCAAAAATCAAACATCTGTGTATTTAATGGGATTATATTTGATAGAGCCAAAAATAACAGTGCATGGTTAAAAGAGGGAAGGAAATGATACATGAGTTTCAAGCCTTCTGAAAAAGAAAAAAAGACAGAGAAATATGGATTTAGTCTTTTGTGAAATCTTTGCTAAATCCATATCCCCTTTGCAAATCCATACTTAGCATAATGCTTAAATAAAAACCTCAAAAAGTCAAGGGTAGCTAATAGAATTAATTTGTTTGTAGTTTAATATTAGCCGGAATGCACTTGTTTGGTGAAGGATGGTTGTTACAGGTCATCAAAGCGTCCAGTAACATGCTATGGTATTAAAAGTGGCAAAAATGAAGGATAAATAAGTACATTTTGTCCTGAAATGAGTGCTTTCCTTGTTTTGAGCAGGGGGGACAACTTGCCAGTGAAATATAAGGCTTTACATTGTTCTGCAATGAAAAACATCTTTGTTGTCTTATTTCAAGAGCATATTTTTTTAAGACATTTTTACTTATTTTCAGACCTTTTGCACTAAAAAAAAAAAAAAAAAAAAACACACACACACACACACACCAAATACCAGAATATTGTGTTTACTTAGTACTTTTTGGGCCTAAAATAATCTTTGCGCCTGTTGCAATCAGCAGACATAAACATTGTTGTACGATGCCGCCTCCTGCTGGTGGAACTTACTGATGCAACCATCTGCTTTGCAGCTTCCAGGCTTTAAGCTCCAGCTTTAATGTAGACATTTCATGCCAAATTTTATCCCTGCTTCTAATATTCTTTGTGCTTGTACACACTTGATCTCAGACTTTGTTTTTTCCCCAACCTTCACTGGGGAAATTACTTTTGTTTACTCATGCCATGTAGGCGCAATATTGTACCTATATATTCTTATATATTCTTTCTGTGGGAAACACAGAAAAAGCTCAAGTTTACCAGCAAATAAACAAAATATAAAACACACAATATGTAATAAACCAACAGGGAGCTGTAATTTAATTAGAAAGCCTTTGTACAAAACCCGAGTGAGTTAATGGCCTAGGCATTCTTGAAGTAATGTGGCAGGGGGGCCTTTAAAAGTACATCCCGAAGATCAAGAAAAGCAGGCAGACCCTGTGTAGTCCAGAAATTATATACTTTTGTTAGCAAAAAGAAGTCCTCCTTACATTTTGCCACAGGCCATAAAGAGACAGGTGTGCTGTTGTTCAGTAAGTAAACTGAACCGTTTATAATATATCCAGGAAATGCAAAACAGAAGAAGGTCTGGCCATCAAAATGTTTTGAATTCAGTAGATCATTAAACCTCCTTACCAGAGGTCTAGGTTTCTCATTCCCAATGCTAGGATTGGGATTAGCCCGCAGAGGAGGAGATAAACCAAACATATCAAAAAAGGTTTATATTATAAAGTCCGTCAACCTTTATGTTTAAGTTTCCCCAAAACTTGTAGTCTTTAGGTTTGAGAGAACTTTATTAGCAAATAATGTAAAAGCTCCACATTGTTTAAACATCTGTGCAAACGGAAATTAGGAGTATTTCTGTAAAAACATTTAACTTGGAATACTAATTAAAACTTTTTGCCTTAAATTTGATATAAAAGAATTTAAAGAAGCAAGATTTTAAAAATGTGTCTGAATAAACCAAATGTCTGAGTGGAGTTCCGTTATGCATTGCACAAACGCCGGCATTACATTTCGTATTGTCTGATGAATTCGCTCCAATGGATAAAAAAAAACAGATTTAATTCACATTTTCTTTTTTCAACATTCGCTCCAAATTTGCACGAGAGTTGAATGGAAACATGTTCAGTGTTGACCATTTCTCCGCTCTTAGTTATGCACCTCTTTTTGTTTTTCTTTCAGGTAAATTGACAATAAAATCCCAGATTGTGGCTTTACAAGGCAACATTTTAAAACATTTAAGTGGTATAAATTAAAAGACGACGATAAAATTATGTTTTACGTTTTTTTTTATGCGGTGTTGTCAGAAATATCTAAAAGCAGTAAATTTACAATTGCAATTTGGGTTTATACATGCAAGGATGAAAAGTGAAAGACAATGGCTACGTTCACACTGCAGGCCCTGATCCTCAATTCCGATTTTTTTGTGAAATCCGATTTTTTTTCGCGTTGCCGTTCATATTTCCAAATATATGCGACTTGTATGTGATCTCCTGTGTGAACTGCAGTCAGACAAGGCAAGTATCCCGCATGCGCAGTAGAGGACGCAATGATTTCACAGGCCAGCATGCTCTTTTTTTCATGTAGTAAACATGGATGGTAGTGCTGGCGCACATCTAACGGTCTTTTCCAACCATAAAAACACAATATTTTCAATATGGTTAAACATAAATACTGCTCTCCGCATCATCATCTGCCATGGTTATTTTTCTTGCCGCTTCTGCGTAGTAAGACACAGAATAGTGACCTTTGTCGGGTATTAATGACGTTCAGGTCGGATGAAAGCGACCTGGCCGTTCAGACAAAGGTCGCATTTGAAAAGATCAGATTCGTATCGGATTCAGGACCACATAGCCAAGTGGCCTGGGTCGGATTGGAAAAAAATCGGATCTGTGTTGTTCAGACTGCCATGAAAAGATCAGATTCAGGTCGCATATGGTAAAAAAAAAATCGGATTTGGGCCACTTCAGGCTGCAGTGTGAACGTAGCCAAAAGGGTTCTCAGTAATAATGCTGGAAACACAAAGCAGTCAGTTGTCCTTATGTTGAATCCAGTTAAATCCATACAGATACCAGAGGCTTGGTGTGTTTACCTGACAGCCTGGATGTGCATGGGCTGAGAGTGCTTCGTTTGCTCCCTGGACGGAGGAGAAGGGTGCAGGGACGGGGGGTGGCGGCGGTGGATCTGACTGTATCCCACATGAGCAGACAGGTGGTGATGCTGGTGGTGCGAGGCGTGCACGTGACCATTGTTTAAGAGAAGTGCCGTCTCTCCCTGGGTGGACTGCAGACTTTCCACCGAGGAGTTCATGTCGTTCACCAGCTGCTCCAGGTCCACGTCATCATCGGTGGAGGCAGCTGGATTGAGGAAGGTGAAGAGATGAAGAGGTGAGACATAAAAATAGTGCTCCTTAACTCTATGGATTGCTTTCTAAGTGAACAGACCACAAAATCCATTACCTACCCCAATGTAAAGATAAATATTCAACAAAATGATTGAATATCTTTATCTGAAGGAAATATTTTTCCAGGGAACTCAAGATCAGCCTGATGTTAGAGACTGACATTTTTTCGGGAATCCCATGGGTCATGGGATTCCCGTGGGATTCCCGTGGGATGGGAGTCAGTATTAGTAAAGATCACGGGATTGGGACGGTACAGGATTAAACATTAACGGGAGCAGACGGGAGCGGGAGCAAACCAATAGTAACTTCCGCTCTGAGTTTTTCACCCGCGCTCAAAAACAACAAGAATGGGAGTGGTGCGGGAGCGGGAGTCATTCTGAATGGGAGCGGGATGGGAGTGGGAGTAATTTCACCAGGAGTGGGACGGGACAGGATTTAGATTTCTACTCTGGCCCGGGATCGGGACGGGACACCATTTTTTTCTGTGGGAGTGGGACGGGACAGGAGTGAAAATCCACTCCCGTGTCAGTCTCTATGTTGCACATAGGGCAACAGTCTGCAGGTAGAGAAAAGGGGCGAGCTGCACTACAGATGCAAGCGTACCTAACTACCATCTGACACCTTAAGTGCTAAACCAAGACCATGCAGCTTGGTGGGCTGGGTCATCTTCCTGATACTGGCAGCGAGCTACAGGCTCCAGTGGCAGAGATATAGATCAGCGTATCCAACAGATTATTGCGTTATCGAGAATTACTCTTCCAACAGATCCTCCATTCCCTGTTTGCTGGATTAAAATCCGCTTGGAATAATTTCCAGATTGAATTATTGACATCACCTGCCAATCAACCGTGGAGGCTCATCAACAACTGAAATCAAAAGAATTTTAAATGATCCTGAAATGAAACATCTCTCCCCCTGCAGGAGTACATGTCAGGATTTGTTTAAAAGGGATCTTTTAAAAACCTAATTTAGACAATAGGGAATTAACCAAAAATATTAAGAGGGAGGAAAAAAGTGAATTATATTCCCCACACTGAAAAGGAGTCTGAAAAGATGCACAAAGCCACTAACCTCCTAAACAGCTGAACACAACAGCTAACCTTTTTTGTCATAATTACAGCATTTGCTTATGTTCTTCTTGGAAAAAGCTTGTTTTGCCGTATTAATTACAAACACTTGAAAATAAATTGTTTCCAAGGCAATACAATAGTATGGGTTTTAAATATTGATGCCTTATATGTACTGATTCACTAACCTGCTTTTATAACTTTATAAAGCGTCATGACTTTACTCACAACCAACATGACTACTCCGTCATGATTAGTCTGATCTTAGGAATTGTGATTATATCCCTATAATATCCCATATATGTGCTTTAATTGTTAGAGGAGCCAAAACAGGTTGGGAGAAATTATTTAATCACAATTTAAAACACGCAGCTAAATAACTCATTAGTTAATTAAATTAGTTAGTTAAACATCAATTCATTAATAGTTAGTTAAACATTAATTCTCATTGGTATTATTCGGAAGTTTTAATGCAGCATTAAAAAGTTTATAAAAAACTGTATAAAATTACCGCTGAAAACTAAACTAAAGCCAAATGCCTTTAAGCCATAATAGTTCTAGTCCGTAAGCGGTGCTGGTGCACAGAGTCAGTTATCTTTGCCTCATTCTAGATCTTGATCCTTCCCCCATTTTATTTTATAATTGTGTATAAAATCTATAATCTATAATTGTGTATAAAATGTCAGTACACTGGCAGTGATAATGCCATGTAACCCAATACACACACACAAAAAAAAAACACAATATAAAAACCACCATTACAGGAGTCCCAATACAACTGTTTCATTTCTGACAATATACCAATATTGCTAGCCTCGTGAGACCATCCTGATCTCGCAAGCTTTCAAGACTTCACTCGCTAATCAGTCTGTAGACTCTCTGTTGAAGAAAATATGGAGCCGTTCACCAAACGAACGTCCAATCAGCGTGGGCTTTGAGGCGGGTTGAGGTGTGACGCAACGAGAAGCGCGACAGTTCAGTCTAAAGAACATGGCGGCTTCAGCCGATGAAACTATCGTTAGCGTGACTATCGAGCAAGTTTTACCGGAATTACAGAGTATTTCTTCACTGAAAGAAGAGCAAAACACTGCTCTGGAGGCTTTTCTCAGAGGAAAAGATGTGTTTGCTCTTCTCCCGACTGGTTTCGGCAAGAGTTTGATCTATCAACTGGCTCCTCTTCGTCGTCGCTCTGTTAGTGCGTCATATGCTTCGTTGATCTGATTGGTTTATTTGGCCCGTCTATCACCAACATAGGCCAATCAGCTAACCAGTATTTTCGCCCCTTCCCAAAATTACTTCTACGGAAGGTTTCCAGATGGATATGTGGAGCAAATAAATCTGGCGGAGTCAGGTTACAATATTGCAGCTTTGAGAATTTACCAATAAAGATATGTTAGCAAAGGCTTGATTAAGTGATATTAAAACTGAGGACAATATCAGACAATAGGTATGAGAACAACTGACCCATTAATATTAATCAATGAGTTATAGAAACTTTCTACAGGAGCAGAGGCGTTCCATCAGCATGCCAATGTCAGAGATTTAAGATGCAGGCCAATATTATCCCAAACTAATTTTTTGGCTTATATCAGACTGATATCCGATATTTATATCGGATCCGGACAGCCCAAATCTTCACCTTCATCTATTACTGCTGCTCTAAGACAAACAGCGGTGCTCATAAGCGCTTCCAAGTCTTACAGTTTTTCTGTTTGCATTTTGAAAAATGGCAAACTAAGCAAAATGTAAATGTTTTAAAGGTGGTGTTTACAACACTCTGATTGACTGCTGCTCACTATAGACCAGACCAAACAACATGAAAGCTGTTCGATCCTCTGGAGGGGATTGCAGCAGGAAACAAAGATTCAAATATATTAAGAGAGCTGCAAGTTAATTTTTCAATTAAATTAGGTTTAATTAAAATTATGTCTTCCAACTGATAATATATATATTTTTGGCTTGAAAATGTTCATTTGGATTATGGTTAAAATCAAAATACAAATCCCTTAGCATAGCAACAAAGCAACTCAAAATATAGCTATATAACTGTCTAAAAGATCAAATAAAGATATTATTTGGAATATTAGGTCAATATACATTCATAATTTAGGAACTTTACATATCTTTAACTTAATTTAAGTTTTCTATAAAGTCAGAATTAGAACTCAAGAAAAACTGATAAATTCAGCTGTAAAAGTAAAACATTTAGCAGATGAAAACTGGGATCTCACCTCAGTACCACTAAAGCTATCATGTTATTGTTTTTAAATAATTTGTAAAACAGAATTTTTCACAGAAAAAAAAATGAAATAGATCTAAAGGACCCATCAGTAACCATGTCTGTTACAGTGCATATATCATTAGAATTTATTTTAGTATTATGTCTTTGGTACAGGGGCCAGAACATGATCTACAGGGGCACTGGCCCCCGTTGGCCCCTGTCTAGAACTGCCCCTGGATTGCAGTGTTTTTAGCAATAGAGCAAGGGCTTGTTGCATGGAAACTCAAACAGCAGGTGCTTATTAAGCTCCTGCACTGGTGAAGGACTCAAACTGGTTTGGTGGATAAGGCATCCCAGTATCTAAAAAGCTTGTGCAAATCCAGTTGTATTGACCAAAGGCCAGGGCCAGTTTCTGGTATCAAGGTATACCGAGGCTTATCGAGTTTCTGTTTTGAAACCACTTCAATGTTTCATCAACCCTCTTCTACAGTTTAAAGTCCTTCAAACAAAAGCCAGAGGAAGAGCAGGACTGACTGAAGTTTTCTCCAGCTGTACGGAGTATAGAGTAACAAAGCACTAACTCTTTCTAAATTATGTTTATACATGCAGGCAAAGAGCCATGTAAAAGAGGGCTACTACAGTTTCCCCATACAAACAAATAGACTAGGTGTTGATAATATTTCCACTCATTAAAAAGTTTTGGCACTGAAACCACTGCAGTACCACCCATCATTCCTTTTTAGGGTAATACCATTTTTAAAACAACTAACGAATCAATTTGTTAGCAGATTATGCCTGACTCGTTAACAAGCTCAGATTAGGATATTATAGCTGTGTTACTCTATAAAGAGCAGAAATAACAAAAAGGGATCATTTAATAAGTACAATATGTACCTGAAAACCTGTAATCAATTTAATTAATGTAGCACAGTTGAGGTCAGTAATTACAGTCATATTATTATAGCTGCAATAATATATCAGTCTGATAAAATATAGTCATTTTCCTGCTATGAATAAAAGCAAACAGATCATATCAAACTTTTATTGGTTTCAGTTTCTCTTGATACTTCAACATGAAGAAGGCTTAGGCTACTTATTTGATGTTTTGACATCTCAAGTCTCATAAAATAGTTGCATTTTCCAGTGACTTGAAATGCCTAAAAAGTTTGAAGAATATATTTTATTGGCTATAAGCCAGTTATATATAAAAACAAAGAGAGTATCTATGGAAAAGTGGTGTGTCTTCAACCAGAAGCCACAGTGTTAACCACACGAACATGACTGCTTAGTTTCTAATCCAAGCAGTTGTCTAATGATTTGAAAATTTAACAGTGAATCAATCCTGGTGTTAGAGTTTGCAGTTCATTTTATTTTTTCTCAAACAATCTGTAATCTCCTCTTGTCACCAAAACTTTAGGTTTCAAAATAAAAAATAAAAATAAAGACTAGACACCTGGTTCACATGACAAAATAATCATGCCGATTACTGCCTGATCTTACCCAAAACACCCTGATTATGGTGATGGTTCCTAAAGCCCCTGCTACGCCTTGATGATTTAGCCAGCATAGGCCTGACATACGATATATCTGACAAAAACGCTGGCATACGTTGGATAAGTTCTTGGTCAGTTTTGTTTAAGTTATAAGCACGGTGAAGTACGCTGGCACTCATCGACATATGGCAAGTACGTCGGAAAATTTTGAGAATGCTCAAAATTTCCCCATGTATGCCAGCATATGCTCATACATGGGGCATAAATTACAGGTAAGTTATCTGATTGTTTACCTCTGTTAAGTGTAAATTACTAATAACTCGTCGCGTCTAGCTTATCAAAAACCCATGAGTAACGTGTGCATAACTGATGCACAACTTACCAATAACTTATCTCCAATGCATATCATCATATTTGACGTGTTCCAGACGACCACTGAACGTGTTTCTAACTTACAGCTACTGGATAATGGCGTATTGGGAGCGTTTTGGTATAAAAGGGGCTTCTGAGGAGGAAACTGTCTATGCTCCTCCAGACTTCATTCCCATCATAGGGTGAGCGTGAAGGTGAGTGTGATGGATCCTCCCTCGACAGCCATGACCAACAAACTTCCTAGCAGACATGATGCTGAATCTGCTGTGACTGCAAACCTTTTTTTCTTTCTTTCTTTCTTTCTTTTAATTTTCTTTTTCTTTTGGTGGGCAGTAAAACAGCGGCTAGGTTAATACAGTCATCAAAGTAATCTTTTATGCAGGCCGGGTGCATCCGGGTGCATTTCTGTAAGGCTCTCATTGGACATACGTTTTAGAATCGTTATGAATACTCTATGTATACGTCCAAAAATGAAAAAATAGTTCAGCGTATGCCAGCGTTTTAGGAGCTTTTGGGACATCAGGGATACGTTGGCTAAATCTTCAATGTGCGATGATTTAGCCACAGAGTAACAGAGCACTTCGCCCTCAATCTGCAGGTTTACTAGTAGTTCCTAGAATTTCTAAAAGTAAAATGAGAGGCTTATCAGGCAACTCTCCTGTGGAACCAACTACCAGTTTTAGTCCGTGAGGCAGACACCCTGTCTACTCTTAAGGGTAGGCTTAAAACTTTCCTTTTTGAAAAAGCTTCTAGTTAAAAACAGTGATGATTACTTAGTCAGTGGTTAAGTAGAGAGGTAGGTGGAGCATTAACAGCCCGATCCGGCAAGGGAGATCATTTCAGTGGAGACAAACGTTTCTCCTTGGCTCTACCTTTCTTATACCTCATCAATGTGGTTAGGTTTTCCTGAGCTATTTTCTGCATTTGTGCTGCTATACCTTTAGGCTGCTGGATTACATAGGGACCAATTTTCATCATTCTGTTTCATAACATCTCTATTCTCCCTATCTATAGTATTTGTCAAGTTCCACACATGATTTGATCACTCTGCCTTTTCTCATGATAGTAGTTTCATGTGGTCTGTTTCTATTTGACTGCAACTCCACACTGGATTGAAACATCAGCTGTGCTGCTGCCATCTACATCTCTGTTTATAGATATCTGAGCTTGGCCTGTTACTAGAGTTAGCAGAATTGGATCGGAGCTCGTCTGATGGCTGTATCTTTCCCAGACGGAGCCACCTGTGGAGCTAGTTAACAGTTTTGTCTCTTCTCTGCTTCTTTTTGCTTGTCTGCTTCTGTCTCCTGAACCCCAGTTGGCCTAGGTAAATGGCTGCTCACACTGGGCCTGGCTCTGCTGGAGGATTTTTCCTGTTAAATGTGAGTTTTCATTTCCATTGTCCCTATATGCATGCTTGGGTGTGAAGAATTGATGAAGAGTCAACAAAAAAATACAAGCAAAGGTCTTTGCCACAGGCTCATCCAGGAGAAGCATGACTTGCAATCTGGATGCAATCAACTGGTTTTCAGTATTGTCTGTTTAAAGTACATTGAGATGACATGTGTGGTGAATTTGCACTATATAAATAAATTTTATTTAAATTTAATTGAACCAGGCAGGCTGTAAAGACAGAAAAAAAAACAAGATCAATGTGATTTTAGAAAAGAAATTTTAACCTTACAACATACTATTATTAGAAGTGTAAGTGCAGGAAGGAAAACAGTTAACTCCATTTGAAACAAAGCAGTTATAACAGAGTAAACCCTTTTAAAAGTCCACATTTCGGTGTGTTCCTGCATGCGCATGTGTCTAAAGGCCTTTGGCCCTCAGTGAGTCCCACCCCAACACCGCTCAGAGGATTCCAAACATTCCAGGAGGAAGAAATAACTGTGCTTTGGAAGCGTTAAACAGTTTGTTCCCTTCACATGTTGACTTAAATGACCAGGATCAGGAGAACAGCAGAACGCCACACACACATGCACACTCCGGAACAAGGATGGGACACCACGTGCACGGTGCTGCGTACACAAACCCGTGCTTTGGATTATGCAAGTTTTTAAAAGAAAACATTGTGCACACATGGTGAACAGAGAGGGAGAGAGAGCAGAAGAGACGCTGCTGTTCCAAAAAAAACAGGAGGAGTCGCTTATGTTTGGATCACAAAGAAGCACAGCCTGACAGTCATACACACAGAAAAAAGCCCAGTCTGGGACACAGGGTCAACTGATGATCAGGTTCATGAGTGGGACATGGGATGGGCGTGTGAGCAGGCAAGAGGAGACAGGCACTAAACCTCAGATAGAAACCAAGAGTAAATGAGGACAGACAGACATGCTACTTATAGGAAGTTTTACAGAAAAAATACAAACTGTTGCAACTTAACCGTTTTCATATTCTTTAATGCTGAAGTATACAAAGTGGCTTGGTACAGGTCTATTGTTACCTCCACCAAGGAGGTTATGTTTTTAGGAAAGTGTGTGTTTGTTCGTCTTTTTACAGGATACAGATTAGTATGTACGGATTTTAATGAGATTTGTATCAGAGGAGTCCCTCATAACAAGGAGCAATCTTGGCGTTAATCCAGGAATTGTGAGACAGTGATATTTGGCAGAACAAGTAGTTCCCCGCTAAACCAGAGGGTGGCAGCAGTGACTATTTACAGCACTAGCATCTCACTCAAAAAGTATTTTACTGCAGACAAGAAAAGGGAACGTTGTTGGTTTGTCAGCAGCACCAAATGAAAACTTTTTAAGTATATTTAATGGACTTTGTCTTTTTTTCTAACTCGGTGATGATCCAGATCCTGTGCAAGTCTTAGCTATAGGATTGGGAAAAAATTTACTGCTTGCAGACATCTGCGCGCTGAGTGTTTTTCTAGTTACTTCTCAACTTATATCCTGTAATATTTACTAGAAAGAAAAAAAAAATTCCTTTCCCAAAAAATTAAACTGAACAGAAAATGTTCATGTACAGTCCTAGAGGCATTAACAGAAGCCTAGGTTAGGGAAGTGATGTCTAATCTGTTAGGTTAACCTGATGTTAGGCAAAATAAATCCATAGCATTGTTCAGCTGCTCTTAGACTGTTTGCTTTTCTTTTTTTCTTTTTTTTAATTGTAAAATATGCATAAGATGGCTGATCAGCCCACAGGTCTGCTTTAAATATGGCTGCCATGTGCACAGAATGGAAATGTTTAGGTGGGCAGTCATTAGATGTCACTTTGGCACAAAATCACCTAATGTGCAGAAACTGTGCAAAATTTATATTTTTACCTAACAAAAAGGAATCTCGTCAAATAAAAGTGCTGATATCTTCTCCTGTATATGACAGGGCCTTTGGTCATCCCATTTACAAAGTGCATCAGCGACTGTGTCCGGTGTTGTTCAAAAACCCCTACAATTGAACAAGATGCTTAAAGTTGTAGGGAACTCATATTTACATGTCAAATCATTCTGGCTTAAACATGTATATAAATGTGTTCTCTATCAGACGGTATTGTTCCAAAATTCAGAAAATTTCTATTAAAAAAAATAAATACTGCCTTAAAATCTGTGGGGGTTTTTTTTCGTTACCTTATGCAGGCCAGTTAGTTATACGTCAGCTTGAACACCTAAATCTAGTCAATCATATATCAACGGTCCATCAAATTTTTTTAATTCATAGTATCTTGATTTATACGTCATAGCTAATATACGCAACGGTTGAAATAAGAATCATTTCCTTTCCCATTGAGTTCCATCCCAGTGTTCACAGGGATGGACGTCTGTCTCTTCAGCAGGCGTAGAGCTAACAGAACTGGCAGTGTTGCGATGCAAGGGCTCAAACATGTACGGCTGGAAGCCTTCTACACCAAACCAAGCTTCTGCCGCCCAGGCCTCCTCTTAAACAACAACTTCGTCCCCGCTTTTCTCCTCTAAATAAAAAATGTATGATGTAGGAGACTCATCCACGAACCTCCGACACTAAACTCTCTTCCTCTTGCATGTTTCTGTTGTCCATAGCGTTCCTTCACAGTGTCGTTTCTAAGTCACCAATTTAGACACCTCTGAGAAACCGGCTACAATCAAACTTGCTTGCGAACCTTCCGCCACAACAATCCCGCTCTCTTGATAAACGACCAATCACATTCACTTTATTCACTGGTAAAGTCGTGCACCACTCGGGAGAATTTGGAAATGCAACGGTTGGAACGGCCGTTTCCCTACGACTTTAAACAGTAAAGGAAGAAAGCACAATGCCACATGAAACACCTAAATAGGAGTGTTTTTTAGTCACACTTGGAACTGTTCAACTAAGGACTAACACAGTCACAAAACACTTAAAGTATTCATTGAAATAAATATTACGTAGTAAATTCCAAGACTTCAATTACCGAAGTGCAGAAGAAAAACAGCAGCTACCGACTGTAAAATCCAGTGTTGGTAATAAACCTGCAGCAATGAGCCCCGATTAAGGTAATTTTACTCCAAAGAAAATACTGGAAGATCTTTATCAACTGGGGCCTTTCTGTAGCACCAAATGTTTGCTCCTGTCCCAGATTGCTTCGCTGGATTTTATTATAAAATAAGCATTAGTGTGGACTGCGACTTAGTTGTAGGCATGCTTTAAAAGTAATTTATCTTTGTATTGGCAGAAAACAGGAACAAAACCTTAGATAATCGGAATTTTGTGTGCTGAAACAGAGATCCTACACCATGCACAAGGGTTTTAATCTGTCTATTCACTGCAGTAACTGTGCCCCACCATTTAGTCTACAAGAGCTTTAAAAAAATGCAGTCTTGTGCTGCTTTAGGAGGATAATGATGGTTTCATTGGCATTCCTCTGCCTCCTCCTGCGGCTAGCCTGGCCCACTCTCCACTGTTGGCTTCTCACAGGGAACCCAGAAGACGTATAGAAATAAAATGCCTTCTCCATCTTGTCCATTAAATTCGACCTGGAATGTGAAGGACTCTCTACAGCCGTCTGGTTAGGATCTGACAGCAAAACATGCCATACAAAACTGGACAGTTCATTTCCCCTGCATCCCAAAATACACTAACCCGTACCCTCAAAAACCAGCAATTATTGATCTCTAACCACCGTCTAGAGGTTAGCAAGGAAAGTTGGAGCATCATGCTCTAGGGTCTAAAAAAGTTTGATTACAAAACATATGCAGAGATGTTACTATTCCCATTAATGTTATTTCTTTTTTAACTTAACATATTTGATATATTAACAGGGTACAAACTGTATAGTGTTTGTGCAGCAGGTAGTGCACGTATGCTACACCCCCCCCATAAAGCATGCTGTCAGGTTATCAGGAAGACAGATAGGGCTATCATAAATGAAGGGCATGCAACCCGAGCAGAGGGTGATCTAAATATAAACCAAATCCATTAGTGAGGCTGATGTAAAGTGTCTGAGTCCTGCAAAGCCAAAATGCAACTGTATCCTAGTGACTTTGACTCCTGCCTTTTTTCTTGAGATAATTTTATAATGTGCAACAAGTTATCAGCGACTGGTTGTTTTCAATCATTTATTGCTGCTATGTAGGATAGCAGAGCACTGTCCTTTTTAACATGAAATAATTATTTTATTATCTGTATTTCAGTCTGTGTACACTTACCTTAAGTGTTATTGATTCATAGTTTTACACAAGCTTAGAATTAAGGCTGTAAATAAACAATATTATTATTATGCTAGATGTGTCCAACAAATACAGCTTATATTGCTGTCTTTTCTTACGCAATTCCTTTTAAGTCCAGTTTTATTTAAAGTTTTTTTTTTTTTACTTAGACATTTCTTGTTTATTCAAAGTATGAAATAAATTTGGAACCAATTTTATTTTTGCTTCAAAGTAAAAATTTTTGAAAATGTTGTTTTACCTAAATGCTTTTATGTGCCCCTGATACACTTAAATATATCCCCATCTTGGGACTAAAACACATTTCTTCTTCTCATATTACATGTAAAAATAACATGTAAAAGTAAATCTCTTCAGCTGACTACCTACAGGCAGGTTACAGCATAGAACAAACACCATGGAAGTAAAATCATTATAGCCCTGAGAAAGTAAAGAACACATATTGATTAAAGGCAGCAGCTGTCAGTAAGTGTTAAGATGATGCAAGGAGCTTCATTACATCACAGCGTCTAACCAGCATTTATCAAGTCTTCGTTCCCGCCCATAATGAGCAAATCACAGCAATATTCAACCTACTTTTTAATGTAGAAACGTTGTTATTGAATCAGTCGCTTTGCACCATCAATTCTCCTATGTGCTCGTGTTGAAGTTGCGCGAAGCATCCAGAAATCTTTTTCAATTCAAAATGTCTGAAATAGCGTTGAGTTTCTAGCTTTATAGAGTAGCCCAACAACACCTTGTTACGGCTTAAAAACATGCAAATTGAACCGAACGGACAGGTCCACCCCTTAAAAGGGCAGATTATACTTCCGCAACCGTAAACATCAAATGTCGCTTGGGTCTGGTCGTGAACAAGTTTTGCTGGTATGCTTCTTCACCGTCGGTCTGGAATTTTTAGGGACACACAGCACTTTCCAGCCAAAGCGCAAGGGGAAGCCTATTCGAGAACTTGCGAGAACTTCGGCGGATGGTCACGAGTTGTACTTCTACACCTCCTCAATTACTCTTTCGTCGTAGTTGTCCAATGTAGTTCTAGGCATACGAAGGACCAATCACAGCTGATTTTTGGCGGCACACTTCCGCTTGAGGTCTGCGCGGGTTTGTAACAGTCGGACGCATAGTCAGGATTTTTTTGAGGCGCGTGCACAGAGACAGATTTGACGGTTGCAGAGGCTATGCGTCAGAAGCATAAATTGGCCTTAAGGCTGGTTTATGCTCAGAATGCAAATTTGCCCCCGCCCCTTCCACAGACACTCTGCTGCCTCCCTTTGGTCCACATCTACATCCACTCTACACTATGACCACCATTGTGGAAAACGACTCGTGAAGTTGGACAAGCTAGAAGAGCAAGGTGCGCAAAACGCTGGGACCCTTTTTCCACCTGGATCCCCGCTCTTTTTCACCCTCATGTCCCTCCGTTGTTGAGCAATCTTGCCCCCACTTCCTCACCGCCTCGGCCGTATCTGGACCCACAGTTGGTTCCTGATTGTCCCTCTTGCGTTGTGGCGTGGAATAACATAGCACAGACCACGCTTAAATATTGGGCATAAATCAAAAATATCTGAAAAGGGAGTCATTAGGGTAGAGTCCTGCAACGGGTCGGGTACCCACGGGTCCCCGACGGGTCACCCGCCAAAATGCTCTTTTGTGGGTGAAAAATACATAAATAAATGGGTCAGGCGGATATTTTTTTAGTGCGGGCGGATAGTTGGTGATTTTTTTTTTTATGCGTGTGTGTTGTTATGGACATCAGAAATGTTATATTAATCAGGCACTGGGGTCACCCTTGTTGTAGCTTAAAGCCTTGCTGGCAGTGTGGGCTTCCCTCCAAAAAGGCCACAGTCAGTGCATACACGTCTGCTGCAGTGTTAATGGCGCTGTTCTGCAGCGCAGCGTACTATAGCCTATTACTTGATGTGTTAATGGGTCGGGTTGCGGGTTAAATATCAACGGGTCGGGTCGGGTTCGGATTTGAATTGAAGATATCCGCGTGTGACGGGTCGGGTTCGGTAGTCATCCTAACGGGTTCGGGCGGGTGTGGGTTGGTAAAGCTCGACCCGAGCAGGACTCACCCTACATTAGGGTCATTGTTGGCCTGTGTTACCAGGCTAGATGTTTTGGTCCCCTGCATGGCGATAAGGATTGAGATGAAAACCTGACCTAGCAAGCACAAATCAGTAGAGTAGGCTATCCTTAAAAGAGTAAGATCATTCTGCTAAAAACAAAACACTTTGTGCTAAATAGAAGCAGATAATTTGCCTTACTCAAATTGTGCAAGGGATTATTTTGCCCTGCTTCAAATTACTACAAAATGCGACACTGACTTGTAACCAGACTTACAGGATTATATCTAGCTTGCACAAAGCTTACAGATCGTTTTAACAACACGTGTGTGGAGAGGATTCTGTGGTAGGAGACTGAAAGAAAGTTATTTTCCATTTAACTAAGGTTAGAGGAAAAGCAGCACTTCAGCAGGTAGTGGTCATTTCACTCTCTCACCATTTGTAATGCTTTTATAGTTTTGTTGTCCGACTTTACAGGAACCCAGTAAGAAATCCGATCTGGTCTTGATGCAGAGTAAATATTAATGACAGCTCGCAGCAGGAAGGGAAGAAACCGATATTATACCCCTAAATACAATTGGAACTAAAAACAGATCTAGAGAAACCAGAGATTGGCTTCAGATAAGTCATCTAGATCTCAAACCTGAAACCAACACAGAGAGATCAAGAATAATATTTCTTATAAGCAATTAAAGATCAAAATATAAATTAAATATTTAACCTTAGAATTTAAAAGAGTTCTAACATACCGTTCTGATAACCTGATTCCAGTGAGCAGAGAACCTGCTTTACCTTCCTTTATCTCCTCAGGTGAGGAGATAAAGGAAGCTCTACAGGTCAGACCTTTGCCCTACTTACTAAAAACTTCTCTGTATACTCCGCACACTGTCCAGGAGACTAAAGACCCCATCCTCTACCCTCCTCCCCCTTTCATGTGTAAATAAAAAAAGGGAACAAAATGCCCAGCTTTGGCCTCAGGTTAGCTAATTTCACAGTGGTTGAAGGGATTTATTATGCAGGCCTCGTTGTGAATGTGTGTACGGTGAGGTGAGCTGGGGGAATTTAAGCCTTTTCAACAACCCATCCATCTGGTGAGCAGAGAAAGAACTGATTGAGGGAGACAGTTTCCTAGATGGTGTAAAAGACAAGCAATTAAAGTGAAAGACTTCTAGGAAAGCAGCGAGCGCTAACCAGGCCTTTAAATTTTTTGGCCTTATGAATATAGCAGTAAAAAGACGAGATGGTGTGTGAAAAATGGATGGAACAGAAGCGGTGGGATACTAGAACAACCTGGCGGAGGAATATTTTGCTTTTAAAAAAAATTTATGGCAAGTTGGAAAAAAGACAGAGCTAGAAATATGGCCTTATAATTTGCAAACCAGGAGCTATTTATTGGGTTTCTTTTATGGATCTGAGTCTTTATGAGTCATTCACCCTTTGCTTGGTTTTTAAGAATATGTATAAGAGCTCCAAAACATCGGAGAAATGGTTTCCATTAACAGGAAGGACTTTTCCCGACTCTTATCAATACGCTATATATACCTCACACTAAAAGCATATGTTGCGAACTTGAATCATTTGTTTTGTATCAGGGCCAATAAGCTTCAACATCACTTATTCTGATAAATCCACCTATGGATATAATTTGGATTAAACCAGTAGTTTTTTTGTGCACTTTGTTTTTCCTCAAATTTTCTTCGAAACACATGGAGTAACGCTTCAAAGTGTCATACAGTGTAAAAAAGATCATTAGAATAAGGAGGTGTCATCAGATAACAAAAGTTTTTTCTGCTTTCTAATGATTTTTGCATAAATATATATATACAGTACAAATGAGAGTAGCACTGTTTTTAACTAAGCCAGATTTAAAATTAGTTATGTTAACACAGGTAACAGTTAAATTAGCTTTAACCCAAACGGCTCAGAAATCAACATTTGAGGGAAGTTGTCTTTAATTTTCTATAATCTGTAAATGTTTTTCTTGTCTGAGATGCACTTTTTTCCCCTAGAGTTTATTTTTATGCACTAGTGGTCTTTATATTATTTTTGATAGTAGGCAAACAGGAAATCCCTGAAGCGTCCGCATCAGGGACCAAACCTTCCATAGGTCAACTGCTTAACCCGTTCACCACGGCCGAAAACACTAGAGTCAAATAAAGATATTTTTCCGCAAAAATGTACATAATGTCTTTTTAAACACATAAATGCTACCTATAAGGCTGAAGTCAGAAAGTCTTTGTCTCTTTTTGTAACGCAACCAAAAATCAGGTCACTTTGCAAACTGGATATTCATTTTTTTGTTTCCTTTTTTAATAATGATCATACTGCAAATGCAACTGTCCAAGCCTAACATTTGTGGATTTGACAAATACTGGATGTAATGCTTGCAAGACAGCACATGCATACTGACCCAAAATAACACGTGGAACAAAACTGGTTGAGCTTCAGTTAGTTTTTACAGCACATCTCATGAAACTTGTTGTGGGAACATTACCATGGTGATGCGGCAAAGCTTGACTGGCTGAGCGCTGAAAGCCGGAAACGATCAGCTCCTCAGGCCTGCGGGAAGAGGTGCGCTCCATCCTTTCCTATCAAAAAAAAAAGACAAAAATAAATTTCATTCAAAAATCAAGATAATAAAACTACGATTAGGCTGCCAGGCATTTTACTGAAGGATAAACCATCATGAGTTCAAACTGTAAAAAAAAAAAAAAAGGAACGTCTTGCTGTTATAGTGCCATCTTAGGGTAGAAAAAACAGAAAATATATCCAGTAAAGTTTCGGTTACATCAACACATCTAATAGTAAAAGAAACAAACACACATCTGGTCACACGTCTGGGGAGACAATGTCAAGTTCCTCACACAATGTCTAATTTGAAACAGCCTGGGGGCGAGAAAGCTGTCAGAGAGAAAGAGGACAAAAAGCCAAATTTTAAATCTCCGCTTTTCCTGGAAAAAGAAGAACGCGGAAGCGCTGCTTCCAGGAATTGCTCGTGGCCAGGAGTCCTGTTGTGCACGCGTGCACATACACACAAGCTCGCATCTCGTCTCTGTGCTTCGAAAACATCCATAAATGTCATGAGCCAGATTTATGGCTCTGAGAAGGAGCAGCCAAACGCTTTCCAAGGAAGACAGCTTGACTGCTGGGCCTGTGGTCTGACTGCAGCCTTTAGCTCGGACAGAGGAAGAGCAACTCCTCTTAACTGCCACTGAAAACCAGCTGCAGCAACTGAATTTTATACTTCCTCTGCATGTATAGCATCTTCTTAAAATTTTTTGAGAAATATAGTCATTTTAATAGAAAACTTTGCAGTGCAAAGATGCTGATAGAACTGTCCATTCCTTCATCAGCTCCACTCAGAGCCTGGCTCCACCAAAGCACAAGGCAGTAACTGTGTACCCTGAGGGGTTTGAGGAAGAACAGTGTTCTGGGTCTTGTAGAAGTTATCAGTAGCAGCACTGTTAACATGTTGCTAAAAGGCATAGAAAAAAAAAGGCCCCTTAACTCACTCTGGCGTCAAAGAGTCCATTTTAATGGTAGTGTTCCCAATTAACCTTTACAGTGAACTCTAATGCACCTTGACCTTCTCTACAGTTTTAAGGACCCCATGAAACAGCTTTGGAGTGGTTTAATATCTTGCTTTTGGCTTTACCTAAAAGGCAGTAGCTGTCCATACAAAAAATTTCTTTTTTAAACTTTATTCATGTTCCTTTCAGGTTAATTTAATTCTATAATAGTTTTTATTTTATTTTATTGCAGCTCCACTCAGTGATGTGGGAGGTTTCTTTCTATTCTGCAGCACAAGTGTAACATTTAGTAGTTCTGATGAAAAAGCATTTTACTGGGAAAGATACTAACTTAAGTCAATCAGCAAACAAGAGGATTAACAAAGCTTATGGTTAAAGGAGAGTTTGAGCAGTTATTGTTTTGAATTAGGGCTAAAAAAATTAATTCGTCGATTAGTGAAATAATCATCAACTAATTTAATAATCGATTAATCTTTAACTGGAGTGTAAAGACTCTAAAACATGCCTTTAGCTGACAGAGCAACCCTCGAGCAACAATTATACCAAAATTGTAAAAAAAATATGTAAAATTTTGCATTTAAGATCAAAATCTTTTTCGTCTGTCAATATGCTCTATCCAGAACTCAAGTTTTAGTTTCAACTGGTTTAATTTTGCAAAAAGTCTTCTTTAAGGAACCGTAGCTATCCGAAAAAATGACCAACAGATTGATTTGCAAAATAATCGTTAGTTGCAGCCCTATTTTTGATCGTTCCTTTATCTTTTAGCTACTCTTGAATCATGTTGGTTGGATTAGATCTGGAAATTGCTGCAAGGAAATAGGTAATACAAACAGAAACTATGATGCACACACTAACTTTCACACACAAAGAGAAGCTCACTGAGTGGGCCATTATAGATTTTTCATCAAAAGACTTAAATGCATATTTACCAGTGGGGTAAATTTTGAATGCCTGCTTTGCAGCAGAATCACACTACTATAGTAAGACACAGTCCCTAACAAACCTTGTGTCTGACGTCTTTTAACATCTAAATGGATTTCAAATTTGAAAATTAAATTGTAACTTAAGAAGTCTCCCATATGTTTAAACATATCTGATACAAATCGAGAGTCTGATTTTTCATCTGAGAGGCGATATACGATATTTATCGCAAAACAATTTCTTTTTCATTTCTTCTAACTAGAAGAAGCATTTGGTTAGGATACAAGATTTTTCTCAGGGATAAAGAGCGCAAATTTTTCAACAACCTCAGATCTACCGCTATAACTTGTTGCTGTTGCTAACACCCTCTGAATCCATTAGCAACTTATCGTCTGCAGCCGGCAACATGGGAGAAACAATATTGGAAACATTTGATGACAACAACCTAACTGATCTTCATCTGCTCCAGTTAAGTAAGCCTAGCAATGATACTAAATGACATTAGCATGGTACTGGTAGGAAGGAAGGAAGGAAGGAAGGAAGGAAGGAAGGAAGGAAGGAAGGAAGGAAGGAAGGAAGGAAGGAAGGAAGGAAGGAAGGAAGGAAGGAAGGAAGGACACAAGGAAGGAAGGTCACAAAGAAGGAAGGATGGAGGACACAAGGAAGAGAAGAAGGACACAAAGAAGGACACAAGGAAGGAAGGAATGACACAAGGAAGGAAGGACACAAAGAAGGAGACAAGAAAGGAAGGAATAACACATGGAAGGAAGGACACAAAGAAGGAAGGTCACAAAGAAGGAAGGATGGAAGGACACAAGGAAGAGAAGAAGGAAGGAAACAAAGAAGGATGGAAGGACACAAGGAAAGAAAGAAGGACACAAAGAAGGACACAAGGAAGGAAGGACACAAATAAGGCAGGAAGGACACAAGAAAGGAAGGAATGACACAAGGAAGGAAGGAAGGAAATACACAAGGTGGTAAGTAAGGAAGGACACAAGGAAGGCAGTTTACAAGGTGTAAAAATAATGGGATAGAGAGTCATAGAGTCAGGCGTTAAAACATAATCGTTTATGACTTGTTTAGACTAAACAGGCTGAAATCAATTTTCCTTTTTTTTTAAACTACTTAAGAACCCAAATTATTTCTAAGGTTTTCAGAGCTTTCTGCTGAAGCCATAAATTAGCTCAGCTGCAAGTCTCTGACAGCCTTTTGTTGCTGCGCAGGATGCTCAAATACTCATTTACAAATGTAAACCTTTGCACAGAAAGGTGGATTTGCAGAAGGAGAAAGAAAAGACAAACAGTGCGGCTCAATCTGATACATCTATGGCAGCGGTCCAATACCCTCACTGTGAGACAGACAGAAACACACATCAGAGACGGGGGTGGAACGGTGCCCAGATTCCCAAACATCCCTGCCGTTATGTATGGCATTATGTAAGTTCACAGAGGAACGGCTCATTTGCTCCTTATCTACCCAACTACACCCAAAGAGAAACTCCGCAGGGGGAAGGGGGGGGGGGGGGCATGCAGTCTCATCTCAATTGGCAAACCTCACACAAAAACACAGCAATGTTTTAGCCAGCTTCTTTCCGTTTAACAACACAAATCTGTTTTCTTCTGCGCTACATGTAGGATGGAGGAATGTTCTCTGTGGAGACTCAATTCCCTATTCACTGGAGTCTTACTGGTGCAAAGCCCCTTTCCTGGAAGCCAAAGAGAACCAATCCAACTTAATGTCAGCTCGACAGGAGCTCCCACGGTTTGGGTTAGCGGGAGGCTTCACGTTTGTACCTCCACTCAGAAGGAATAAGGCAGCTGACGTTACGTCACCTCCTTCATCCCCTCGGTCTCAATAAGACGTCACAACGTCGATCCCAAGCCTGTCACAAAAACAAAGTCCACTGCTTGTTAATGTTGTTTGTTTAGGAGATCTATTTATAGAGCTCTACAATGCCGTTCAGCCAAATTCTTTAGGTTACTGGAGAGTTGGAGAGGAGAAAATCCAAGCGGAGAAACAAAGAGCTCATTCTGCAGGAGTTGGACTCTGGAAGTGGGACTGTTGTGTTGCAGAGACACTATATTTCACCTAACTGGTCTGAAAGAGGACTTTCCACTGAACACATACTAAGAAAGCCTTGCAGAACTACACCTGAGAGGTTGTCCTATGGGCGTCCAGTCCATAAGGTCTAAACCCTTTTCCAGCAAGACCTGGTTACTGGTATCAAGATAGAACTCCCAAACCAGATCATAAAACTGTTGCTATAGTCTACTACCCTTATGAGGATGTGTCAGAGAAAGTTTTTTTTTCTTGCTATAGTAATGATGAAGTGCTGCAGTGATGCCCCCTCCACAACTGTTGCAGTGCACTGCCAATCAGCTGGCTAAAAAAAAAAAAAAGCTTCTACGGCTTTTCTTTGCACAAAAAACAAACATAAATTCAGTTGTTTGGAATCATTTCAGGTCGTGATTACTGTCGCCAGGTATGCTTTCTTTGTGTTTATTTAGAACACATCAAACACAATCATGCAATGGAAAGTGCATTGCTATGGGGGCAGGTTGTTTAGTGTTGTGTTGATGGAGAAGAAGAAAAAACATAAAGTCTGTGTAAATGGGCTTTTGTTGCTAGATTGATGTTTTAGACATAGTTGTATGTCTGCAACTACTCAAAGTAGCCCCGTGAGGCATTTTCAAATTCTTTTGTTTTAACATTTGCACTTTTTTATGTCAATTGCTACTCTTAGGTTACATCCTGTCTTCCTGCTTTTGACATAATGACCCAGCGGTTATTCACACTGCAAGTGAACCAGGGTCTTGTTAATCCAAGGTCTGGATAAACAGTTCAGCGACTGGAAATTGTAACCAGGGTAGGGTTCTAGGGTCTGTTTCAGAGTCCATTATGGGTTCACACCAGTGTAACAGTGGGTAAACATGCAATATTTTCAATCTTTGTACTCAGCTACAGCTTAAACTGTAAAACAAATCTGCAGGGTATAAAAGTTCAAAGCACACAATGTATTTACTTACAGTGTACGGCCCAATGCGATCTAACTGCTCACACTCTACGTCTAAAAACCACTTGTCAGACTCAGCGCCGAGAGATGGCGTTGGTTGGACTCGTCAATCTGGTAGCCAAACTTAGACCGTCGATAAGAAGAATTCCCTCGTTTGCACAAGTGCAGTGCGAGAGGTTCTGGTAAATTGGCTCTTAGATGCCTGTAGCTCACTTCATTTTCCTCAGGTACATCTCATGAGGGCCGACTGATTTCAAACGTTTGATTTTCTCCGGACCTTAAGAGTTCTGATCAGGAGGTAGTCGGGAGAGAATAATCACCCTTTGTTGCCCACTGTATGCTACACAACGCAGGACGCAAGATGATGCTGAAACTGGGCCCGATTCGAAAAATTTTTGCACGACTGGAAAAACAACCAGAAAAAGGAAAGAAAATCTTAGGTCACAAGACTTAAGTCACTCCAGAAACCAAATTCTGCCCCGGTAAAAGAAAAAAAGAAGGTCCAAAGGGATAGAGTAAAAGTCCCGTAAAGCAGCTGTCATTTTTTGTACTCTACCTAAGCAGAGAGTCCGACTAATTCAACAGCTTAGTATACATACATGCAAAAGAGGCAGAACAGTGAAAAGGTAGAATATTCAGTATAAATACACGTAAATCCACTAGTTAATTTATTCCAGCTGTTTGGTAATAATACATGTTATCTTAATTTAGCAGAAGTAGAAATATACATTTCTAATCTGATTTACATAACAGCAAAAATAGATCTAGCTATATTTTATCATAAAACTAGCAGCTTAAACCATGGAAACTATACAATCCTTCATCTACTATAGAGATCCCTTGCACTGCAAAATCCGTGCACTGCATTTTTCACTGCATTTCATGTTTGATAATAGTTTTGGAAAATTAAATGACTCAAACTTTACAGTATGTCCCTGTATTTTCATAGTTTATCTGGATTTAAAGCTGTTCTTTAAATTAGGGAGGAATCCAGTTATGAATTAAAAGGCTCGTTTTATTAGGAGAACAATCAAAGTTTGCTTTCAGACTGTGAGGCTTTGTTAAACACATCGCTCTTTAATATTAGAACAAGCTAATAACGCTTTTTCAACTCAACAAATGTTTTTCATGCAGACTGGAAGACCAGACATTCCTCTGTTTTGCTTTTTTTTGTTTCAGGGGCTGTTGAGAACAAACTGATCTTAAAGAAATAAACTTTGAAACAGAGGCTTGAAGTAAAAAAAATAGTGTGGTAAACCCCAACTTTAAAACCGTCTAGTCTAAAAACAGGTCTCTCCAAGTCACTCGAGCTCAGAGAATGCAGCTGTTTGTTTTCTTATTATGTCTTGATATCACAACAATGATGAGTGCATCCCATGGGGAGTAAAGGAGTAAAATCTAAAGCTACTTTCCTTTGGTTTTCATCTGCTTCATCAAAAAAAGATTAACGGTTTATTTTATATAGTTAACAGCTGAGCCTCAATATAATTCATTAATTTATGTACTTTGGGTTCAGGTCAACATTTCAATGGTTCTGATTTATTTTGTTAACATTGTAGTCAAGGATCTGGTCCATGTAAACTCATCTCAGCAGCAAATAAATCCAATTTAGGTCTTTCTGGTCATTTTGACACAAGAAAGTCTGGTTCAGGTATTTGCTAATGTTAAGCCATTTTATGATTAGCCACATTAGCAGCTACTTTAGTGCTGGTTTGTCTACTGAAGTACTTTTCCTACATTAATTCATACATGCAGTTTAACACGGCTGTTGCAATGTTTTGCAATTCTTTTTTTGTTTCTTTATTTTTTTTTTACAAGGCTCCCAGTCTTTAAGATGCTCTACCAGAGATGTACCATAAGCACAACCAGCATCCCCGTTTCTTGGCTTCCTTCAGCTTGATTCTAGCAAAGCTTTTCTCCAGACATACCGTAATTTTTGGACTATAAGCCACAACTTTTTCCCCATTTTTCGACCTTGATGCTTATATAACAATGCGGCTTATCTATATATTTTTACAGCTAACAGCCACTAGGGTAATACGGTACCTAAATCTATGGTTTTTAACATCCATCATGTTGACGTCACATTTGCTTCAACACACAAGTAGCCGCGCGCGCGGGAATGCGGACATCCTCCGGAAGCAGACTCCAAGAAAGACGGACATTGCGAGCGCAAGACAGTTTGTGTGACACCCTCATTATGGAAAACAAACGTTGAAATGCATATGATGCAGCTTTTAAGTTAAAGGCAGTCAATTTGGCAGTAAACGAAGGAAATAGAACCGCTGCACGTAACCTTGGAATCAACGAGTCAATGGTGAGACGTTTGGAGACGCCAGCAGGAAGAATTGTCTCAATTCAATTGTGTTGAAATGTTAATAAATAGGAGCTTCCCCAAACACTTGCCTCTTTCCCGACAATCCTCTCTGTGCACGAACCATATGGTTATTAAGCATAAAAAACCTGCGGCTTATAGTCCGGTGCGGCTTGTATATGTACGAATCATGCAATTTAGCTTCTGCGGCTTATATTCAGGTGCGGCTTATAGTCCGAAAATTACGGTACTTGTGGTTAAAATATTTTACAAAAGTAAAAAAAAAAAAAAATAAAATAAAATAATCTATATCTTAGGTAATATCACATAACGGAAAAGGATATATATACTGCAGGTCTTTTCAATCAATTCGATTACGATCTGTACATTTATGTGATTTTATTTTAATTTATATAAGGAATAAAAAAGTTTACTGAGTTTATTTCATTTATAGATCAAAAACAGATAAAAAACTAAAACCCATTGCAATTAATTTAATCAATATGACATCTTTAGAGAGAAAAATGTCTGATTTTGTCTGAGAATTGGTGCATCTCGAGCTTTTCTCCACCAAATTTCTGGGAAATTCTCGCCTATTTTGCATACCCAAATGGAAAAGCAAAAAACTGAGGAACTGTAAGCCCCAATAGGGGGTTTTCAGGTGACGTTACGCTCACGTTACTACTCAGCGCGTCCACCATATTGGGTGGCAGCCTTAGGCAATATTTACAGTGAAAAATGGTGAAATCGTGTGTAATTGTTGGTTGCACGGCCCGTGGAGGTGGAGATCAACGCTCTTTCTATCGCATACCAGCCGTAATCGTGAATCAATGTGAAAAAACAAAACAGCTATCTGAACAACGCCGTCACCTATGGCTGACACGGATATCCAGGTCCGATTTGGACGGTGTTAAGCTGGAATACGCCAGAATCTGCAGTGCTCACTTTGTCACAGGTAATTAACTGTCAAGCATTTAAAACATGTAAGAATATATTAATAATAGGGCTTGGGCGTCATGACGTATTACTTTCCGTGGCTGCAATGTTGACCGTCTCCGCCGCCGCTACTCAGACTACTGCCTATGACCACCGCGTACTGGACTCCCTCTCTCAGCCGTGTTTTAATTTGATTAATTTCACCTTAACTTGATTTCAACCAGCGGGAAAAGGCTCAAATATGTGAGAAACCCGGAGGGTTTAGGGAGGTTTGGCAGTTAACGTTACTAACCAAACCTTTGAAACACATAGCAGCTAGTTAAAAGTACATTATATGCCTGAGTGGTTGTTAGCACTAATGGTTAGCACTGTTTGCTGGCTTTATGAGCTGCAGCTCCTGAACTCATCCATTCGTAAACTGCACATGAGACTCCAAGGACTTGTCGCTTTGGAACTGTTAGCGCACCGCCGGGCCGTTAGCCACCTAGCATAGCGAGCCCTGCGTCGGATTGTTTACATTTTTACCATCTTATTAAAACTCACCCGTCCATGTATGATGGCGATTTCCTTCATGTACATTACTTCGACGTCTCGTACCCAACCAGATGTGAACTGGTTGTGAGCCTCTAGACCCTTGTACGCTATCATTTCCTCAAGAGTGTGCAGAGGGTTTTCACTGAACACCAGGTAATGAACTATGTCGCCATGCTCTACATTTGGCCAATCATCTGGATTAGTGCTAAACAAGGCACCGTGGAGGGCATAGGGGTCCATATGGTCGATCACGGAACATTTCCTCAGATACGTTCCATGATCTGGTGGCTCTAGCGTGCTGGCGTACTTATCCATTCGTGACATGATATATATGATATACGATAATATGCCACCAAAGATGGCGGACCGGTAGCTGGCCAGTGACGTCACTGAAAACCCCCTATTACATGTGTGATCCGTTATTTGAAAGCTAACACATTCTAGTTTCTAAATATATACATGAAAATTGGGTGAGTAAAACACCCCAGCTGCATCAGTCCAAACATGACTCGAAAATAATAAGTCTGTTTTGAACAGCAATAATAAAGGCATGTTTGCTTGTTGTGGCCGCTTTGTCATGCTACATTTCTACATGCTGCTACTGTATAATTGTGCTTTGGTGCTCGCTATGTCCATAAAATGAACTAGGTGGTTGAATTGTGGAGAATCTAAGCTTTCCAACAATGTCTAACATGTCATTATTGGAAAACATTTTACCAGTGTAATTTTCATGCATTCTGAGTTATTATTTGTAAACGCTTTAAAACGTTGGATTTTAAGAGGTTAAAAGGTGCATTTAGGTTGCTGTTGACCAGGAATATAATAAGACAAATTAAAAGTTGCATGAGGATCTGAGAACTTCCTCACAGTATCTCTAGAATGCATGGATGATTATCCAAAAAACTGTACGAAAATGTAATAATATTATGATGACATTCTTCCTGCAGAGTAAAAAGAAAAATGTCATTAATGAAAACATTCAGATCTAAGCCCCAAATCAACAAGCTTTCAATCAATTCAGGCTGTTGCTAACGGTGCTATTTAAAGCAAACTGAACTTCAGAGCAAGACTTCAACACATTGATTCACACACTGAACCACCGACATGCAAACAAGCACAAAGCTCTGAAAATATTTACCTGGTAGTTTGAGTGACGTAAAAAGTAGTCAGGGCATCCTGCTAAAGCCATGATGTTTGCCTTGTGCTCCCTCTTATAGGGAACCCTCTGGTCTCACCGAGCACCCTGCACATGGAGGAGGAGCACAACAAACAAATGAGACAAAGCAAACCTAATCTGACAGGATAATGATTAGATGGAGAGAGGAAAGAAAAAAAAAAAACTCCAGAAAGACAGATGTCAGAGATTCTTCCAAACCAGCCAGCCATGCAGAAGATGCTACTTGGTCAAACCTGTATCCAGTACCCAAAAACCTACACGCATCTAGCTTTACCGAACAAGGAGAAATTGCATGTGTGCCTGAAAACATTGAGGTGCATGTACACACTGATTCTAGTGCAAACAAAGCCATTGTGTTCAACACACACACACTTATATACACACCAGCCAGTCCCCAAACAAAGCCTGGGGCTTAAGACTAAATAAGAAACCTTTTCCAAGCTGGCAACACATGACCACACACCACCTGCAGCCTGTTAAAGAAGCCAGGGGGCTCATTCAGCTAACTGGTTATAGTGGCTAAAAAAATGGACTCTCATACGTCAACATTTAATCCTGTATTTATTTCTAGCTTTATTGAAAGGCTAAACTATTCTCCAACTTTTCTTTAAATTCTCATTCTAGCCTCCCTAAATACTGCCACTGTAATCTGTTCTCACAAGGCATCAACGGGATATGGTTTTGGAGTATAAAAAAAGCTTTTCTAAATAATTGCTCCTACAGAAGAAAAAAAATCATTAATGAGATGCAAGAGAAAGCACTAGAGTGCTACAGATGTTTTGCTAGTTTCCCCTGACTCCAACTCTCCCTGCAAACTGCTAGTCAGCTGGCTAAAAGGTCACCAAACTTTCTCTACCCCTGCAAAACAAAAAGGTTAAGCTGCTTTTGAAATGCTGTCGAAACTTCTACCCCTTTAAAGGAATAGTACACCCAAAACATGATTAGCCTTCATTTTCTACTCACCCCCATGCTGAACAACACCCTGGAGTACTTTTTTGATATCTCAAATGCATCTGGAGATCTGGGAGGCTTCTTGCTGTCTGCTGACATTCAAATAATGGAGGTCTATGGTGCCCGAGACAGAAAGGTCCATAAAAGTCCACAAAAAACGTGTCAATATTCCTCCATACTGCTCGTCCAATGTATTCCAAGTGTCCTGAGTGGGTAGCATCCAGAATTTACTCGAAACGAAGTCATTTAGAATGTTTTTAGAGCATAAACAGTAGTGTATAGGATTTCCTGAAAGCGCGCACATGCGCGATCACGACGCTACGGAAGCCGGCAGACCAAACCAGATGAAAGTGCGCATTCAGCGTCTGCTCTGCCGATAATACAAGCGTAGAAGAAGAAATGTGCTGTTTACCTGTGCAAAGAAAGAAACAACGAAAGAAAAATGTCTGAGGACTTCAGTGTTGAGGAAGAGCATGAGTTCTTTGCCGAGCTGAATGCGCTGGTTTGGTCTGCCGGCTTCCGTAGCGTCGTGATCGCACATGTGCACGCTTTCAGGAAATCCTATACACTACTGTTTATGCTCTAAAAACATTCTAAATGACTTCGTTTCGAGTAAATTCTGGATGCTACCCACTCAGGAAACTTGGAATACATTGGACGAGCAGTATGGAGGAATATTGACACGTTTTTTGTGGACTTTTATGGACCTTTCTGCCTCGGGCACCATAGACCTCCATTATTTGAATGTCAGCAGACAGCAAGAAGCCTCCCAGATCTCCAGATGCATTTGAGATATCAAAAAAGTACTCCAGGGTGTTGTTCAGCATGGGGGTGAGTAGAAAATGAAGGCTAATCATGTTTTGGGTGTACTATTCCTTTAAGCTACAATTGCTGACTGAAACCTGGCTACCTGAGTAGAAAGCCTAGACTAATTTACAAGCAAACACAGATGCTTTATCTGTAGACCTCAGAAAATGTTGCTATAATCTAAACTTTAAAAAAACAACTCCATCTCCCTGGTGTTGTTGCATGTTTTTGTTAACATCTATTCATTTTAAATAATAAGAGTACTTTGATCAAATCTAACAATCAGGATTATCTCATACCGACCTATGCCTAATGCCAACCTAAAAGTTTGTTAGAGATCCTTAATGACCATGAAAGCCAGCCCTGCTCCCTGCTATGAAACCTCCCCATCCGCATGGTTTGGTTCATAGAAAGCTGCGATCATAATCAGGAAAACTTCAGCCTTGTTATGTTCACTGAAACCAAGCCATCTGCATGCTTCATCGAAGGGCAGCTCGCAGCTCATGCAGAAAGCTATGCATCAATCTACACAGGAACACTGAAGTTTGCATTCCTCTGAGCCAGCTCTCTGATTTCCCTATACTTTCCCTCTCAGTGCCTATTGTACAGGTCAGGACATTATATAACAGATATCAGATGGTTCAAACAATAACTCTTCCACCCCCTGCACCTCCTCAGCCGCCTCCACCTTCTCCTTTCACCCCACTAATTACTGTTTCCACAGGGGCTCTGCTATCTTTAGGTCGCTCTCGCTGACTGAGAATGCGTGTCCAAATGTGTATGCACAGTTGGACACACATTGAAAAAGACACCCTCTCCAGAACTGATAATTGCATCCCCCTCTTTTTTTCTTTTTTGCTTTTCAGCTACAACCAGTTTTTGAGCCTCACATGTTCTTCCTCCACAGGATCAGGCTGCTCACTCCAAACAAAAAGCTGGCCAAAAGGGCAAGCCCTGCTGATTGTATGTGCAAGTCTAATAAGCCTGAACACTAAGCCCAAGCCCTGAGTGCATGACATTTAGTGACATTTGTAGGTCCTCCTGCAGAGAAAGGGAATAATTCAGCTTTACTTGTGATACTGGAACACCTAGAGATTTAAAGGACTATGAAGCAACATGATATTAACACACTTGCTGTGTGTTTATCCTCAGTCCTTCAAACATGTATTTCTGCAAAAATAGCTTTTAAAAATGCATATAAATGTGGTGTTCTCCATGCAGCAGCAGAGACGGATGAATATTTAAAACATGAACTCTCTGCTAAGAGAAATCATCAACACACAGCTTGCTATCTCCCTGCATGGAGCAGCTCCCAAACATGCAGCTGGTTTATATAAACGCCTTGTCTATTTAAGTGGCAGCGTTGCGGATGAAATAAGCATTGCACTCCTTACTGACAACCATACATAACATTAAGCCTGACTTATTGAGTGCAAATACTAACAATACAACCCTAACTTTTATTTTTTTAAGCAGCCAAACCAAGTTTTAACGCTAAATCGTTCAAAGTATAAAAAAATAAAAAATAAATAAAAAAAATGTGTCTTATCTCATTTTGAAGATGATGCAAAAGTTTTTGTACATCTTGTTATAATAAAAACAGAATATCTGTAAAACTGTAATATCTTACTGTAGAGCCGTCAGTAAACGCTCCACTGCGCGCCCCTGAATGCCTCAGACTGACAGAAAACGCGTCTCTGTGTAGAAATTAGTTCCTAAACAAATACACACAAAAAAAGACGCTTACGGTTATGAAAGGGCAGCGTGCGGTTCGCGTTTGTTTCCAGGACCCCGGTTTAAACGCTTCAACTTTCCTCCTCTGAATCTCTGCTCAAACTGCTCCCCCCCTCACCCCCCTGTCCGCCGCCGTGTTCACCTTGTCCCCCGAAGCGCTGCCCTTGCGCACGTACGGACCGCACATACACTCGCACACTCTCTCTATTACTCGGGCACGCGCACACAGGCATAGACACGTTCAGATTGCTCCAGGCTTCCCCCCCCCATACTCCCCCCACCCCTCGCCGTGTTTCGACCAGCTGACTCCCCTTCGGTCTCGCCCCTCACCCTCACGCGCGCATGCACGCGCATAAGGAAACCTCTCTCTCTCTCTCTCTCTCTCTCTCTCTCTCTCTCTCTTCCAGCTCCGCCCTCCTTACTGCACTGTAAAAAGTATCTAACTTTTGTCTAACAAGCTGCAGGTCAGTGGGGATTCACCGTAATGCAATACTAAGCAGTTGCTTAGGGCCCCAAGTTCCTAGGGGCCCCATAAAACTCTCTTTAGATGTATGGTTAATACAACTATTCCTTATTTGTGCACATTAATTGTTTTTAATGATTAATGTGCCTCCCGGCTGCTCAGTGGCGGAGTGGGTAGCACTGCTGCCTTGCAGCAAGAAGGTTCTGATTTAGATTCCTTTCTGCATGTAGTTTGCAAGTTCTCCCTGAGCATGCGTGGGTTCTCTCCGGGTACTCCGGCTTCCTCCCACAGTCCAGAAACATGAATGTTAGGTTAATTGGCTCTAGATTCTCCTTAGGTGTGAGTCTGTGCGTGAATGGTTGTTTGTCCTGTTTATCTCTGTGTTGCCCTGCGATGGACTGGTGACCTGTCCAGAGTGTACCCCGCCTCTCACCTGTAGACAGCTGGAGATAGGCACCAGCACCCCTCGCGACCCCCCCCCCCCCTTCAGTGTTCAACACATTGGACTACACATGTTCAGAAACGTCTGAACAGACAGCAAACCATTTAAAAAAAAACATTGCAAAGAGCTGTGTTGCCAACTTAGCACTTTTGTTGCTATACTTAGCGACTTTTCAGACCCCTCTAGTGCTTTTATTTCAAAAAAGCACCAAGCGCCAAATCTAGTGACTTTTTTTCTGCTGCTGGAGACTTTGGCGACAACACATAAAAGCACCGAGCTCTGTTCTCCAGAGCAAGTAGATTGGTAACAGCTGTTATTTCATACAAATGAAAAATGGAGAAAAGATAAGCATATCATAGCTTGTCTACAGTGAAAAGAAGGACTGTGTTATTTACAACTATTTCTTATTTGTGGACATTAATTATGTTTTTGATAAAAATAATTTCACTAAAATGCCATCAGAATGCTTATAATATTAAGGTCGTAGGGAAATCATATTTAAATGTCAAATCATTCTGGCTTAAACATGTATATAAATATACTCATTATAAGACTATATTGTCCCAAAATTTATAAAATTACTATTTTTAAAATCAGTTTTTTTTTTTTTCTACGTTATCTTATGCAGGCCAGTTAGTTAGTACTGGCAATTTAGTACACCTAAATTCGGCCAATCATATATCAACGGTCATCTATCAATCAAATTTTTTCGGTCATAGTATCTTGATTCATATGTCAGAGCTAACAGAACTGGCAACGTTGCGAGGCAAGGGCTCAAACATGTACGGCTGTAAGCCTTCTACACCAAACCAAGCTTCTGCCGCCCTGGCGTCCTCTTCAACAACATCTTAGTCCCTGCTTTCCTCCTCTAAATAAAAAATGTATGACGGAGGAGACTCATCCAAGACCTCCGAAACTAAACTCTCCTCCTCTTGCATGTTTCCTCTGTCCATAGCGTTCCTTGACAGTGTCATTTCTAAGTCACCAATTTAGTGCTACTTGGTCCAAATGGAATTTCCTATTTGGAACCTACTAGCACAAAGTTGCTAACCACTCGGGATAATTTGGAAATGGAACGGTTGGAACAGTGTTGCCCTGAAACGGACTGGTAAGCTGTCCAGGGTGAACCCCGCCTCTCGCCCATGCTCCACCATAACCCTTATGGAATAAGCAGGAGAAGATGGATGGATGGCTTTAGAAGTTTTTCTTTGTTTTTGATATTTTAAAGACTCTTAGATGACAGCGGAGAAAAACTCTCCTCCTTAAACATGAAAACTAATTCTTGATATTTTGACGATTGTTTCGAATAGTTAATAGCTGTATTTTTGTAGTCAGTTATTTCTAACATACTAAGGACATTCTAAATGGTTGTATCTCTGCTGCCAACCTCAGGTTTGGAAGAAGATTGCGTTTTTCACCCCTTTAGAGGCACACCAATTAGATCTGCCTCTGAACAACCTGGGAGTTCAGTTCACTGTCTAAAACCTTTTTTTTTTGTGGCCAAAGTGCACATAAACAACAGGACATTTAAATTGGACCATTGCTTTAATCCACCATTTTTCTTCAGATATACTTTTCAAATGTGCCTCAAAGGGACCTCTACAGGTGAAACGTAATAACTGCAGCTGAACGGCACATGTCTACATAGCTCGGTATCTACGTCGTACTGTAACCCTGCATTCAGGTATAATAGTTAAAGTGTAGGCATACTGTTAGCATTTATGCTGGGTACTTAGATTATTTTGTTATGTCAAAATCTTTGTCCCTTCCCTTGACCTCTTAACTCATTTTGCTAATCGGAAGTCTACGCAACAAATTTTGGTGACGTTTTTCACTTCTTTGAGAGCAGGTTTTTTCTTTTACATCAGGTTTACTTCCACTTTAGTGTTGTATACATGTAGGCCATGAGGGAAGGATTTGTCTCTTCTCAATCAGCAGTAGCTACTGGAAATCTTCTGCCCCTGAAGAAAGCCAATGCAAATGCATTTGGTTGTTTGGCGCAGTCTAAAACTCTCTGAATAAAATTCAAACCAGGTCAACTGAAGGTGCAAGTTTTGCAACTTTTACCCATCGCTAAGCTGGACCAGCAGTCTGAATGTTCCCCTAGTTGCAGCAATCCAATTCCTCATCATGCATCATGCTCTGTTTTTTGCAGCTCAAGGGTTTTTTTTTTCAAACTTTGAGAGACTTTATATAAAATTCATCCTGTACATTTTAACTGTAAAAAATTAACCCCTCACTACCAAAGCATAAAAGCCACAACTGCCTGGTTACTTTATTGGAGCCTGATGGACCTAAACCAGCCCAGTGCTGATGCCATGATCCCATCAGCAGGTTAGAGCCTTTGCTAGAGCATATTATGATCCTCTATTTTAAATTAGGGCTAATTATTAACTGAGCTAGTCAGCTAGCAAGTCAGCTATTAGAGGTCATGAAAATATTAGTGATTTTCTCCAGTACTGTGTGTCACTACTTTAATATACCTTTGCTGATGGTTAACCTGGCTAATTAGAAAAAAGAAATATTAATATCCAAGTAAAGGGATTTAACATTTTTGGTTATTCACATTTAATCGTCTATAGAGTCAATGACTCGTCTAAAAAAATTTCTATTCAATTTTAATATGAAACAATTCAAATATTACACTACAGTTATATAAATATTCAGATGTTGTCAGGAAAAGCTTCCTGATGAGGACTAATGAATTTGTTAGAGCAGAAGTTGCAGTTTATTTTTAGATGATACTTGATTTGTTAAATTTTATTTGTCTTCTCTTTATAATTATCTATCTTTCACCAGCTTACAGTGCATAGAATATGTGCCTAAAAACAAGATAAAAACAAAATCTTAGGTAGAAAGGTACACAGTAAGTTATCTTTTCATTCAGGAATTTTGTTTCACTTAACAAGATTGCTTGAATTAAGAGGTTAGTGTAAAGTTTGAAAGTTAATATAAGCATCTACCTTTTAAACAAGATAAAATAACTAAAACTTCTAAATATAAGTTGTGTTTTTTATCTTAGTAAGAACCTAATAATTTGCAGGTTTTATCAACACAATGATTAGCTAAATCTCTCAGCCTACTATTTTTATACTAGAACACATTTCTTTGTCATACAGCAGATAGGCTGGATGGACGATCTGTTTGAAAGTTATTATTTATAATTTGACACATAATGAAGTTTTTCAGGACTTGGCTTATATGGATACACGCCTTTCAGCACAGAACCAATAGGCTGACAGAGCAGACAGGTCAGTAAAATACTTAATCTTACAGGAAAGCACTCCTAAGCACAATACGAAAGCCTGCCAAATATTAGACATTTATATATACACATGCATGATCCAAAGCTACTTTGTTTATAAAATGAACACATATGGACCGTTAAAAAAATCACACGGGTGTGCTTATACTCAGATACAGAACTTGGCAGAACATCGCTGACATCTGCAGCAGTTCTCTCACAGTCGGAGTCATTGCGGTACAGATTGCAATTCGTTATCAGACTGAACCGCTCAAGCTGTGTGTTGTGGGCTTTTTTTTTTTTTTTAGGTTAAATTGGACTTGCTTTAGCCCTCTATTCAAGGCATCTTGTGGAGAGTATCTTCCCTCGCAGAAGGTAATGTTTGGCTGTGCAATCAGCAAGCTCAATCCGGTCCAGAGTCTAGTCCGAAAGAGTTTAAGATAAGAAGATCTATACGGTTAAGAAATTGAGCTTATAGAGGTCAAAGGTGATTTGCGGCTGAACATTTAAGTACACGTATTTAGGGATTGACATTTAGATTGATAACATAAGGTGACAGAAAACAGTGCCAAAAGTTGGTGTGAGTAATGTCATACAGTTTTCCTTTTGGATATTATCAATAAAAGTCATATAAAAAGACTAATTACTGTAAATTATAAGTGTTTGGACAAGGTTGTATCTGTTTTGTATTATATAGGAAAGTTAGGTAAAGAACACTCATATTTCACCTTTCTATGCTTGTGATACTGAACAATCTTTATTTGATGTCCAGCTAGTCTAGTATGTTATAGATTATTTTGATACATTAAAAAATGAAGTGCAAGGAATATTGTGAGACAGAGATGCTATTTTCACCACACAACAGTGACACTGCTAAGAAAATTACATATGTGCCCTATAGGAGCCCATTGTAGTTCTGTGTTTGGGTCTCATAGTTTGTAGTCCTGTGTTCTGGCATAGCTTGGGTCTATCTTATTTAGTTTAAATACATTGGTTTGGTTAGGTGGCTGTATTTGGTTTGTATGTGAATTGTTTTACTGACCTATATTCTTGCTCTAACAGAGGTGGCGCTGTGGGTGAAATCTGTGTCAAGGTAAGGGGAGTGTGGGAAGGTTGTGGAGAGGTCACATGGTTTTTTAACCACTCTCTGTTATATACTGGTTTGTTTCATTATATCCACATATGGATCAATATTACAATTATCTTTGCATGCTGCTATAGACCGCCACCCAGGATGTTGGATTACATTCAGTGTTCAGTTTGTGCATAATAAATGGGAGTGTTCCCAAACTTATCTCCCAGTCTGGACATTGCCTTTTGAGCACGTTATGACCTGGATTTCCCGCACCCAGAAGCAACCAAAATTAGAGGACGTTTGATGGTGGCTGCATTCCCTGTGAATAGCAATAATCCAGCAATTCTACGGTTAATCTCATGCTATGCCATGCGAACACTTGTTCTGCACTAATAATGAGTCGTCTGTCTCAGCTTGAAAAAGACTGGAGTAGTAAACTAACTTGTTTTTTAAGTACCATAGTATAGTATAGTAAATAGGTGACCACTTGGGTGTAATAGACTACAAAGTAACTCCCTTCATCTTTATGCTGTAGCAGTTTGTAAACTTTACCTCTTTTAATCTGGTACCCATTTTGAAAAGGTGGCAAACTATGAATGAACATATAAATTCTGACAAAGGAATTGCAATTTCACAAAATGTAGTTTATCTTTTCACATTTGGATGCATAAAAAAGCAATTATACATTTTCCAGCAAACGCGAGAGTATGTATACATTGTGGCAGTGGATTTGGGGTCAAATACGTTGTTATTTTTACACTTTGGACAAGAACTGCTTCTTAAGTCGAAAGCTGTAAGCAGCTGATAGATTTAGTTTATGACATGAGTTTCCAGCTTTCCTGACCATCACTGATAATAATAATAATTGAACTTTAGTGATCATACAATGGAGAAATTTACCTCTGCATTTAACCCATCCCCTAGGGGAGCAGTGGGCTGCCATCATGGGGCGCCCAGGGAGCGGTGTGGGGTTAAGGGTCTTGCTCAGAGACCCAGAGTGGCACTCTGTGGGAGTGGGGCTCGAACTAAGAACATCAGTATTCCAAGCTCTATGCCCTAACCACTAGGCTGCCACCCCCCATACTAGGCCGCAACTCCAAAAAGGCTGCCACTCCCCAAAAGTGTTTATGGTAACATTTTTCTGCTAGAGGTTTCTCCCTGTTAAAAGGGAGTTTTTCCTCTCCACTGTCGCTACAAGCATGCTTGGTTTGATGGATTGCCTTTGAGTCAATGAGTCAATGTAATCAGCTGGTTTTCTTTAGATAAAAAAAACTTTGAATCAGTTTGACTGTATGATCTGGTTAAATTATCTCTGTAAAGTGCCTTGAGATGACGTGTTGTGAATTGGAGCTATATAAATAATCTGAATTTGACTGTATTATGTTTTAGACTGTTATTAAGATTTGTATTATTATTTGTAAAGATCTAAACTCTGTAGTGGGTGTGGACCCCAAGCAAGATTCTCTAGGGCTGTCATTTATAAGTCCAACCAGGTAGAAAAAGATGTCATATTGGTTGTTACTGTGTGTCTGTAAAATTTAGCTTCCAACAAAGACAAATTTCTGAATGCAGAGATTTTCTTTTTTACGATTTCATGAAAGCATAACTAATAAAATGTAGAAAAGCCTAGGGCTGACAAAACCCTGCACTTGCTCTGCACCTCTAATCAGTAACATAAAACTGCTGACCACATGCCTGCATACACACGTAGTCACACGTATTGCAACATGTTTAGTGGAGGTTAAGGCAGTCAACTGGATAACCAAAGCTTAAACCTCAGAGGGTTATCGCAAGAAGATTTACTCTTTGTTTCAGATTGGTGAGCCTTAAATGTTTTTGACTTTGACTCTCCTGACACATTTCACATGAGTGTTAGCATCTTGTACTGATATATATTTAAACTTTGTGTCCAAAGAGGCACTGATTTGTTTTCTCTCAAATAAGGCTAAATCTTCCATGTGTTATTTCAGGTATGATTAACATATTTATTTCCTTTTAAACACCTGGAAGAGAGAGGAAGTGTTTTTAACTTTCTTCAAATTCATGAGTTTGCATACCTTACCTTTGTATTTGGTAGAATTACCATTTGAACTGCAGTACTTGATGAAATATTTTCTTATCCTTTTTACAAGTCTTTTTCACAGAAGGTATTTTTTTTTTTTGGCTTCAAGCTTTTCACTTTGTTCTGTTTCTTAAAACATCGGTTTCTTGTGCAGAAAAACAACCCTACATGATGCTCCAACCCCGGCAGTTAAAAGTTTTGGGTGATGTTCTCTAGCTGGTGAAGCTGTCAACATTTTTCTTTACATGTCTATTCTATAGTTCCCACTGAAATTAGCGGGTTAACCTGTTTTTTTTTTTTTTTTAAGCAGGGTGACTCACTAACAGTCTACTTTTTGCTCCCTTCCCATTGGCAAAACAAGCAACCCATGTACAGAGGCCTAAAGGGTTGGTTATACTCCCTGCAGCAGTGTTTTCACAGAGAGCTTGTCGCAGATATTTTTGATTTATGCCCAAATTTTAAGCGTGGTCTGTGCTATGTTATTCCACACCCCAACGCAAGAGGGACAATCAAGAACAAGCTGTGGGTCTAGATACGGCCGAGGCGGTGAGGGATTGAGGGCAAGTTTGTGCGACAACGGAGGGACGTGAGGGCGAAAAAGAGCAGGGATCCAAGTGGAAAAAGGGTCCCAGCGTTCTCACGCACCTCGCTCTTAGCTGGTCGAGTGGTTTTCCACAATGGCGGTCATACAAACAAACAAGCCAGTAAGGTACCAAACAGGAAATACGCATAGAGTAGTGCGAATGTAGAATTGACCAATCAGATGCCTCCTGTGTGCGGCACTGTCTGCGGTCACCTACAATTTTGGAGAGATGCACCAAAGTGTCTTTTTCTGGTTTGTATATATAAATCAGCCTTTAGTCCTTAATGCGGCGTGACCTAGGTTTGATTCAAACCTGTGGTCCTTTGCTGCAGGTTCCCGTTGAAAAAACAAGCAACTAGTCAAAGAAAAATAAATAAATTAGTGGGTCATCCCGGGTTCCCCCTTCATGCCGATCGGCGCTGAGCTGTTTGAAGGTCGTTAACCGGAGTTGTTAGACGCAGATCAATGAGGATTAGTGAGCCTTTTCCAATGCCACTAAAAGGTGGGTTTAAACATTTCTTTGACCAATGGGAAAGAGGTATATGTGTAGCATGGCTTCTAATTAAGTCTGGTTACAGACATTTTGTAAAATTTTTTACATTTTCTCCAGCCTTAGGGTATTTTATCCTTCATCAATAAAGATGATTATTTTTATCCTAACATAAGGGAATCTACAGTTTGTTTTTTTTGCTTGAAACTAATTTTGTCATAAATAAAACATATATTATACCTGATAGCAAGGAAGTATAATGTGGCCATCTCTAGCCAATCATTGCCCACCCATGTGGCTCCCCTGCCAAATGATCTGTTGTTCCAGTGTGGTGTGATTTATCAACAGGGGCCTGTCTCCTGCCTGCAAGACAGAGGTGTGTTTTGTAGTGGGCGAGTTGTGTAGTGATAACCCTAACCCTATTAGGAGCTTTAGGAGGCATGTTGTGTAGCGGGCATGTTGTATAGTAGGCGTGTCATTTGGTGGACATGTCACGTAGTGGACAAGTCATGTATTAATAACTTTAACCCTATCAGGAGCTTTAGGAGGCATGTTGTGTAGTGACGTGAGCATATGGTGTAGTCTTGCAGCATGCAGAAAGATGCACTTGAATACAGACTCTGAAGCAAGCAATTTTCCTCCAAACCAGAAGGTGGCAGCATTGATAGCATCATGACATTTTTAAAGTTTGAGTATTAACATAAACCGACTACATATATACGGCATTTATTTATTCCAAACAATCTGCTACAAATAAAGAGGAGTAATACAGAATTCTAGCTCTGAAAATAATTACTGTTCATGTTTAATAGATAGAGTTTATCTGTGCACCCATCTAGGGCGCTTGCTTGCTGTAATTAAAGACTAAACCTATTTAATCTTATTTAGAACTTTAGATTACCTAACCACCAATGTATAAATATGTGAGTTTTATTAGCAAAGGCCGCATAAAAATATGTTCTTTATTTAGTGAAATATTTGGAAAACATAGAAGATCTGCTTATTTATTTTCCTGTTGGTTTATTGTTAACAGTGTGGATCGACGCTGTACTGATTTCTACTGCTAACAGTTTTCAGCCACCGATCAGTTCACCTTGCTCCTTGCCTTGCCGCCCCCTTTAATTTTTTTCTGGAGCAGCACAGCCCCCTATGCAATTGTAGACTAAGACGTCTCTTTGCAGTTGTAATGGTGCAAGAAATTCCTCTTAAAACCACCTGAAACTGAAGCCACCTTTGGAACATATTTATACCGCAACACATGCCAGATTTCAACACAATGGTGAGCCGTTTAAACACGACACCAATAGCAAAGCAGACAGTGGTGCTTTTAATTACTATGTCAATAACTGTATAGTTCATTAGACGGCTAATAAAAAATATACTCATATAATATGTTTCAAACCGCAATAAAGATCTTAAAGGAACAATATATTTGAGTATTTTATTTTTTACACTATGACTTGGAATTAAGGGTAATCCAGAGCATAGATTAAAACCTTAACAGTTACGTACAAAGTGTTAGCAACGATGGATACCCAAAAGAGGTACTGCGGATTCCAGAAAAGAAAAAGCAATGAAGAGCTGCTGGAAGAACGGCAAAAACTTTCCAAAATAAACACGTTCTTTCAAAGAACTGAAGAGGGAGAGGTGGACTTTGCTGCTACAGAGAGTGAAGATTGCGACCAGGAGATAAATGGGGAGAGCGTGGGTGAGGAGGGGGCTGTGAAGTTGAAGGTAAACCGATGGCTTTTTGTGCTAGCATCAGACATCCAAAGGATCCCAGAAGTTCCGGGAGTCTCACTGACATAGATAGTTGTTCACGAATTCCCACGAGTCGGATACCTGACTTTAGACTATGCCAGGTGGTGTTTTTTAAATGCAAGTAAGAGGCTGCAGGCTGTGCAGTAATTAGTGCATCACGTGCGGATTAGAACTACTGCGATTGCGCAGGCACAATAAGAGAGTGTGAGGTGTGGGGAGGAGGCTGCTTGTGAAACCTGTGTGTATCTGTCCAAAGTGAGGCTCTGTTCAACGAGCGTTCCAGGCGACTGGTTGTCCGAGAGCTCGCTGATTAGATTAGTCAGAAAAATACTCTAATACTAATTATAATAATAATCAAATACATATTTGGTTTACTCTCTGACAGTCCCCTAGTTACCACTCAAAGCTGTGTATCTGCAGTGGAACATACTTAAGTATACCCATGTGTAGTGTGTGTGTGGGGGTGTGTGGGGGTTTCGGGATGTCTGTAACATTTGGTGGTGCGCTGTCACCAATAGTTCCATTCAAGGTGCACAGTACTTCATATGGGGCCCACCCAGATAATGTTGCTTACGGGCCCATTGTGTGTCATTACGCCATTGGTACTCGGGACAGTCCTGTGGAGTTTGTACACATCATAATTTGAAAAGTTAACTATGACGCCTCCAAATCACCACGTCAAACTAAGATAAATATTGTGAATCAATATTTTCTCATGTTCAACTTGTCAAATTCTGACGCTTGGTCAAAGCCCTCTGCGCGTCACATACTGACTCAACAGGGTACCCCTGTCGTCATATATTGACCCACAGAGTAAATAACAGGTTGCAGATGTTGTATCACATGACACGCACATGACACATGATAAAATCCCTTTTAAATTTTAGCCTACAAAGTTAGTGTTAGTAACTTTTGAAATGTATGGTAACATGTATAGGGTTTCTTTAGGTTTTGGGGTAAGTATTGGGTAAAGGGAGGAAATAGAGAAATAGATTTTTACTTTACAGTTCATGGAAAGTTCTTGCTACAACCTGTCATGTACCATGCACGTCAATAAATGGTGAAAGGAGTACCCCCTGCATGTCAGGGGTCTTGAACAAGAGTCAATATTTGGCGTGTGACTGCATTTTGCCAATCAGTTTACAAAAGCCTTGACATCATCGTCCGGGTTTTCCAAAGCTGTTTAAAGGAACAGTAATCTTTATGTATATCTTGGCATTTAGTATAAAAAAACCCCCGAACATTTCCATCTCTTTTAGTACATTGTGTTTAATATGGGTTCAAAAATTCAGGCACATGTGCTGGAAAAAAAAAAAAAAAAAAAAAACTGGAGCTTTTACGAGAGGATTCCTTCAACCACTTGAAAGCAGCAAGCCTTCTAGGAAAGCCAACAAACTTTTAAGGTGGAGGCCCGGCCCTGGCCAATGATCCGCCACAGCTCTTTCTGTTTACACTCATAGGTAACGTGTAACAGAGTTACACAAGCATCAATGGCCGCAACAGAAGCAGCCGGATGCTTCCCACCGAAATGGGTCAGCCGAGCAGGCACGTGGACAAACAGAGTGTTTTGAAAACACTACAGTGGCATGTCTGTTGCATGAAATAAATCCACAGGCCGTTGTTGGGAAACAGCTAGGCATCCCAGATGTGGTGGAAAGAGGGTCTCAAGGGAGGTCATCTTATACACATCAGCCCCACTGCTCACTGAAGGCCAAACCGGCCCGCCGTACAAACGGCTTCTACATGTGAAATAAATGTTAGATCAAAGCCTGTCGTCGTCACAGTCGGTATTTTTCATGTACGAGACAATTAAGATTCCACGGATGGTTGTGTCATAAACCCTGTTGTGAGCTTTTTAAAGTAAACAAAAGTGAGTGTGGACTCGAGGAATAGAAATAGGCTCATTACGACACAGTGAGCCTCTATGTGTGGGTTTCTCCCAGGATACAGCGTGTGTACTTGTACTGTTTGAAGCTTGATTCATTGTGTATGTTGGTGGGTGTGTCTGTGTAGACAACCTTTTTTGTGTCTGGGTGGTCTGTAAACTGTTGTTGACAACTTACTGCTTGTTTTTTTTTTTTTTTTTATTGATGATCACCTCCAAGCTGAAACTTTGCTAGTCCTCCATGAAGAATATGGCAAAGAAGTGGATTCTGGCGCTCTGAGGTGGAAAATGTGACTCAGAGGGAGCAAAGACCCGCAGAGTATAGGGTTGGAGAGAGCATCTGTTGTGTTGGGGTTCCTCTCTCAAACACTTTGAAGCAATCCAGGCAGCCACTTTGTTGGTTGGCATTTGTCCACCTTTCATGTGTGTTTTCTTTGTCTCTTTTTACAACAGGTTTATATAATTGGAAGAAGGCTTAGACAACCTTTATTGTCGTTTTGTATATACAGAGGATATACAAAACAAAATTTCAATTTGTACAGCTTTCAGAACATTTCTATTCCATAAAGTGCAGCAGTGATCAAATTTAAACATTTTTAGAGGAAAAAAACACTGTGCAAAAATGCATTGATATGGAAGTTCAGAGCTTTAAATATATATAGTGCAAATATGCAATATTTTGGTTTGGTGTTTTCAGTGTGATGCAGAGTCTGTGACATGATTTAAAGTTTTCTCAACAGTTCAGCTGTCTGATGGCGGTGGGGAAGAAGGTTGGAACAGGTCTTAAAGGTCAACATATACTTTTAAATTGCTGTATTTATTCATTAAAAATAAGACATAAACTCTGTTAAAGGACTGTTGTTATGTTGATCGTAATTCCTCAAAATAGGTGGTTGAGGTGCTACACAGGCATTGGCGATCATTGGAGCCACAGGAAATCATGCCAAAACAGCTCAAATCAGAATCTATGTTATCAAGTTGCATTTAAAAGCAATAAATATAAACTAGTTGCATGATTTGTCCTCTGATTAGTACCAGTAGTGATTTCCTCAATTCCCATACCATATAATTACAATGGATTTTATAAGGTTTTTACACAACAAATTCCATAAAGGGGGCACAGAATGGAAATGCTTGGTACTCACCACAAGGAGGATGCGGGTAATTAGAAAAAAAGTGTTCTTTCCTCTGAAATGAAAAAAAAAAATGTCTGACTAAAATGTAGGAAAGGGTAGGAGGGGTAAAGTAACACTAAACTGAAATCAGCGCTTACATGATTGTTGCGCAGCACTATTTTTGTATCAGTTACTGTCAATGGTTACTTTCAATAATGTCAATCCTAGGGGAAACTTATGTTTAGCAAGAGAAGGTCACTGGGATAGAAAAATGCATCAACAGTCTACTAGGTACAATAAAATCACATCAAATATGATATCAATTTGAAATATCCCTTGAATATCACTGATGTGAAATGCTAAAAAATTTTAGGGACTAGAATTGTATTAATTGTATTGAATTAATTGTATTGTGTTAAGATATAAGGATTTTTTTATTTGCCATGGCTAACATATGAGATCACGACTTGATGCTATACCAACAAATTGAATAGCCTCTCCATCTTCTTCTGGGCTGTTCCCTGGGACTCCATCTGGTGGGGTGTTCCTGAAACACCTTCCTTGGATCTAGAGACCCAATCCACCTCAGCTGACACTCTTGAAATTGATGATTCATAGATTGCTTGAATGATTGATTGATGGATTGACTTTATTGATCTCGCAGTGGAGAAATGTACACGCTACATCGGCTGAATAGTCAAAAAGAAGGTACTAAAAGGAGGAAAAGGTTCATGGGGTATATACAATATATACAGTGCATCCCCATTTATATATGCAGTACAGACCAAAAGTGTGGTAACAGCTTCTCATTGAAAGAGTTTACTTTATTTTCATGACTATGAAAATTTAAGATTCCCACTGAATGCATCAAAACAATGATTTAACAAATGTGGAATTATATACTTAATAGAAAAGTGTGAAACAACTGAAAATATATCTTAAATTCTAGGTTCTTCAAAGTAACCACCTTTTGCTTTGATCACTGCTTCACACACTCTTGGCAAAAGTCTCTTATTTAACAGGATTAATATACAGAGTTATTGCACAGGGTATTAAATGGGTATTTATAAAATGGGTATTTGGAGGAGCAGCTTTACATTAAGCACCTCCCAAATTCCTGGCCTCCCTTCAGAGGAGGTCCATATTAGCTGCTTGTGTCTCGTACTTTCGGTCTCAACCCAGATTTCATGACCAGAGTCAAGGGTAGAAACGTAGCCCAAGATACTTGAACTTCTCCACTTGAGGCAGAAACTACCACCAACGCAGAGAGGGCAAGCCACCCAGGGACTCTGACATAGAAGATCTGATATTCATCCCCACCGCTTAGCACTCAGCCTAGAACAACCCCAGTATATCCTATGGTTCTTGGCTGAAAAAACATGTCATCCATCCCTAAAACTGCTGGTCTGGTTTGGGAATAGCCATGTGATAGAAGCTAAAGGTGTGAAAATAGCATTTAATAGATAATTAACTGAAAGAATCTGATTTTTTTCCCAAGCTGTTCCCTACAGCCTTATAAATGGCACAATTTTGGCCAGGCAGCTTGATTAAGTGACTCTAATTTCCTTCTGTTTTTCCAAAGATAGCATGTTTGTCCGTCTGCTACAGATAAGATACTAACAACCTTTCAACAAAATCCCATTTCTATAATTATGGACTACCGCTTTAGGAACAGAATCTCCAAGTATGTATGCATAGATTCAGGTACTCTCTCACAATAGCAAACAACGTTTTAGTGGTATAGACAGTCTTTGTATAGTGATTCTGTTTCTGAACGAAGGCCTTTTAAAGTCAACCAAATATGGCCATTTGACTCTCTCTATTTTATAAATACCATACATTCTCTAGATAATCACAGGGCATAGGAGACATTTTGGTCATCGGGAAGCCAGTTTCCAACCAAACAACAGAGAAACTAACCATATGTCTGTGTGAGACGATGTGGGGCAGGCAATCTTAGAAATGTGTTTACTAGACCGTACACCATGAGATTGGGCTGTTGATATTATTTGTATTTAAATATCTCATTATAACTCTTAAAATGTGTGCAAATTGTCTGATTGCACTCATTTATTTCTACTTTTATTTTAATATGTGGTGCATTCCCCCCCATTGTCTAATGTGCTTCAAAGCACTGGGCAGCATGTTAAATGCTGGTTATTTCAGCTGCTGCTACCTTATCTGTCTAGCATCATTTAACAGTCTCGACAGGAATGCATTAGCTCGGGCTATATTTTGTCTTTGTTTTGGTTTTTGCAAAATCCTTAAATCATCACATTTCAAATAGCAATTTTGTGGCTTTTCTCTCTCTTTTGGTCATTCCAAGGCAGCAGTGATAAAGGTTAGCCTCTTTTTGACCCAAATCTGCAGTTTGACTGACAGTAAACAGTCTTTATGGGGATAGTTCTCCCTGTTGTTCTCACTGGAAAATCTTGCAGAGGCATTCACTGCACGGGGTTACAACTAAGATATGAAACCGTTTAAACTTTGAGATATCCTTTCAGCTTTTGGGCTCAGGGACAAGGGATTAAAATCTTGTGCAGTCCCACATAAAGATGTTTTGTGAGAAACTCCTTTTGGGTTGATGTTGATACTATATGTATCCAAACCATCCACAATAGCAAGGAGTGTAGCAAATATAATGTAATAGCAAAACATCCATTCATCGATCGATCCATCCATCCAGCCATCCATCCATTTTCTGGCATGCTTAATCCCAAGTGGGGTCGCAAGGGGTGCTGGTGCCTATCTCCAGCTGTCTATGGGGGAGAGGCGGGGTACACCCTGGACAGGTCACTGGTCCATTGCAGGGTAACACAGAGACAAACGCACACACTCACACCTAAAGACGGGCACTGTGAGATTTTCGGGGCGATTTTCTAGTCGTGCGAGAATCTTTTGATTGGCCCGACCTTCAGCCTGATTGTGTGTCGTGAGTCGTGCAGTGTACAGGGGGTTACGAGGGGCTATCAGCCTTTCGCGACCACCTCCCGATCAGGAATCGTGAGGTCCGGAGAAAATCAAAGATGTTTGATTTCCCCTGACCGTCGTGTGCAAATTGCTCAGCGCGCATGCTCAAGCAAGGATTTTTCTGTAAACACAGCAGCATGGCAGGGATGCAATCAGTGAAATGTAGTTCTCTATGTAAAATTGACAGACCGTAGTAGTCATGTTTGCTCAGCCATGTCTTTTTTCCAAATACGCCGTCCCCTTTTCTTTTCAGGGATTTCAGCACAAAATTGCACAAATTGCCAAGGCAGCGCGTTTAACTCTAGTGAGCTTCATACTCCCCTTCTATTTGTTTGGCTTCCAGATAGACGAGTCCAAGCAGCTCGATCTCACTGCGGAGCTGAATTCGACGTGGTTTTTAGTCGTACAGTGTGAGCAGGTAGATTGCATGAAAGCATCGGGCCGAACATAAATCGTGAGCTGAAGTTGCTTGCAACGACTGAAGAAATCGCACACTGTATGTCTGGCTTAAGGAGAATTTAGAGAAGCCAATTACCCTAAAAGTCATGATTTTGGACTGTGGGAGGAAGCTAGAATACCCGGAGAGAACCCATGCATACTAAGGTAGAACAGGCACTCCATGCAGAAAAAACTGGGCTGCGAATCAAACTCGCAACCTTTTTACTGGAAGTCAGCCCATTGAGCAGCCCTAGTAGCAAAACATGAGATCCCTGTTAATAATAATAATTTTGATCAGTTTTATTTTATCTTAAGCCACCAGTGCAAGTATTTCTAAATAATCAGATAAAGCTTTTAAGCCTGTTACATTTTATGGGCCTATTATAATGTTAAACTAAAATGTTTAATAGTACTTTATTTATTAGATTCGTTTTTTGTGTAGATTTAATCAAAAAAGGGGATAATAGAAAGTGTTATTAACCTAATTTGGCATTTTATTTGTTGGTTATGTTATTACTCAAGCAGTTTACAGAGACAACGCAGAAGGATTGGTTAAATGCTTTCTATCTAAGGATGCTTTCTATCAGTTCATTGCATTGAGTTATTAACTTCCAAGAAACACTCCTCCTGGATGAGCATGTGGTGACGATATTTACATACATTTTTTTGTTGACTATTGAACTAGCCCTCACACTGAGCAAGCTTGCAGAAACATCAGAGAGGACAAACTCCCTTCTAACAGACAGGAACCTCCAGCAGAACCAGATGTCTTCTGCCAAGGCCAGCTGGGGGTTCCAGGAGAGAGAGGCAGACATGGAAAAGGTGATGGTCAACTAGCTACACAGGTGCTTCTGTATAAGAAAGAAACAGTAGGTGAGCTTTAAGCAGGTTTTCATGTCAAGGGATGTAAGAGAGCACATTTAGTTATTCAAAGTAGAAGCTAAGCCCATAGCTATGTCTAGGAGAGAAACAGGAGTACACTGAAAACATCTCCAACTCTATGATCTATTGTTAAAAGTCTTGATGACAGCAGCCTAGCTGCTATTTCTCAGAGCAGATGAAGCTACTATGACAAGGAACAACAGAAAAAATATAAGGCTAGGGATTGAACCAACAAATACTGCGGAAAGGGAAAATAGAGATAGAATGAAGGAGAATGATGAAACGTTGTCCCTATGTCCTCCAGCAGCGTACACCTATAACAGAATAGATATGGAAATTGCTCAGAATAAGTTAACAATTTTGGAGTAGTTTTCAGAAAGCTGGAGCCAAGAAGAAACAACTGTCAGGAGTGAATTCTTCCCAGCTGGAGGCATTCCGTCACTCCATTCCATCACTCCACTGCTTCCTCTTACTTCGCTACAGTGAAACATCTGCTTCGTAAGTTTAATCTTTATCCAAAATGAAAGTTTTAAGCCTAGTTTTAAATGTAGACTTAGTGTCTAAAACTTGCTGTTGGTTCCACCGGAAAGGACCCTGATAACTAAAAGATCTACCTCTCATTCTCCTTTATGGAATTCTAGGAACCAATAATAAACATGGAAATTAAGAGCAAGCAAATTTCTAATATGACAAAGCTTGATTATTTAGGGTTTTATATGTTGGAAGGAGGATTCCCAGTAACATTAGATGAGACTATAGTAGCATTACTCAATGATGGGTAAAAACAGTAAATATTTTGAAAGAGAGAAATAATGGTATATTCACACATCATCTCACTTCCATTATCTTTATTTATCTTACATAAAATTTAATCAGAATAGATTTCAGCATGATGGCTGTACTCTGGTTGCTTTTAATGCTTAGCTTTGTTTTGTTAATAAACATACCACTGTCATGATCTTGGTGGGGATGACTGGTTTGTTTACTAATTCCATTCACCTGTCCAGCTCTCATTACCGTTCATCTGAACCACCTGCTAAAGCCTATATTTAATCAGCCCTCAACCTTTCATCAGTTGCTGATTATTCAAGCCTTTGGTGGGAGTGTTTTTGCTTGATCCTGACCTGTTCTGCCTCTGGACCTCTCAACCTGCCTGTCCCTGTTCTGATCTGTTTGCCTGACCTGTCCTTGGACTACTTCTTGATTTCTGCCTGTGCACTGACCCTGGAACTCATTCCTGTCTCCGTCCTGGATATCGCTTTGGTACCTCTTCGGACCTCTGATCTCCTGGCCCTGAGGCCTGAGCTTGTCCTCGACACCGGCTTTGGCTTCACCCCCTGGATTATCCTACCTTCATTCGTCTGCTCAGTTCTGATCCCCTGCCTATTCTCCGACCTATAGGACTTCAGCATCTGGGACTCTCTAGGCGTTGCCAACACATCTTGTTGGCAACCGAGCAGCTGGAATCTGCCCCATCCTCTGGGCACGGACTGAACTTTTGGACCAGTTTCGTGACTCACATTTTCTTAATCATATTTTTGGATTGACGTGGTCACGAACCTGTGTTTACCCCCTGCAGAGGTTACTGCCTTAAACGCAAATGCCGTTCACTGCAGGTCTGTCGTAATTAAACATTGTGTTAAACCTTACTGTTTTTCTTCCCCAAATACTGGGTCCTTTTGTTATGAGTCTGTAAGCCACTTTATCTAAGTGTAGTCATCATTGTTGTTGTTTTGTTTGAATGCAAAGATGCTGTATTGTTTGCTTCCCACTGTGTTAATTTGCTGGGATGTCCACACTATGCTATTTCTTTTTTTTTTCATTTCTTACAGTCCAGATTTGAACAGATATTCAAAGACTCTTTCATCTATCATTATACTAATGCCTTACTTTAGGCCAGAACAACAGCTAGCGAGTTTCCACCTGACTTTCAAAACTAGTTGTGCATGTGCTCAAAACTGCGCATGCATTTTCTAATCTTTCACCTGGAATAGTGTACAGTTTTTTTCATAAACATACGATGTGCATACTAGTGATAGTGTTGGGAGCTGGAGTAATACCACCTTCCTCCAGCAGAGTCCGCCGTGGATCCTCCTCTGCCTAGCCTCCTGCACAGCTGAGGCTCATTCCTTCATCAGAGGATCCACACTATATAAGCTGTCTTCAGACCTTGCCTCAATGTCGCAGTGTTGAATTCAGTTGGTTAGCACTAAGGCCAAGATCCTTCTGAGCACTTTGTTGACTTTGAATCCAGACTGGATTCTAACCCTTTTTGTCTCTACTTTCAGGAAACCTGTTTTTCTCCTGTGAAGCTCTGGAAGAGCTTAACCTGCCGTGTCTGCCCTCTGAGCCAAACCTGAAGAATCCTCTCTGGATTTCCATGCAGCTCTGGACCTAGAGCTGGAAACTCAAAACCAAGGTCTGACCTCCCTCTAGAAGTAAGACGCTGAAGCAGCTACGGACTCTGCTGAACAAACATTCTCATGGATAGACCCAACAGTTCTCCTCCCAAAGCTTAACCAAGAACCCTCAAGGTACAAACCTGAGACTCTCAAAGTCAAACTCTTCTGATGCAACGCTAACTGAACTATCTCCCACGCAGACTCCAGTGAACCTGCCCCCCAGGCCTGAACCAGAACCTGTGATTTCTCTGTGCTTGTGAAACAATAAACTTTGTTTAACCTTTCACTTCAGTTTCCGTTTTCGTGGGTTCTGCATACTTGGGTCTCTCTTGTGAACCTATCATGACAGAACACTGCGACCAACCGACTAACCCAGCGGAACCACTCTGGAGGATTCTGAATGATCAACGGGCCCAGATTCAGAGCCTTGGAACCTCCCTCCGTGAGAGCCACGATGACCTGGCTAGGAGATTTGAGAGCGCCATTCGTGATGTCCACGACCGGCTTGTGGACAGATTCATTTGTGAGCTCAACACTCGATTTGATTTGTTTTCGCAGGAGTTTTTCAGACAATCAGCTCCTAGAGCGGAGCCCGTTCAACTTCCGTTTCCGGAACCTGAGCCTGTCACGTCACTTCCGGAATTCCGTCCGTCTCTCCCAGAGAAATTTTCAGGTATCCCAAGCAAATGTAAGGGATTTTTGTTTCAATGCCGACTTATTTTTCAGAACTCTCCTGGCAGTTTCCCTACTGAACAAAAGAAAATAACGTTTATTCTGTCCCAACTAACCGGACGTGCCCTGGAGTGGGCGGAGGCAAGGTTTGCCTCAGAAGACAGCCTCAGATGTGAATTTTCCGATTTTGTTTCCGAGTTTTCCCAAGTGTTTAACCATGATTCTGACCAAACAATTGACTCTCGTGCTCTGTTGAATCTTAAACAGGGAAATTCCTCTGTAGCAGATTTTTCCATTGACTTCCGGGTTAAAGCTGCAGCCTCAGGCTGGAATGAGTGTGCACTTAAGAGTGCTTTTTTCAACGCTTTAAACGAGAACGTAAAAGATGAAGTCGCCACACTCGAGACACCTGAGACTCTGGAGGAACTCATCAGGTTGACAATTAGTTTGGACAACCGTCTTCGAACCAGATCCAAGTCAAAGATTAAGAGTCATGTTTTTCCAGTTTCTGTTTCTATGGCTAAGAGAAGGGACACCTCTTCTTTTGTTTCTCCCAAAGAGGCGTTCAGAACTGAGAGCCGTGTCCAGCCTGAATCTGAACCCGTGTCTAAAACTCATTTTGTTCCACCAGCTTTTGAACCAACTGAGGGGGAGCCAATGCAGATTGGTCACACTAGGCTCACACCCGATGAGAGGAAGAGAAGGTTTAAGGAGAAACTTTGCTTTTATTGTGGAATACCTGGGCATTTTGTTTCTTCCTGTCCAGCAAAGAATAGGATTTGGAGCTCGTCTGCGATTATGGGGAGTCTGGTGAAGCATCAACTAAATAGAAAATCCTCTCATCTACTTTTACCTGCTACCCTGTTCTGTTCTGATCAGACTCTCACTCTGTCAGCCTTCATAGACTCTGGTTGTGAGAGAAACCTTATTGACTCAAATCTAGTTCAACAGCTAAACATTAAGACCACCCCTCTGAGGAAGCCACTTAAAGTCTCAGCCATTGATGGAAGGAGTCTACACCAAGTTACCCACGAGACTCAGCCTCTTCAGCTTCAAGTTTCTGGTAGTCATTGAGAGACTTTAACCTTTCTTGTTTTCCCATCAGCCTGTTCTCCCTTGGTTCTGGGATATGAGTGGTTGGAGCGACACAACCCTCATATTAATTGGACTAATAGACACGTTGAATCGTGGTCTCCCTCCTGCCATGCCTCCAGTCAGTCAACCAGTCCCCGCCCCGCCGAACCTACTGGAGCACCTCTACGGCCGATCCGAGCATCCAGGGGCCCACGGTGGGCGCCCGAGGACACCTCGGAGGCTGCACCGGAGTCGTCGTGGGCGGCTCTCTCCATGCTGCGGCCAGAGCTGCAGTCGGCGGTCCTCTCTGAATCAGCTCCGGTGCCGCAGTGGACGGCCCCGCCCTGCACCTATTTCTGAGCTGCTACCGGTGGTCTCCCGGTTAAATATCAGAGACTTTCTTTGTTGTCGTCCACCCTTAAGTGGATTGTTTTTTGTTCTGGGACTCAGTTTTTGTTTTTTCTTTTCCCCCTGCGCCCACCCTGGGCGGGTTGGTTTTTTGTTGTGGACTCTGCTTCTTGCCTTCCTAGAATGGTGCCCCCTGCGCCCACCCTTGGTGGGTTGTTTTTTGTTCTCTTGTTTCCCTAGGTCTTGTCTGAAGCGTCTGGTATCCGCCCTTGAGGGGGGGGGTACTGTTGGGAGCTGGAGTAATACCACCTTCCTCCAGCAGAGTCCGCCGTGGATCCTCCTCTGCCTAGCCTCCTGCACAGCTGAGGCTCATTCCTTCATCAGAGGATCCACACTATATAAGCTGTCTTCAGACCTTGCCTCAATGTCGCAGTGTTGAATTCAGTTGGTTAGCACTAAGGCCAAGATCCTTCTTAGCACTTTGTTGACTTTGAATCCAGACTGGATTCTAACCCTTTTTGTCTCTACTTTCAGGAAACCTGTTTTTCTCCTGTGAAGCTCTGGAAGAGCTTAACCTGCCGTGTCTGCCCTCTGAGCCAAACCTGAAGACTCCTCTCTGGATTTCCATGCAGCTCTGGACCTAGAGCTGGAAACTCAAAACCAAGGTCTGACCTCCCTCTAGAAGTAAGACGCTGAAGCAGCTACGGACTCTGCTGAACAAACATTCTCTTGACCCAACAGTTCTCCTCCCAAAGCTTAACCAAGAACCCTCAAGGTACAAACCTGAGACTCTCAAAGTCAAACTCTTCTGATGCAACGCTAACTGAACTATCTCCCACGCAGACTCCAGTGAACCTGCCCCCCAGGCCTGAACCAGAACCTGTGATTTCTCTTTGCTTGTGAAACAATAAACTTTGTTTAACCTTTCACTTCAGTTTCCGTTTTCGTGGGTTCTGCATACTTGGGTCTCTCTAGATCAGCTTTGTGTGTGCTCCCATGTCTGCACATGTTTTTATATCCTCAGAGTATATTTGGTACGTAGCTTCACCACTGTTCCATGTTTTCTCCATAACGGCTCTCACTGTTTTTCCCTGGAGTCCTACATCCTTGAAATTTGTTTGGTAAACATTTCGAGACCAAAATACATTAATTTAGTTTTTCCTCATATGTTATCCAACTGATGTATATTTTTTTCAGATAATAATTATTATAATAATAATTCAACTTTATTTAACTTTATTGATCTATTATTGGGCTGCTCAGTGGCACAGTGAGTAGCACTGCTGCCTTGCAGCAAGATGGTTCCTGGTCTGATTCTCGGCCCGGGGTTTCTCTGCATGGAGTTTGCACATTCTCCCTGTGAATGCGTGGGTTCTCTCTGGGTACACCGACTTCCTCCCATAGTCAAAAAAAAAACAAAACTCTCACACCTAAATTTTCCTTAGGTGTGAATGTGTGTGAATGGTTTCTTGTCCTGTCAGCCCTATGCTATGGGCTGGATGGATAGTTCAGCTGAAAACAGCTTTTTGAATTTACTATGTGCATTAACCTCAGAATTTATTTGATGATTAAAATTTAATGTTTAATAAAATAACCTTTCAGGGGGTGAATACTTTTTCACTAAACTCTGTGTGCCCGCCTGAAAGAGTATTTTCAACACATCACTGGTTTACAAAACAAGTCCCAACAGGGCTATCTAGACTCTACCACCGCCTCACAGGTCTGGTGTTTGCTCAGATTTTAAGCCTCATTAACTCCCAACACCACGGTTATCATAAAATCTAAATTAGTCGGCGAATAATATTCCTCCCACATGGGATTGGGATATAATCAGGCATCTACATTACAAAAGTAAATCTTATTATGAGCTTGGAGCATTGGCTTGAGTTTCACAGATTGTGGTTCTTCTTGGCACTGATAATCTCATAGTTGCTTGCACACACTCTCCTACTTACTCAAAAACAAGTGAGTTTTAAACTTTGCATTAGCAGTTAATCTCTTTCAGGCATTATAATAAAAAAAAACTCTCTTAATCGTAACCTTAAGTTTTGACAAAGAGCTCCTTGGATGTGAAACAGCTCTGTTTTTGCTTCCTAAAAGAAGAGGCACAAACTGTTCATGTCTTTATGGTAGTTTTGTCAGTTTTTAAAAACACCTTTGACTGATTGAGTATTTTTTGGTAGATTTAGCCATGGTTTTGAAACTATTTCTTAAACAGAGGTTGTCCTGAGTATGGTGAGTTCATTGTGTGTGCCTCTGAAAGGTGGGCTGGCATTAAATCCCCATCCAAAGTCACTAAGGCTGAATCAAGAGATCAAAGTCAAAGCTGCTGACACAGGAGCTTTTCCACTAATAACAGAACATTCCTTTCTTTTTTTTGGCCGCTCTGTACAGCACTGAGCCTCAGCATTTGATAACATGTTGATCTGAAATGATCGTTCTATGTCGTACTTTTAAACACAGCTGCAAAGTATCATGTTTGTTGGAAACCTCAAAATTAATTTGGAGAGAGTATACAAGTTTTTATTCTCCCTAAATAGTTTCAGTTTAGTCACATACCTGCCCCAAACTGCAATTCACTTTTATTGAGATTTAGTATAACAGACCACCTCAAGAAAGGTTGTAAACCTCAAGCAGAAAAGCAGAAAGCAGAAAAAAATGTACATATCTATGTCCCTGTGTATGCATTGGTCTTTATTCTGATTTCCTACATGACAATTCACAGAACTGGAGGGGGTAGGTCAATTTGCAACACATGGATACAGCTAACATGCATCAAAAGTAGAAGAAGCTCCTATGGGCACATGAGGCCAAAACTGGACTTTTAAGCCTACAGGCATTTGAGTAAAGCCAGCATACATAATTCTGAAAGCATTATCCCAACACAGGGAAGAATGTGGGTGGCAGCATCATTATGTGGGGTGACTTTTCTTTAATTGAGACAGGAAAGAAAAAACTCCAAAGACAGAGCCAGAAATAATTATATTTTAGATGAAAGCATATCTATCCGCAAGAACGGTCCAGTCAAATAGGGCGACAGTGGCATTGGATGTAAGAGTTTGCCCTGAAAACGAAGGATTGATGGTTCAAGCCCCGACTCCGACTTTCAGTGTCGTTGTGTCCTTGGGCAAGACACTTCACCTGCATTGTCTACTGATGGTGGTCAGAGGGCCCGGTGGTGCCAGTGTACGACAGCCCCGCTTCTGTCAGTGAGCCCCTGGGCAGCTGTGGCATCAATGTAGCTTGCCACCATCAGTGTGTGTGTGTGAATGGGTGAATGAATGTAGTGTAAAACGCTTTGGTCAAGTCTCCTGACTTGAATAAAGGCGCTATATAAGTACATGCCATTTACCAAAGTGCAGATCTAAAGAGTTTGCAAATACTCTTTATGCAATCTGGCAAGCTTAAGCTATGTCGATATCACATTATATCTAATCATGCCTATCTATTAAGACTTCTGGCGTACAGGGCCTACATCCTGCAAAATGAACTGTTTTGAGTTTTCATTAATGGTGCTAATTCTTCATCAAAATCATTTCTCAAAGGATATTTCACTTGTTCATGCATATCTGAATAATCCTCCTGAAACCTGCTCTCTGAACAGCAGTTCCTCCCTGTCCTGAAAGACGGACGGCCATTTTATGTAGAGTTGTGTTCACAAAAAAAGCTTAAATCCGAAGGCAACTAGACTGTCAGAACTCGGAACGTAACGCCCAGAATTCAGGCAGACAGATCAGAGTGATTTCAAACAAAGTGTTTATTAATTGCTCAGCTTGTCAACAGGGGCAGGATAGATGGAATCTCTGTAGAGGTGGAAACTCAGGTTAGTGACCATGAAAAACTGATCATGTCAGTCACTAACCTGGTTTATGAGTTCAGTCCAAGCCCAGAGGGAGGAGTGCAACCCAGTGGCATGATTTCTCCACAGCATAGGAGCCACCCAGAGAGTTCCAGGAGTGAAGCTAGAGCCAGAATATCAGAGATCCTAAGAGGTATGGAAGTGAAATCTAAGTTGGGGCCAGGAGACAAATCCAAGGTCGTTAGCAGGCAGAATCCCAATAGCAGTCCGAAGACATGTCAGGCAAAAACAGATCAGAACAGGGGTGGGCAAACTCAGACGTCCAGAGGCAGGAACGAGTCAGCATCAGGCAATCAGAAACACGCTAGGTATGCTAGAGAACTCTCACAGACGGCTTGAATAATCTGGCACTGATGGCTGAGAACAAGCAGTTTAAATAGGACCTGGAACAGGTGGATCTGATGAGTGAGAATGAAAACTGGGTGGAACTAGGCAGGTGGAAGAAATGAGCAAATAATCCAGTCATCAGTGCCACGATCATGACATAGACTTTTGCTTGTTTTTTTTTTTTTTTTTTTCTAAGACATTTTAACACCTGGATTATACAATCAGAAGATTGACAGTTTGATTTGCATCAGACTTGGTATGTGGTTACAATGAAGGACCTCCATATTGTTAGTGCTACAGTGGCTACAAATGTAAGCCTGTTTTGAGGTTGTCTGACCCAAGGGACTGAGAATCTACAGGAAGCCCCTACCTTGACCTTGCAGTGCCTGTCCATTAATCAGCAGGCCTATTTTTTTTTACGGTGAATTAGCTCTTAATCTGCACAGTAACAGCAGCTATTCTATTTAAAGCTAATGGCTAAGTCGTCGAAATCAAAAATTTGTTTTTCAGCTGAGAGAGGTGTCCGACTTTGTTCATTCTTCTTAAAGAAGAGTCTTACCAACAGAAGTGTTGTGATACCAGTGCTGCAGAAGTTCTGGTGACGTCCTGAAACAGGCAGCACTCACACAAGGAGTCATCCCACTAAGGGCGAGTGACTTTCCTCCAGGCTTGGAAAAATTGCACAAGAAAACAACTAATATATTCATAACAAATGAATACTCTATAGTGCCAAAGGCAATATTTTGTCATATATATGTTGACTTTAAAAAAGCTTAAAATGTATATAGAACCTGTATAAAAATGTTATCCCTTGTCTTAGGAAGGAAGAGCTGCTTTGCCTAAAGGTGAATGAAAGTTGTTTTTTTGTGTCAGCTTAAAAACATCTTGTGTCAACAAAAGTGTTTCCATCCGGAAGCAGCAGCTATTCCCCTTCAAACAGAGAAATCTTTTGTTATAGTATCACACAGAGGAGGCCTGTGTTTTGTCTCAGAGAGAAGGCCTCAGACTTTTACCGGGCAGATGTTTGGGTTGGATCGCAGTGTGGTAAAACGCCACCCTTACATCTGGCCCGAACTCTGCAGGAATACAGGAATAGAGCACTGAGAAAGCAGGGAACACAACTCCCCTTTCAACACAGATTGCATGATAGAGGAATGTTCTTTCTGCGTCTCCAACTATTTTCTTTTATGAGCATACCAGAAGAAAAAGAAGAAGTAAAAAAAAGAAAAAGAGCTTGAGCAAGAATAATTTAAGGAATTTAATTTTGCTTCGGGTTAATCACCCGGGATGTTTGCATTACACCTCAGAAACTCAGTCTGCACCAGGTCCCGGGAATTTTATTTTGTGCTGACCTAATGAATCTTATGAGGGAGGCTGACATGAAATATCACTCCTCCCATATCAAAAAATGAATACAACTACAAACACTCCGAGAAGTATAAACAATCTTTCAGGTTCAATTAAAAAAAGTGTTTTTATATACATTAATCTCTCTGTTTGTTATTCTGAGCTCACATTTCTAGCAGACATCTATCTGGCTTGCCTGAAACAATCCAGACTGCAGAATCATAGCAAAAGATTCAAATCAAAGAGTAAAAGTTGTCTCTAAAGAGCCCTGCTAAAATACTCAATTTAGCTCTGATAAGCTCCATCCAGCTAAATCCTCCACACTTCTTTAAACATTTCTGTTCAACTTCATATTCCTGCTATATTAAGCTTCTGACTGTGAAATAGATTAAAAGCTACTTTCATTAGGTTATGCAGAGATTTTTCCTTTTTCCACCGGGCAAGCAGGCAGGCACCTCCTACCATGCCCTGCCTCCCTCTATAAGTATCAGCTATCGGCTGCCAAAAGGCTGCCTGTGGATATTAATAGCAACACTTGCCACCACAGTTGTGTGGGTCAAGGTGGAGCTCTTTATTAAACAATGCACCAAAACTCATGCAAGAACAAAAAAAAGAGATGAGCTAAACAGACTGATGTTCTCAAAACCTGAGATAAAAGACTGATGATAAATCTTTTAGATTGTGCATGTTTAGATCAGATATCTTGTAGTCTAATCAGCTCAGTTTAAGCTTGGTTTTAACACTTTCTGCTTTACACTCTGAGCCGGATTATTTCTGTTCATGTAAAAGTGTTTTTGAGCATTTTGGGGGCTCAGAAATAAGTCCAGAAGTGTGTCTATGAGAAAAACCTGAGCTGAGAACAACAACAACTATCAGGACCTTCACAGCCTCACAATTAACCTTTTTTCTTTTTTTTTTTTCTTTTTACATTTAATGTACTTTTTAGGATTTAAATAGAAACCATATCAGTCTGTAACCAATAATTAATTTCCTTGATAAACACAAAAAGTGTGGTTAGATACTGCACTTGGATCCACTTCAGCTATCATTTGATCAGCTCTTACCATCTTCTTAAGTTCATACCTGCAGTTTACCTGAAAGGGGAACTCTGCAGCTCCTCCAGAGCTATCAAGGTGATGTAGCAGTTGCAGCTGGCCCATAGGGGGCGCTCGGGCACATCCCTCCCTAGATGTGGAGGGGAAAAGTCATAAATAATATATATAGATTTTAAAAGTATTATGAATGTCAGTTTTACTTAATAGTATGTGGCTACATGAAATATGAATTATCAAAACAACACTTCTACCAATTCAACCAACAGAACATATCATTTCTCTTCTTGCGCACTATTCCAAGCACCCCTGAAATGTAGGAAAATAACCAATTGTATAATGTTGCTAGGGAAAATTAATAAATATTTGGCCAATCAGCATCACCAAAATTAATTGCTTTTAGGCTCCTCGAAATTATGCCCCTGCTACAGTGATATAGGTGATGTAGCTGGTAGTTAGTCAGGCAGTGAGGTACAGATTATGGCGACGACCACGACAGCTGAGTTACCCTTTCACGAGAAGGACGATGGTGGAAAAAAATCCATGTAAAGGAACATGAAAAGCCCGAAATAAATGTAATGTAGCGAACCAAGGAATAGGCTAATCTCTACAACCAGAGTTTTAGCAGGAGTTGGTTCCAGCATAAGTCGTGGCTGACAGCCTGTAGGACAGCTAATGCACTTTTTTGTTTTCCCTGCATTCTTTTTAAAAGTGACCGGAGTGATTTGACGAGGACACAGTCTGGTTAGACAGACTTAAAACACCTGTCCGCCAGGTAGGACTGATTTAAAGCACTTTTTAGAAAAGGCAAAGAAGAATAAACAATCTGGGATTCACATGGAAAATAATAAAATATTGGACTTTTTCTAGATGTTTGTTAATTTGCAACCAAAAATAAACTCTTAAATAAACACATTCTCAGAAAATGTTTCATTTTTATATATTATTATTAAAGTGTTACATATTATTTTTTTAGGTCTGTGACGCCATATTGGAGCATGCAAAACCTAGATTTCCCTGCACAAAACCTCAGAAAGGCAACATTTATGTACAAAAGGTTCATGCGCTGCTCCTTTTTCTCATAGGCGAAGCGTTTACACTCCAGAGCAGAAGGTGGCGGTACTGCGACCAAAGCCAACCACCAGTAGCAAACAAGAAGAAGAAGCGAAGCAGCTTAGCCGGGTGTAGCAGGGAAAAAAATCAGTTGTTGTGGAGAATTGTGTCGGACTGGCAAGTGGGAAAGAACAGGAGTTGGAAGACGCGCCAGCAGCACTTTATAGGTCTGCTGTATGGGACCGCTTTGCATTTAGAGGGACCTACGATGACGGCAGAAAGACAGTTGTGTATAAAAGTGCAACAGTGTGCAAGCATTGTGCAACACGTTTTGTTTATGCTAACAGCAACATGACCAATATGTCATGCTAACTCCGAAATCCCTCATACTCAGTCAGCAACCCCCGCTCCGCCCTGCTTTGACCGGCTGCTCAAAGCAAAGCCTACAGCCCCCACTGTGGCTCCCCTCTGAGTCCCTTGGAGATGGTAGAGAGCATGCGCGAAATGATTTAATTCAAAGCAGCAAAACATACGGAAATGATCCAGGGTTTCCGCGGATCATTTAAAATAATTACAATCCATTATTTTTGGGGGGATTTTTTCATTAATTTCATAAATTTTTATGGGATTTTGGTGTAACAATCAACATATACCAAATCGAACCGAAAACCGTGACCACGAAACCGTAAACCGAACCGAATGGTGGATTTTGTAAAACGTTCCACCCCTAATATATATATATATATATATATATACACACACTCACCGAGCACTTTATTAGGTACCCCATGCTAGTAACAGGTTGGACCCCCTTTTGCATTCAGAACCTCCTCAATTCTTCATGGCATAGATTCATCAAGGTGCTGGAAGCATTCCTCAGGGAGTTTGGTCCGTATTGACATGATGGCATCACACAGTTGCCGCAGATTTGTCGGCTGCACATCCATGATGCGAATCTCCCGTTCCACCACATCCCAAAGATGCTCTATTGGATTGAGATCTGTTGACTGTGGAGGCCATTTGAGTACAGTGAACTCATTGTCATGTTCAAGAAACCAGTCTGAGATGATTCCAGCTTTATGACATGGCGCATCATCCTGCTGAAAGTAGCCATCAGAAGTTGGGTACATTGTGGTCATAAAGGGATGGACATGGTCAGCAGCAATAATCAGGTAGGCTGTGGCGTTGCAACGATGCTCAATTGGTACCAAGGGGCCCAAAGAGTGCCAAGAAAATATTCCCCACACCATGACACCACCACCACCAGCCTGAACCATTGATACAAGGCAGGATGGATCCATGCTTTCATGTTGTAGACGCCAAATTCTGACCCTACCATCCGAATGTCGCAGCAGAAATCGAGACTCATCAGACCAGGCAACGTTTTTCCAATCTTCTATTGTCCAATTTCGATGAGCTTATGCAAATTGTAGCCTCAGTTTCCTGTTCTTAGCTGAAAGGAGTGGCACCCGGTGTGGTCTTCTGCTGCTGTAGCCCATCTGCCTCAAAGTTCGACGTACTGTGCGTTCAGAGATGCTCTTCTGCCCACCTTGGTTGTAACGGGTGGTTATTTGAGTCACTGTTGCCCTTTTATCAGCTCGAACCAGTCTGGCCATTCTCCTCTGACCTCTGGCATCAACAAGGCATTTCTGCCCACAGAACTGCCGCTCACTGGATGTTTTTTCTTTTTCGGACCATTCTCTGTAAACCCTAGAGATGGTTGTGCGTGAAAATCCCAGTAGATCAGCAGTTTCTGAAATACTCAGACCAGCCCTTCTGGCACCAACAATCATGCCACGTTCAAAGTCACTCAAATCACCTTTCTTCCCCATACTGATGCTCGGTTTGAACTGCAGGAGATTGTCTTGACCATGTCTACATGCCTAAATGCACTGAGTTGCCGCCATGTGATTGGCTGCTTAGAAATTAAGTGTTAACGGGCAGTTGGACAGGTGTACCTAATAAAGTGGCCGGTGAGTGTATATTGTTGGCATTCATATTAGTATACTTGTGTGATAACAGTGTATGTTTGATTAATTTTTGGTATACGTCTATTTTGAATTTATAGCCCCCACTGGAGAAAACTACACCAGTCCTCCCTGTCATGTTGGCTCCTCCTCTGGCGATTGCCCATTCTGTCAGTTTAGAAGGACATTTATAGGGTTAGACTTAAATGTGCTTTAAATTAATGATAGCTCATGTTCAAAGAAACCTCTGCATCCTCTACAGAGCAGCCAGACATAGACTGAGACTGAATTACTCACAGGCAGACTCTGTCTGTTTAAGTAACGTAAGAGAATCTGTTGCATAGGATTCTACTTATGGGTATTGTATAGTGTTGCACTGATACCGATACCAGTATCAGACCGGGCCCCGATCCAGCACTAAAATGGTGGTATCGGTATCGGTGAGTACCAACAAATAGGGCACTGATAGCATTTTGAGAGCAAAAAGTTTATTCAACTATTTTCACCCATTCTAGGTAGGCAATAAAAAGTTCTACTGGATTCACTTTTTATTAGTCTTTTTCCTGCTTCACAAAGGTAGGCAGCAGCTTGACAAAGACATGATGGCAATTATTTTACATCCAAGTAGTATGCAGCTCTTTATCTATACACACACACATCAACTTCAAATAGATGGTATCGGTATCGGCCAATACTGCACAGCCAGGTATCGGGTATCGGGGCAAAAAAAATGGCATCGCAGCAACACTAGTATTGTATTAATTATTTGATTGATCAAAGTAAAAATAAAGGCATAATTTTCCTTCTATCTCATAATTAGGTGGAGCCATTAGTAGTGGTATCAAAAGTACACACATTTGTTACTTTAGTATAGAAGTATCGATACTGCAGCTTAAAAACACTCTGGTAAAAGTTGAAGTATCAACTTGACCTCTTTACTCAAGTAAAAGTGAAAAAGTATGTGGTCCAAAAACTACTTGAAGTATGAAAGTATAAAGTAACCTTTAAAAAAACAGCCAGATGCCACTATATGAATTGAAAACTCAATTTTTTGCCTATTTCGAAAAATTCTTTAAGATAGGACCAAGGATGAGGGAGGTCTCACCTGTGTCCGACCTTTAAGACATTTCAACATCTTTTTCTGAATCCAACATTGTAGCATGGCATAGACAATTCACATTTGCAGTTTGAACTTTGAAGATCACCTGCTTGCTTCTGATGATTTCCTTTAGCTAACCAATGAGTGTTTGCGTTATATGACTCATAATTACACTAGTTTTCACTAGATGCGGATGGAGCACATGACGTGAAATAAATATTTACAAACATTAAACTGAAGCCAAGAGTAACACGTAACGTTTGTTTTAAAAATGTAAAGCATAGAAAGTACAGATACTTGTATGAAAATGTAATGAGTAGACGTCAGAAGTAGGAAGAAAAATAAGTAATGGATTAAAGTATAGCTACCTAACAAGTGTATTTAAATACAGTAACGAAGTATTTGTACTTCGTTACTTGACACCTCTTGCCATTAGAAAAGCTTTTGAAATCGTATTCAAAGAATGATGCCAAAAAACCTTATGATATGCACATAATAGGTGCTTGTTTGGTTTTATATCTACTTTAAAAATATCAGCGTTCCTGTTAGGTAAGCAGTGAACTATCATTTTCATTTTAAAAAAATGCAGCTATTTATAGGAAAAAGGGGGTATTGAAATTCAGTATGAATTGCTGTCACAGAAACTGATTTTGGGCAATTGCTGATGAGGATGACAATTTGAAATTGACTCTTTTTTTGGTTTTAGCCTTCAGCCTACAGCCTTGTGAGGTTGGATAAGTTCAACTTTGTTTTACAGAGTGAAGTGTGCTTTTTTCATATCACATTATATTGAAGGGATTTGCAAAGCTTTTTCACAACCCTTTCCATTGCCTATATTTTTAAATTAACTTTTAATGGCTGACTGTTCCTGAGCCTGTGTGGCTCAGCACTCCCCCCCCCCCCCCCTATGGTTTTTGGAGCACAAGTCTTTACAGAGGAATCCAGATTTATTACTTGAGCAGCTCCCAGTGGGACTTTTTCCACCTATGGTGGTGAGGAGAGTTAAAATAGGGGGTTGAAGAGCTATGGTGTAAAATGGAGGCTTTTCAGAGTGGTCAACAATGATGAGTCAAATGACCCCAAAGCACACTGACAGGGTCCAGAACTTTCCTCTTTAATGAGTCAGCCTTCCTTTTTTCTCAGAACAGCAAAAGCAAACCCAAGCAGGAAGGGGAGGAACGAAGAGGAGGGTATTTTGTAGTCTGCCCTCTGAATACCCCCCCAAAAGTCTGACACATCTGTCCTCTGAAGACAGAGAGAGAGGAGATTGGATCTAGTCAGCAGAAATACAGAACCACATGTCCCTGTGAGTAACTGGGAAACTAATATCTCCGCTCTGTGGAAAAAACAATGACACGCTGTGGTGCACGCAGCAATGCGAAGCAAGCCGGAGCTGTGGTCATGCACACACACACACACACACACACACACACACACACACACACACACACACACACACACACACACACACACACATACGTGTTTTGGTATCAGTAGTGACGGGGTTAGGTAAACATCGGTGCTGATAGCACTGAGCTGGAGCTGGCTGCTCTGATTGGCTTATCTCTTCATGATGGCTTCAGATATCCTGGTAGCGAGCCAATAAAAACACCAGAGGGAACACACTGGCCCTGTCTACAGCAAGAAAACATTTAGAAACAGTAAAGGAGAGTACATCTGAAGCGAACCAGGGTTTTAGTTACTGTAGGCTTGATATTAAGCTTTTCATTTCTCTTCGCGGTTGTGTTTATCTACAGATAGAGCGCTTGAGCTGTTTCAGCTTGGGTTGAATGTGGGAGGACCCTGCAGGTTGTGTGTTTTGTAAAGGACATACAGTAGTTTGCATCCTCCTCTTTACATTCAGAGCAAACTTGCAACTGCATTAGGCTAACCTGCTGTTTGTCTATCATTCATGCGATAAAAAATTACGTTGTTTCACATCCTCAAGGCTATCATCTGAACATTAAGGGGACATACCACTCACCGCCAACTTTATTAGGTACCCCATGCTAGTAATGGGTTGGACCCCCTTTTGCCTTCTGAACTGCCTCAATTCTTCGTGGCATAGATTCAACAAGGTGCTGGAAGCATTCCTCAGGGAGTTTGGTCCATATTGACATGATGGCATCACACAGTTGCCGCAGATTTGTCGGCTGCACATCCATGATGCGAATCTCCCGTTCCACCACATCCCAAAGGTGCTCTATTGGATTGAGCTCTGGTGACTGTGGAGGCCATTTGAGTACAGTGAACTCATTGTCATGTTCAAGAAACCAGTCTGAGATGATTCCAGCTTTATGACATGGCGCATTATCCTGCTGAAAGTAGCCATCAGAAGTTGGGTACATTGTGGTCATAAAGGGATGGACATGGTCAGCAACAATACTCAGGTAGGCTGTGGCGTTGCAACAATGCTCAATTGGTACCAAGGGGCCCAAAGAGTGCCAAGAAAATATTCCCCACACCATGACACCACCACCACCAGCCTGAACCGTTGATACAAGGCAGGATGGATCCATGCTTTCATGTTGTAGACGCCAAATTCTGACCCTACCATCCGAATGTTGCAGCAGAAATCGAGACTCATCAGACCAGGCAACGTTTTTCCAATCTTCTATTGTCCTATTTCGATGAGCTTGTGCAAATTGTAGCCACCTAATAAAGTGGCCGGTGAGTGTATATAGAGCTGCTGCTGTGCTTGAAACTTAGGCCCAACTGCTTCATGGCTTTAAGCTTAGTTATAACCTATATTCAAATAAATGTCTAAATTACAGTGTTCCTGAAAGGTTAAATGATTTTATATCATGCTTTTTAAAGAATTTTAAAGTGAGTTATATGCATACATATGATTAAATGTTGCCCTTGGCACTATAGAGTATGAATTTTTTATGAAATGTTTGTTTTTTTCCTTTCCCAGGTATCTTTGCAGGAAGAAAAAGTCTTGCCATCAATGGGAAGCTGCTTCTCCCACTTTGGGTATCGGCTATTTCATAAAGTCAGTGAAACATGCAAAGTCCATCAATAAGTCTTTTCTTTAGGAGTGCTTAAAAAATTAGAGATCTCTCTTATCTGAAAACACATTTTTCCAACGTAGACACTAGCTAAAGAAAAAACTGTTGGTGTCACTGTGCAGATTAGAAGCTAAAAGAGCCGCTTCATCTCAACTTTGTGCAGAAATTATTGTGCTCTGCCTCACATCACTGCTCTGTGATTGGAGAAAGGGGAAGTGTTTTTCATGCAGCAGGAGCTGCAGAGTCAAGGTAGGTGTCTACTGGAGAGAGTGGGTTAGCAATTTTTAATGTAGGACAGTGGCTGCTGCACAGAGAGCAGAACTCAAGATGATTACTTAGACATGCACGAATAAATGAAAATTCCACTTTTTGCATGTTTTTGTCAAAGGAATAGCATTACATCATATTTTAAAGCTAATAAAAGTTGATTTGGCATAATATAGGCTGTTTAAATATTTGCTGGGCTATGCCAACTAAAGCAAAAACATCAGACATAGAGAGCATTTTAACAGTCAAGCGTGGAGCTAATGAAAACATAAATTACCCTTCTACACCTCAGATAAGATGCCATCTTGGACATCTTGTCTTGAAAAAAAGAGTTGACATCTGTCGTGTTTATGTAAATTTCAATAAGCTCAGTCTTTATTTCAGCTTCATCTGGTCTTTTCCTGTTTGTGACTCCATCCTGGAGAGAAATATCAGATATGCTGCAGCCATCAACATTTAGAAGCTGAAGCTTTTGCTGTTTTTCAGTGTAATCCAATATATATAAAACTAGAAAAAGCTGTTTCGGAGAAACAGCAAGTGGGAATGCTTTTGCTGAATGAATAAAGCTGAAATTAACTGCAGAACATATGAAAATGTGATAGGAAGTCATCAGAAACTTCAAACTGCAGAAAACAATTGAATCATCTGAAGATTTTTGTAGGGTAGAATTATTTGGCACTAAAATGGCAGAAAGAAACTCATCATAAAAGCTGCACAGCCAAACCATACATAATATCAAAAATGTCATTAATATGTGCACTAGAAGGGTCTTAATATAATGTCTATCAAGTTTCTAGAAACATTTCTAAAGAAATTTTGAAGTGGGGCCACCTACTGCCCAGAAACATGTCAGGCATGTTATGAATTAGCAGCAAACAGAAAAGCTTAATTCCTGTCCAGAAAAAGAGCAAAATTAAGCCAAGGTTCACAGCATAGGCTGAACAATATAAAATTAGCTGAATCAGAAAAGAAATTACAAAGAAAAAATTGAATCTTATCTGGTTGAAGAAAATATGAGTAGCTCAAGGATGGGAAGTAAAATGTTGAGGAAGATGGTATTGAATAAGTATCAAAATTTTGAAATTGTGGAAATGTCAAGACTTGGCACAACAATTTGAAATGATTTAAAATGTGTTGGTTGATCAGCATAAAGAAAACAGTGTCATCCTTAGAGGATTGAAAATATACAAACCTATGTGCAAGACTGACCATGAGAAGCAGAGGAAGGACAGAGAGAGAAGCTTATAGAAAGAGAGTTAATACCACTTAAAGCTACAGTGTGTAATTTTCAGCGACATCTAGCGGTCAGACTACAGACCGCAGCAACATGAACATCTCCCCCCCACCGCTTCTCCCCCCCAACAGTACGGCGAGCGTTACGGGACAAAATTTCTTCTACGACGTCCACATCACCTACCCTCTCAAGTGATGAGGTTTGTTTACATAGATAATTTTACAGATAGTATTTCATTAGTCTGTGTAGGGTATAGATTTCATGTAGACTTAAGATAATAAATATACCCGTTATTTTTTCTACATCGTTGTGACGTCTTGGTGAGCTGCTTTGCATGGTGATATAAACAGACGAAGTAATTGTAGTCATTAGTTTAACAGCGAGATTGTGTTCGCTGGAAGAATATATATCCCCCGTTTACAGAGTCCAAGTCATTTTGGTGGCACGGGGGTTACAACGCGAGGGAGAGGGAGAGGACGAGGGCGAAGGCAGGGAGGCCGTGCAGCTAGGGCCAGGCGAGAGAGGGGAGCCAGCGGGGTGAGAGCAGAGGAGGAAAGGCTTGAAGATCTCCAAAGGAGCCGGAGAGAAGTAACCGAGGTATATATCCAGAAAATTATTTTACAGAAAATTACTGAATCATTACCTGTGAAACGTCAGGGACGTTGCTGAATAAGTATACTGGAGAGTAACAGCATCATCACGCAGCATGTTATTGTTTTAGACAGGTCTGAGCATCCTGTACTCCAAAAACTGCAGTGATATTAGACAATTGTGTGTATAGGATTAATTACCTGTCCAAGAGAAAACTGGCAACTTGAGCGTCACTTTGAAAACCTTTTTCCTCCATCAGTGACTTCCATCGTGTAAATGCCGTGCCAATGTTGATCCGTGTTTTTTGCCGTTTCTTGTCACGCTTGCGTTTATTCTCGTCGTGTTTCCGCTTCTTAGATGACGGGGGTTCGGTGTCCGTCGCTTTTCGTTGTGATACAGAGTAGGCATGATCCTCCATTCGTCTGATGTTTGGCCACACAGTGCCAAACAGTTTGCAAAGTCACTCACGCCTGCCGCCTTGTTCACCTTTCTTGTTACTGAGGCGCAGTATACCTGCTTCTTCTTCTTCTTTGGTTTCAGGCAGACTAAACGCTTCTCAGGCATAATACTGCCATCTACTGTTCAGTACCGTCTCAGTTAATCTCTCTCAACTTGCCGTAGTTATTTTTGAGCGTCATGGGAGATCTCGCAATCGCTAGTTTGTTGCCTCTGCGCTTGCCGTAGCGCAAAGATGTCAGCCTCCATGGCTGCGAGACCCGCTCCTATGTAATTATAAATAACGAATTCTAAGGCAACGCAAATATTATGGTTAAAAGGCTGAGCTCATAGGTGATGATAAATAACATAGTTATGTATAATATATTAAATTTCTGACTTTATATGCCTGTAATTATTACACACTGTAGCTTTAAGGAGCTGAATTTATAAAAAAAAAAACTAACCTGCATGTTACGAGCCGCTGCAGTGATGAAAGCACCGTTGGCAGGCTTAGGCTGCATGTTATGAGGTTAGCAGATGCTGTATCTCAGTGTAAATCTTAGAACCTGGTTAAGAAATATGCTCTGAGGTCTGTGGTCAACAGGCCTTGGTAGTGTAATTTGAAGAAATTGGTTGAATTTGGGTCATAGCTACAAGCCACACGGCACAATGAATGAGTGTGTGTAAGGAAGAGGCTTTTATTTTGTAGAGTCCCTTTAGTCTTATTTTGAAAGTCTATCATGGATGTGTGTCAAGGGAAGGGTCATGCCCAGCAGTTATATAGAATCCATTTCTAAATATGAAATCCCTGGTTTTCCATGTCATTGGGTGAATAGATGCTGTATTAGAGCGTAAATGGGAGACTTTTATTGTGAACTTCACTCCGGGGTATGTTTTGAAAAGGTCCCTAGAGTCTAATAGAAACAAACTGGTAGAGTTTGGGTCATAATGCTGATCCATTTGCATCAATTAATACGCGTGTATAATATAGAGGCTTTTATTTTGTAGGGTCACTGGAGTCTTATTTTGAAAGTCTAGCAGTAGTGTGTTGAGAAAAGGGTCAGACCCAGCAGTGATACTTGATGACTTTCCAATCATTAAATCATTCTTTCCCCTGTTATTAGGGCAGTAGATGAAGTGGCAATGGGAGGCTTTTATTTTGAAATTTGCTGTGGGGTGTGTTTTGAAAAACCCCTAGAGTCTCATTTTTAAAAAAAGTGGTTGAGTTTAGGTCATAATGTTGAGCCATATGCTTGGAAAAAAATATGAGTTTAATGTAGGGGCTTTTATTTTGAAGGGTCCCCGGAGTCTTATTTTGAAAGTCTATCAGGGTTGCGTGTGAAGGGAAGGGTCATGGCCAGTAGTCATATTGTATCCACTTCCTAATGTTAAATCAGTGTTGTCTCCCTCCATTAGATTAAAATGTGCTGTTTAAAGTGGTGGAGGTAAAATCTCTTTGAAGCACGGTTACCTTGACGACGTTAACGAGCCTGTCAGTGACAGAGAGACATGCGCATCACTTTCGTTCCTTAGTTCTCAGGCTTTTTTGAATGGGATTATCAGCTCCGAACAAACGAGTGCTGAAGACAAACCGTAAATGGTATCTAAAAAATTCTTTCAGTCTAAGCGACAGCTATCCTTTGCCAAAACCCATAATGTTGTAAAAAAACACCACTTTTTAAAAAATTTTTAAATTGAAAGGGTTTTCCCGCCCAAAAAAATTTGGTTTAAGGAAAGGGAGTTTTTTTTGGAATAAAACCGGGGAAAAAAACCCCGGGCTAAAGAAAAAAACTTAATTTTCAAATCACCAACCAAAAACCTTAAAAAAGACTTTTTTTTTTGGGGGATAGTCAGAAAAAACAAGGGTTAAAAAACCAACCCCCAGGAACGATACCCAACAAAAAATTTTTTTTTATTCATAAGGTCCCAAAGGGGGTTTTTAAAATTTCGGGGGGGGAAAAAAACCCCGGTCCTTTAAAAAAAAGGGGAAACAAATGAATCGGAAAAAAAAATAGAGGGGGGGGGGGGGAAAAAGGGGGGGGAAAAATTTTTAAAGCAACGGTAAAAGGGGCCCCCCCGACAAATCCCTTCCGAAAACCCGGTTTTGCTCCCCCAAAAAAAGGCAAAGGGGGAAAAAAAATTTTTAACCAGGTTCCTTACACAACACCCATTAAAAGGAACATCCAATTTGCCAAAACCCATTTTTTTAAGGATTACACTCCAAAACAAACAGCAAAAACCGAAAAATGGCAAAAAATTTTCTTTCACAACACAGACCCCCCAAAAAAAAAGGGGAAAAATTTCGGTACCTTTCAAACCTAATAAAGGGAAAAAAGGGGGAAAATTTTCTTAAAACAGCAACAACAGAAAAAACCCAAAAAAAAAAACCCCCCCAACAAAACCGGCCCCCAAAACCAAAGGTTTAAAAAATTTTTCTTTAAAACCCGTACACATTTTTAAAAATTTTAAATTTTTTTTTAAAATTTTCCATTTAACTGAAAAAAGGAAAGTAAAACTTTTTTTTCACGTTTTCCCCCCCCAAAAAAACCTTTTTCCAGTAAACAAAAAATACGACAAACCCCCAAAGGAGGGGAAATCAAAAAAAAAACCCCCAAAAACCCCAAACGCAAACTTCCCAACCCCAAAAAAAGCAAATTTTTTTCTTTTTCAAGTCCCAGGTTTTCTGGGGGAAAGGTACCCGGGGCTTTAAACTTTGGAAAAAAAAAAACCCCCCCAAAATGGGGGACACCGAACCCCGAAAACCCCCCCTTTTTGTTAAAAATCTAAAAGGTAAAAAAAATTAAAACTTTCCAAAATTTTTTTAAACCAAGGGGGACCCCTTAGATCGAACATTCCCAAATTTCCAAATTTAATTTGGGAAAAAACAAAAATTTTTAAAAGTTTAATTCATAAAAAACTGTAAATTTTAAAAAATTTAAATTTTAAAAAACAAAAAGTTACAAAACTTTTAAAAAAGGTTTTTAGGAAAAGTACAAAAATTTTAAAGGAAAATGGTTTTAGGGGGAATTTTTGAAGTTTTAAGAAAATTTAAAGGGGAAAAAAAGTTTTAAAAATTTTTTTTAAAAAAAATTTAAACTAATTAAAAAAGATAAAGCGGATCCCAAAGAACAAATTTTTTAAACCAAATTTTAAAATTAAATTGGGGAAAAATTGAGAAGAAAAAAAAAAAAGAAAAAAATAAAAAAATTAAAACCAAAAAAGTTTTTTTTTGGAAAAAAAAAAAAATTGCAAAGAAAAGAGAAAAAAAGCAAAATTGGGAGGAAAAGAAAATTGAAAGGAAATAGAAATTAAATCAAAAAACTTAAAAATTCGAAATTTTGATGAAATTTGGAGAAAATGGAGAAACAAACAAATAAAAAAAAACCCCCCCAACATACATAAAAAAAAAAAAATTTTTGTGGGCCTAGAAGGGTCTTAATATAAGTCCCCCCAATTTTAAAAAAATGTTAAAGAAATTTGGAAGGGGGGGTTTTTTTAAAAAAAGGGGTTTTTATGAATAGCAGCAAACAGAAAACTTAATTCCTGTCCCAAAAAAAAAGCGAATGAAGCCAAAGTTCACAAAATAGGCTGAAAATATGAAATTACTGAAGTAGATAAAAATTACAAAGAAAATCTTTTAAACTTATCTGGTTGAAAAAAATTTGGGAGCTTTAAGGGTGGGAAGTAAAATGTTGAGGACGATGGGATTTAATAAGTATTAACATTTTGAAATCATATGTGGAAATGTCAAGACTTGGCAAAACAATTGGAAAATTATTTAAAATGTGTCGGTTGATCAGCATAAAGAAAACAGCGTCATCCTTAGAGGATTGAAAATCTACAAACCTATGTGCAAGACCGACCATGACAAGCAGAGGAAGGACAGAGAGAGAAGCTCATAGAAAGAGAGCTAATACCAGCTAAGGAGCTGAATTTATCAAATAATTTAACCTGCATGTTACGAGCCGCTGTGTTGATGACAGCACCGTTGGCAGGCTTAGGCTGCATGTTACGAGGTTAGCAGATGCTTTATTACAGTGTAAATCTTAGAACCTTATTAAGAAATGTAAACTGAGGTGTGTGGTCAACAGGCCTTGGTAGTGTAATTTGAAGAAATTGGTTGACTTTGGGTCATAGCTACGAGCCATACGGCACAATGAATGAGTGTATGTAAGGAAGAGGCTTTTATTTTGTAGGGTCCCTTTAGTCTTATTTTGAAAGTCTATCATGGATGTGTGTCAAGGGAAGGGTCATGCCCTGCAGTGATATAGAATCCATTTCTAAATATGAAATCACTGGTTTTCCATGTTATTGGGTGAATAGATAATATATTAGAGCATAAATGGGAGACTTTTATTGTGAAATTTGCTCTGGGGTATGTTTTGAAAAGGTCCCTAGAGTCTAATAGAAACAAACTGGTAGAGTTTGGGTCATAATGCTGAGCCATTTGCATCAATTAATACGCGAGTATAATATAGAGGCTTTTATTTTGTAGGGTCACTGGAGTCTTATTTTGAAAGTCTAGCAGTAGTGTGTTGAGAAAAGGGTCAGACCCAGCAGTGATACTTGATGACTTTCCAATCATTAAATCACTCTTTTCCCCTGTTATTAGGGCAGTAGATGAAGTGGCAATGGGAGGCTTTTATTTTGAAATTTGCTGTGGGGTGTGTTTTGAAAACCCCCCTAGAGTCTGATTTTAAAAAAGTGGTTGAGTTCGGATCATAATGTTGAGCCATATGCTGGAAAAAAAAATGAGTTTAATGTAGGGGCTTTTATTTTGAAGGGTCCCCGGAGTCTTATTTTGAAAGTCCATCAGGGTTGCGTGTGAAGGGAAGGGTCATGGCCAGTAGTCATATTGTATCCACTTCCTAATGTTAAATCAGTGTTGTCTCCCTCCATTAGATTAAAATGTGCTGTTTAAAGTGGTGGAGGTAAAATCTCTTTGAAGCACGGTTACCTTGACAACGCTTAACGAGCCTGTCAGTGACAGAGAGACATGCGCTTCACTTTCGTTCCTTAGTTCTCAGGCTTTTTTGAATGGGATTATAAGCTCCGAACAAACGAGTGCTGAAGACAAACCGTAAATGGTATCTAAAAAATTCTTTCAGTCTAAGCGAGAGCTATCCTTTGTCTCCGTTTGGGGTAACTTTCATGGATGTAGCTCATTCACAACCTTAATGGGAAGGAGGAATAAAAATGTTTGAGAAATCCTGCTGGTCTCATTGATTAACATGCAGCACAATGGTAGAGCAGAACTCTCAAAAGCAAAACTTTCCCTCCGAACAAACGAGCGGTGAGCCAAAACCGTATTAGGTATTCAAAAAATTCTTTCACCGTGAGCGTCAGCCATCTTTGGACTACAACTGGTGTAACTTTCTTATTTCTACAATATTTCGTCTAGGCGTGGTGACGATGTAAAAAAGTGTATAATTGTCAAAATCTCGATTTTGGTGTTCGGACAGATTTGTTACCCCCGAACAAACCTTTTTCCTAGCTAAACGATAAAAGATATCGACACAATTCCTTCAATGTGAGTGCTAGGAAGGTCTGAGGAACAACTTTAGCAAGGCTCATGTTGCTACGTCGAACGGTTCCCAAATGGGAGCGATACGAAAAAGTCTGTTGTTTTGAATTTTCAGTTCGGATTTTCAGAGAGCTCTCATTGGATTTCTATTGAGGAAGTATGGACTTCTTCGTGGTCTGGGCCAAACTGTCGGAAAACCGTAAACGCCACACAAATGAGGGTTATATTTCCTGAATCCTGACAAAAATCCCTACGTTTTGATGTATAATTTATTTCAACTGAGTGAAAAATGAGGGACTGAGAACAATTTGTTCGGAAAAACCAGAACAGCTCAAAAGCTAGAGCACGCACTCTAGCAGTTGAAGAATTCCGTCCATAGACTTCCATTATAAATCTGAAAATCTTTAAAATTTCTTTTAAAGTTTGAATCTTCACTGAAGCAAAACTGTAAAAGTTAGCAAAAAGCTGAGATAGATAGTAATAGCAGAAAGATACGGAAACATTTTAAAAGTTGAATTGTGTTTCTAGCTGAAAGTATGCTGAAGTAGTTAAAGGGCAAAGTAGCTGAAGATTCAGTTGAATTTTTGAAGTTTTACATGTATTTCAATGGGACAGAAAAAGTCATAAAAAGCTAAATATTTAAAAAAGTATAATAGCTGAAGTTATCACAAGATACAGCAGGATGGACCAGAAGAAGCTGAACGTTTTGATACCAAACTTGTTGAAATCGGCTGAAGTATGGGGAACTAGTTAGAGACGGAAAAACGTACGGAAAGTATAATAATAATAATAATTAAAACCGCGAGCGGTATTGACGGCCCTCGCAGCTCGCACCGCCTGGTATGTCGCGACCGCGGGAACCAAGCGACCGCCGGCTCCACGCTCCTTCCCAGCCTATTCTCCTGCTCTTCAGCCTATGCCTGCTGCTGCTTCCCCTCATCCTCTTCATCACCCTGTGCTGCTCCTCTTCATCCTCCTCTTTCTCCGCTCGGCCTATCGCGACCGCGGGAGGTGAGCGACCGCTGCCCCCTTGCTCCTTCCCAGCCAGCGGAAAAAGCGCCACGCTTCACCTCTGGACCAGCCGGAGACAACCACAGCTTTGGTCAGGAAGGGTTAAACTAGGGATAAAAGATAATATCTGGGGATGAATCTCATCTGTCAGATATTTGCTGTAGCAATCTCAGTTGGTGGGTCAAAAGTATATATTCAAAAGATGGAGAAACAGCACTGCCAAAACCCACGGTTAGCGGTATTACACCCTACTCAAAAAAAAAAAAATCATTAAAAAATCCATATGTTTGCAATTA